>NC_064412.1:4907500-5511250 GCF_023375975.1 Astyanax mexicanus
TACTGATACTTTAGCATTACTCTCTTTTAAAGGTTTTCATCATTTCATATCCGATATCACAATTTGGATTTTAGCATATACGTATTACTCCGCCACATACAGGTAACCTAGCAACGATGCAGCGCTTACAAACCAAACAGCTCAGCTACAAACAGAGCAGTTTATATAACCAAAGAGATCGTATTTTCTCATCCTCTTAACTTTAGCATAGCCAGTTCATATTTACATTTAAGGTTTTTAGCAGATGCCTTTATCCAGAGCAACTTACAAAAGTGCTTCACCATTTAAAGAACTAATTTTAAAAGACTAGAACCATAAAGATATGTCAAGCTTTGATTTACCTACCATCTGTATATTCTGCTGGAGGGAGGAAAGAACTTCTCAGGAAACTGCCATTAAACATTTCTACCCGCTGTGCACCGCCAAATAGGCAAACTAGTACAGCTCACTAGCCAATGCTAGCCAGTTAGCATAACAAGGAAACACACTGGATTGCCTGGAGAAACATTATGTGATATGCGAACAGCACTTTATCTGAGGAGCGCCTGCTGCTGTTCCTCACTGTATGAGTAAAATAGAAAAAACAAGAGAAACTGATCAAAGATATCGCAATTATTCACTCACAGAAATGGAATTGCACAATTGAGCCCAGAATCGGTGCTAGTTATAGAAATGGAGTCATTTATTCAGCACAAGTGATTAAACTCCATAAAACTCTAGATATGAGGTGCCAAAAAACTTCAAGAGCAGTATATAACTATAGCCCTCTTGAATATATTAAAATAAATTACAAGTGGTGGGTGGTGTTTATATACAGATGGGCGGGTTAATAGGGAGGTGAGCTTAGTAAAGTGTCTCTATCTTCTAGCAATCTATCTTTCCTTCTCTATCTATCGCTTTATTCGTAAATCAAGTTTCAAGCTAGCTTTTAAAGTAAGCAGAGTTCTAGGTTAGTTCAATGCTCCAATGTGATTGGCTGAGAAGTGTTCTGCGAGTGCCGTTATCAGCCAGTAATGCAATGTAACCGAAGCTCTCCATGTACGTAAACAGTGAAGCTACAAACAGAGCAGCAATGGAACGATTTTAACTCACAGAGTGTTTATAACCAAACAGATCCTATTTTCTCCTCCTCTTTAACTCAAAATCTTTCAATAAACAGTAATAATGGAACTAAGGTATTATTAAGCAATAATACACTCGAGGTTTGTGCTATAATGTGTAATATTGTCACTGCTGTGCTGATCTACGGCTCGTTATAACACGAACCTCGAGTGTATTATTGCTTAAGTAAGTACACTACATAATCTCTCTCTTTCTCTCTTTCTATCTCTCTCTCTCTCTCTCTACACACAGCTTCCCCTTCCTCTTAAAAGCATAGTCACTCATTTCTTTACATATTTCTTCCATTAATACGAGCGACAAAGCAACAACAGCTTCCAATCACGTTTCGCATTTTCTTTCTGATTTTGTTTTCTTTTTCTTTGTCTCTCTTTCTCTCTATATCTCCTATTCTTTCTCTCTTTCTCCCTTTCTTCTCTACACAGATTCCATTTCCGTTTAAAAGCCTAATCACTCATTTCTTTACATATTTATTTTATTAACATGAGCGACAGAGCAACAACAGATACCAATCATTGTTTTGCATTTTTTATTTCTGAATTTGTTTTCTTTCTCTCTCTCTCTCTCTCTCTCTCATTCTCTGAGCACGAGAGCTGCAGGAAAACGAATGCAAAACTGCAGACTGCTTTTCCTATTTAACTTTGTTGGAAATAACTTGGGGTGGGGGAAAAACAGCACACTTAGCAATAAATAGCAATCTATCTTTCCCTCTCTATCTATCGCTTTAAACATAAATCAAGATTCAAGCTAGCTTTTAAGTAAGCAGAGTTCTGCTGGGTTAGTTTGACCCTGCAATGGGATTGGGTGAGAGGTGTTCTATAAGTGCTGTTATCAGCCGGTAATGCACTCCGCCACATACAGGTAACCTAGCAACAACGCAGTGCTTACAAACCAAACAGCACAGCTACAAACAGAGCAGCAATGGAACTATTTTCACTTGCGGAGTTTTTATAACCAAACAGATCCTATTTTCTCCTCCTCTTTTACTTACTTAAATGAATAAACAGTGATAAGGGAACTGTGGTATAATTAAGCAATAATACACTTGAGGTTCGTGCTATAATGTGTAATATTGGCACTGCTGTGCAGAGCTACGGCTCGTTGTTGCACTCCCTCTCGTGTATTATTGCTTTAGTGCACTACGTAGTCTCTCTCTCTCTGTCTCTCTCTCTCTCTCTGCACAGCTTCCCCTTCCTCTTAAAAGCCTAATCGCTCATTTCTTTACATATTTCTTCCAATAATACGAGCGGCAAAGCAACAACAGCTTCCAATGATTGTTTGGCATTTGTTCTTTCTGACTTTGTTTTATTTTTCTTTGTCTCTCTTTCTATCTCTCTCACTCTCTCTCTCTCTTTCTCTCTCTACACAGGTTCCATTTCCTTTTAAAAGCCTAATCACTTCTTTCTTTACATATTTCTTTCATTAACATGAGCGTCAGAGCAACAACTTATTTCTGAATTTGTTTCCTTTTTCTTTTACTCTCACTCTTTCTCTCTCTCTCTTTCTCCACCTGTTTGCCATTCTCTGAGCGCGAGAGCTGCAGGAAAACGAATGCAAAACTGCAGACTGCTTTTCCTATTTAACTTTGTTGGAAATAACTTGGGGTGGGGGAAAAACAGCACACTTACAAATCATCTGTGAACCTTTTCTTTTTAAAAAAAGAGGGAGGGGGTAATATGGGAATAAACTGAGCATGAAGAGAAAGAGAAAGAGAAAGAGAGAGAGAGAGAAAGAGAAGTGAAGGGAGACAATCTTGTTAGCAGGGCCGCGACGGCCCGGGGAAGATTTCCATCAGACGCACGTATAGGGAGAGGCATCCATTTAGAAAATGGCTTTTTCTGCACACGCTGGGCCATTTAGCACACCCTGTGACGACTCCTGTTTGGGCTGGAGATAAATGTGCTTCCACACACACACACACACACACACACACACACAGACACACTCACACACAGACACAGTGGCGTCTTCCTTCAGCTAGCCTGTGCTGTATTCTGTCCATCCCACATAAACTTTTTTTTTTATTATTTTCGCTTTGCAAACACAAACAAAAAAATCCTGTATAAACCAAATATAAACAGGGAGCTGTATTTGCCTTCCCTATCACTTCTTGGCAGGTATGCGGCCAAGCTGAGCAGCACAAGGCCAAGAAACACACACTGCGGAGATGAATGGAGCAGCCGAGACAGGGGGAAAAAATGCAAAATGCCTTCCCTGTATCAACAAGCATTCCATTAACATTCCTGTCAGCAAGCACCTCATTTAAATTGCAATTTCATGTAGGTTCGGACCTGGATAAAGGTGAGCAACACAGCAAAAATACACTCAGTTTATTAGAAACGCTATACTAATTCGGGGTAGCGCCTTTTTTTTTCATTCCCTCTCAAATCAGCTGGAGTTATTTGGGAAATAGGTTCTGTAAGATGCTGAAAACCAGTTGAGCCGTTGAGATTCTGGTACATGTTAACATGATTGCATCATATATTTCCTGCAGATTCTTCATCTTTATCTTATGTTGTGAATCTTCTGTAGCTGTGTGACCGAGGTCAAAGACTGATAACAATGCATGGGCTTGTAAAACATGTTTTAGAATCATTGATTCGAATTTGCACTTGGTTTGTGAACCGATTCACTCAATGAGTCGACTCTTTGTTCAACACAAACACCACACAGGTCATATGATAAGGACTGTTCAGGTAAATTTCTGGCTTGTTTCTATATTGGCAGTAGGAAATACAGGTGCGCCACTGACTGATTAAAACCCTGACAACAGTCAACAGTCAGCCGTATATATATCAGAATATATAATAGAAAATTCACTTAATATCACAGAACCCACAAAACAGCACTAAACAGCAGATAAAATGTCAAAAAAGTCCTTTATTCGCTTGCTCACTTCTCCTCAAAATCATGCTCCTAGCGACCAAGCAATGTAATGTTTTTTTACGTAAAGTTGTCTGTGAATACAAAGTTAAGGAAGTCCTCTTCTAGATTCTGTGTTTTTTATTGGTCCACAAACAATTATTTTTCTTGAGTGACTGTCTTTGGCACCAATGCCGTGCGAGCGCTGGATCATGTTGGTGTTCAGAGGTGTCCTATCAAACAGGTCATAGCCTTTCTCCAGGGTCACAAAAGTGATTGACACCTATTTTAGCTAATAGTCCACCCTCAGACGATAACACTGATTGGTCTCCTAATGGCTGGGGGTGGGGCATACCAAACGTTCACAAAATACAACACATAGTTTCATGTATTATAGGGCTCAATCTGAAACGCCATCGCTGCATCTCCTCAAACAAACCTGCAGCTTCACCCGTACTGGTTCCACGTACTGGTGATCTCACGCTTTATCTGATATTAGTACAGCACTTTTATTGTACAGCAGTGTATTATTGATCTGAGCTCCTTCTCAGCTCATGGTAAAGGTCACAAGGCTTTCCCCACATTCTTAATGTGCTATCAAGAACAGCACTGGTCCTAATACCCAGCCAGCAACAACATATATGGGAAACTAGAGACGTCAGACAAGATTTTACTAACAGTATTCATTCATGGTTTTATCTGAAATCATGCACGGTATATAATACTAGAAAAGTATCTTAATGATTTGGCACTAAGAAAACAATACAGTAACCTCAACTTGTCCTCTTCTTAGCCTTATAACTCAAGAAAGCCTCAAAACATCAGCATACACACATTTTATTTGTAAATCAAGGGAGCAGAGTCTGGAGGAAGAGTGGAGAGACACACTGTCACGTCTGGTGCTGTTAGCTCCTCTGTCCCTTCCACACCGAGCTCTAATGGAGGTTCTCTGGTCAACAACTACATTACCCAGAATGCACCACCCGCTGACATCACGCACTCACCTGATCACGTGACACCTCACCTGCTTCCTCCAGGAAGTCCTGAATACTGATTACTGGCACTATAAAAGAGCCCTCCACACAAACACCCATGCCGTGTATTGTAGGTTCTCCTCATTACAAAGCGTTCTATATCTCTTGTCTCAGTTTATCTTGTGTATGACCTTGCCTTTGTTTTCTCGACGCCGATTATTGCCTTTGCCTCTGATACTGGATTGTTTGTGTATTACCTGGACTGTGTTTTCACTACTGCCTCTTGGATTACCTCTGACATTGGATCTCTCGTGTATGAACTCTGGACTGTCTCTCGTTTATGGTATGGTTTTGTCTACATTGCTCTGGTTTCTGGTGATTAACTGTTTTCTGTATCAACCACGTATTACATCTGTTTATTTTTATAATAAACATATATTTTTATCAGTATCTGCACGTGTCTGCAATTCTGTGCTCACCATGACACACACTGTCCAAACTGCTCGAGGTCTAGTGTGAAGTTTCCACCAATCAGTGATGGTTTGGAGAGACATGTCTGTCATCTGCTGGTGTTGATCCACTGTGTTCTAATATCAAGTCTAAAGTCAGTGCAGTTTTGTTTTCCCAAAAAATCTTACAGCACTTCATGCTTCCCTCTGCTACTGACAACTTTTACAGAGATGCGGATTTCATTTTCCAGCAGGACTTGGCACACTGCCCACACTGCCAAAAGTACCAATTGGTCTTATATAATATTAAATTTTTTCTGAGACACTGATTTTTGGGTTTTTATTGTCTGTTAGCCATAAACAATCATCAACAATAAAAGAAATAAACGCTTAAAATAGATCACTCTGTGTTTAATACATCTATATAATATATGAGTTTCACATTTTGAATTTTCAATTATATTCTTATTTTTTGAGATGCACTAGTATATTCTAATACTATAAATAATCTAATACAATAAAACCTGTGTTTTTAAACAAATTTGACATAGCGACTCATTGGCATGAGTGAGCTTTGAGGGCTTCAGCGGACTAAGGCAGTGCCACAATGATTGGGAGATTGCTTGTTTGAATCCCAGTCATGCTGCTTGCCATCAGCTGCCGGAGCCCTAAGAGAGCACAATTGGTCTTGCTCTCTCTCTCTCTGGGTGGGTACAGTAGATGGAGCTCTTTCCCCTCATCACTCCTAGGGTGATGTGGATCAGCACAAGGTCGCTGGGCTTTCCTCCGTGTGTTAGCGCTGTGATGCTACTCGGCTATAATGCTGCATCAGCAGCAGTTTAAAAAGAGGCGGAGTCAAAACAAAGAGTTCACATGTATCGAAGGAGGCGTGTGTCTCGCTAATTTAAAGAGTCCTTTAAATTAGTGAGAAAATGGGACAGTAAATTAAAAAAAATAAACAAATAAATAATAAAAAAGTCTGTTTATTGGGTTTGTGTCTGTATATCGTACAATAAGTCGATAATGTAATTATCAGGACAGGCCTTAATATAATAAACAGTGATGTACTATCTTCATATCTCCCACTCTTATTCCTGGATCCGTCACACTGAAGCGAAAGGACTGAGGATTAAAATAGAATCATCATAATCAGCCATTACAGCAGCGGCAAAATCTAGATATTATCATAAGAGCGTTACGTAAGCCTCTGTAACGAGCACAGGCACGAATTTCCCTCTGAATCTGACCAAATCCACCGCAGCGTGGAGTCACCTCTACTGTACCCTTCATAATGCGAGCGATTTCAACACAGATTACCACGTTAATAATCCCATATCAGAAATTCAGCAGACTGCCGGCCAGCTCAACTGTTACCAAACACCACCGCATCTCCACCACCACTGCTGCATGTTAACCCTTAGAACCCTAACCTGTTTTAATGTGTTTTTTCTCCCTTTTAATTGTCAGTTCCTCTTTCACGTCTTATAACACAGTAATAACATCCATATATATATATATATATATATATATATATATATATATATATATATATATATATATATATATATATATATATATATATATATCCACATACCATGAGCTCTCAAAAATATGATCATTTATGTAATTTATGCAATGTAAAAGGAAGCAGAATTGTTATATTTTCTTTGAACTGGTCATGTTTTGGTCAAAATTTTACCAAGTGCCTGTTTTTTTTTTTAACTTATTTTTTGAATGTATAAACTTTAAATATATTCACACCTAAGATATCTTTTTAACCCTTTTCTTCATTTTTGTGGTCAGTTCCTCTTTCAGGACTTATAACACAGTAATTACATCCATATATAGCCACATACCATGAGCTATTTTTCTCCAGAAGCCATACGGCTGCTCAAAAATATGATCACTTAAAATGTAAAAGGAAGCAGAATTGTTATATTTTCCTGGAACTGGTCATGTTTTGGTCAAAATTTTACCAAGCGCCTGTCTTTTGTTGTTTTTTGTACCTATTTTTGAATGTATAAACTTTAAATACATTCACACCTAAGATATCTTTTTAACCCTTTGAACTCTAAGCTGTTTTGTTGTGTTTTTTTCTCTGTTTTTGTTGTCAGTTTCTCTTTCAGGTCTTATAACACAGTAATTATATCAGACAGTCACATGCCCTGATCTCTTTTACTCCTGAAGACATACGGCTGCTGAAAAATATAATCATTTAAAATGTAAAAGGAAGCAGAATTGTTATATATAGACTTCAAATATATTCACACCTAAGATATCTATATAGATATATTCAATAATGGTTAGACTAGAGTTTACAGTATATGAGTTGAAAGCATAAGAATATTGATGATTTGAGTTCATTACATGGCTTATTAATTATTACTTTGACAAATTAAATGGAGAAATTAAATGGAGTTATTTATTTTTCTTGATAATCAATAATCACACCTCTAGGATACATGTAGATACTAAAAACCTGACACCCGGAGCAGCCTATGCTTTACAGTATTTTATATTTCAAGGCCAATATGGCTAATATTCCAAATAAAAACAAAACTGATTTATTTACTATCCTAGATGTTTATTTTTAGCTGATTATAATAACAACAAATATTATAATAAAGTTATTACACAAAATGATGAGAAAAAATGTAAACTTTTAGTCTAAATAAATGTTAAATAAAAATGTTTAGTGCAAAATAAGTAATTAAGTAAAAATGTGCAAGTAAAATAAAAACGATACTGAACTTTAGTTTGAGTAAAGCAGGTAGTTCACACTTTTTCCGTTTACACATCTATTGGGTCATTTACTTATTATTTGGTTTGAAACATGATATAAATATGTTTGAAGCACTAGAAATAAATAATATTTAAATATATTTATTTTTTGTTGTGGTAAAAGTCCCTTTTTTCACCACTTTTAGGAATCCAATTATTACATTAATTAATTAGCCAATTATTACATCATGTGACTTCCTCAGTCATCCAAGAGTGAATTTAAATATAACTGATTATGTGTTTAGAGCAAATAAATTGAATTAGAAAAGAAAAATAAAACAAGGAACTTTGAAAGAGATCTTATTTTTTTGGTGTTTTTCAGAAACTATTTTTAGAAAGAATAAGCTCCACCCTTTCTGACCATATATGGTTTATGCTAATGTGTGAATGCATTCCTAATTAAGTAATTAAGCTGAGAAAACAAGATGCGATTTTGGATGTAAAATCCATTTGTAGGGTTGGAAAGGGTTAAAGTCTTGTTTGAGGACTGTGAGCATAATGCCCACACACACTCTCACACACACACACACACACACACACACACACACACACACACATACACACTCGCACACTTACACGGTCTCTGGTGCCAAACCATATGCTGAGTATCAGGCTTCCATACTGAGAGATTGGAAGCAGATAATGTGCGAGCGCGGGTGAACGTGGGTGTGTATATTTTTGTGTGTGTGTGTGTGTGTGTGTGTGTGTGTGTGAGGAAAAGCCGTTTACACAACTCCCTGACAGACTCAGGAGGCAGACTGTCTATGATTATTAATCACTGTCACTGTCATTCAGCACAGAGAGCACAGCTCCTCTAATATATCAGCTGTACCCACGCTGTGTTAAATCTCCATCCACTTCTACTGATAATGTGAGTCTGATCTGAACCCCACGGAGCCCTGAGGAGCAGTGTGTGTACACACACACACACACACACACACACACACACACACACCTCACTTATCTTCTACAGTCATAACCCAAACACACACACCAGACTGGAGCTCGCTTTAACAAGAAACATCAGCCGAATTCACAAACCTGTCATAAGATATGATGATTATCTTCTTATAAATCCATAAGAACACAGACCCAGTTCTGATAAGTACAAATTATTATATATATATATATATATATATATATATATATATATATATATATATATATATATATATATATATTGCATGTAAATTTAATATTAAAGACTGTATTAAAGCTCTACAGGAACACATGCAGAATTATTTTTAATAATAAACCAGAATATGTTTTTAACTTTGGATTTATCTTTAAGGACAGATCTGCACACCCTTGGTGAGATTTTAATCCCAGTGTCTTCATGAGGAAGAGTCACCTGGAAAAGTTTTCTCAGCGTCTTGAAGGAAGGAGTTCCTGGAGGTGCTGAACAGTAGTTGCTGCTTTTCCTTCATGCTGTGAAGCTCCAGCTCATCCCAATTAAATCACCTCAAATCACCATCTCAGTTCATCAGGTTTAGATCAGGAGATTAATGTGGAGGAAAAACACTTTTTTTTTACTGTTTACTACATACAGTAACTCCATATGTGCCCCTTAATTGTTTTAATGTCTTTAATATTAGTCTACAATGTAGAAAATACATTAAATAAAGAAAGAACTTTTGACTGGTAATGTATATTGATACAAAAAATTAATTAAGCAACTTTTTTATGTTATGAACACAAAGGGAATTTTTTAAACTGATTATTGAGTGTATTAAGTCCAAAAAATTGAAAAAAAAAGAGGCGAAAATATTTAAGACATTTTAAAAAGAATATTTTAACTTTTTGAAAATATTTTTTGGAGAATTGGCATTAAGAACATTCTTAGAAGTAATCTTAAGATGCTTTGTAAAACAAAAAAATCTTAAGAACAGATTTTATGAATCCAGTTATTTCTTGTTATCCTCATAACAGACGCACCTCAGGAGTAACCTTTTAAATCATAAATTTTTACTGATCTGTGTGGTGATGATATTGTAGGCAGTTTCTGTGGTGTTGCTAGGTGGTTGCTAAGGCGATTGCTATGAAACAGTATTTTAGCTGGTTTCTGTGGTGTTGCTAGGTGGTTGCTAAGGCGATTGCTATGAAACAGTATTTTAGCTGGTTTCTGTGGTGTTGCTAGGTGGTTGCTAAGGCGATTGCTATGAAACAGTATTTTAGCTGATTGTTGTGATGTTGCTAGGTGTGTGCCAGTAGTGATGGTTATGTATTTATCTGGTTGCTGTTTAGTAGCTTGGTGATTCCTATAGTGATTGCTATAGTACGTATTCCGGGTGGTTGCTGTGTGGTCGTTAGGTGGGTGCCATGGAAACTGCTATAGAATTTAAGCTGGTTACTGAGGTGTTGCTAGGTGGTCACTATGGAGATTGCTATAGTGTTTCAGCTGGTTGCACTATGGTGATTGCTATGAAACATTATTTCAGCTAGCTAGCTGCTCTAGTATGGCTAGGTGGGTGCCATGGGAACTGCTATGGAATTTAAGATGGTTGCTGAGGTGTTGCTATAGGTGGGTACTACGGGAACTGCTATGGTATTTCAGCTGGCTGCTTTAGTGTTGATAGATGGGTGCCATGAAAACTGCAATAAAATTTTATTTTGCTGCAATGGTGTAGCTAGGTGGTTGCTATGGTGATTCCTATGGAACAGTATTTCAGCTGGCTGCTGTGGTGTAGCTAGGTGGGTGCCATGGAAATTGCAACAAAATTTTATTTGGCTGCTGTGGTGTAGCTAGGTGGTCCCTAAAGCAATTGCTATGGCATTTCAGATGGTTGCTGTGGTGTATCTAGGTGATCCGTATAGTTATTGCTATGGTACATATTCCGAGTGACTGCTGGGGTGTTGCTAGGTGAGTGACATAGAAACCTCTATTGAATTTTATTAGGCTACTGTGGTGTTGCTAGGTGGGTGCTATGGTATTTCAGCTAGTTGCTGTGGTGTTGCTAGGTGGGCGCTATGGTATTTCAGCTAGTTGCTGTGTTGTTGCTAGGTGAGTGCTATGATATTTCAGCTAGTTGCTGTGGTGTTGCTAGGTGGGTGCTATGATATTTCAGCTAGTTGCTGTGGTGTTGCTAGGTGGGTGCTATGGTATTTCAGCTAGTTGCTGTGGTGTTGCTAGGTGGGAGCTATGGGAACTGCAATGATATTTCATTAGGCTGCTGTGGTGTAGCTAGGTGGTTCCTATACCGATTGCTAAGATGGAGTATTTCAGGTGGTTGCTGTGTTGTTGCTAGATGGGTGCCATGGGAACTGGTGTTTTCTTGTTGGTTTCTATAGTGATTGCTATGGTGCCTATTCCGGGTGATCCCCGTTCTGTTGCTTGGTGGGTGCTATGGGAACTGCTATGGTATTTCAGCTGGCTGCTGTGGTGTTGCTAGGTGGGTGCTATGGTATTTCAGCTAGTTGCTGTGGTGTTGCTAGGTGGGAGCTATGGGAACTGCAATGATATTTCATTAGGCTGCTGTGGTGTAGCTAGGTGGTTCCTATACCGATTGCTAAGATGGAGTATTTCAGGTGGTTGCTGTGTTGTTGCTAGATGGGTGCCATGGGAACTGGTGTTTTCTTGTTGGTTTCTATAGTGATTGCTATGGTGCCTATTCCGGGTGATCCCCGTTCTGTTGCTTGGTGGGTGCTATGGGAACTGCTATGGTATTTCAGTTGGTTGCTGTGGTGTAGCTTGGTGGTTTCTATAAGGATTGCTATGGTATGTATTTCAGCTGGTTGATAAGAACTTTAGAAATTGGGCTGATAGGGTGTTTCTAGATGGTTGCTAGGCAGCTGCTATGCAATCTAAAGTTGAAAGAGTACTGATATAAAAAATGACAGATGCATGATGAGCTTCAGACATAGACAAGGAGCATCATATTGGACAGTGCTAATGCAGCACCAGCGTTACAGTGATTTTAATGCTGTTAATTAAGAAGATAAACAGTAAGACTTACAGATCTCATCTGCTGGGCTCCGGTCACCTGCGGCAGCACTTTGTCCAGCTCCTTCTCGATACGGCTCGCCCAGTGCATCATCCTGAGAGAAAAAGAGAGACGAGAGAGAGAGGAATTAGAATTCAGAAGATGAACTCAGTGGATCTTATCCTTCCAATAAAACATCTACACTCTGCACATCACAAACGATCCACATCAGGAGGGATTAACACCTGACTTAACGCCTCTCAGCTGGAACGAATGTAAAACACTGAAACTACACTGATTTTCAGCAGAAAATCTGAACAGTAGGGGTGGAATATAGTAGTGATGCTCATCTTGCACCCCGCCAAGAGTCTATTTTTACGCCTTCCACCTGCGCCGTTTAAATAGCAATGATGCTTAAAAATATATCTACGCTGATGGGTGTGGTGGTCTGGAAGTGAGGTGTGTTCAGGTAAATTTCTGGTGTATTGATATCTCTATCTTGGCAACAGAAAACACACGTGCACCACTGACTGATTAAAACCCTGACAACAGTGAACAGTCAACACTCAGACATTCATTGCTTGAAAATCTTGAAATGCAGGCATGCCATGTGTGCTCAAAACCTGTACACCCCTGCCCATAATAAACACACACATTAAAACACGCTACAGCAGTGCACAAACCCAACTTATTTACACCCAAAATAATTTGTTCAGACCTGAACAAGGTGTACTTTTCCCGTCGTTACGATAGCAAAGATACACTGTTACATCCTAAATCAAGCTGCAGAGTGCATGGTTAAAAGATCACCTATAGATTACTAAAATAGGACCTAAAGTCTTATCGACTGTAGAATAACAAGATCCACTGCAAATAGTGTAATATAAAATCTACCACAGAACTAAAGTAAAGAATATTTAGTGCATGCATACAAAATGCAAATAAAATTCAATGGCACTGAAGGGTGTGTATTATCATTTGAAATGTAAAATATCCTACCACAACCTTTTTTGCTACTTAAAACAAAAAGAAAATAATTTTGTTATATATTTTCTAAAACTATTCTCATTCTCTATGACTTATCTACCAGAATTATACTATATTTGCTTGATTTTAGATATGCACAGATATATTTGACAACTAAAACTACATTTAGGCTATTTTATTAATGCAATGGTGGAAAATTGCAGTGGTGCAAAATGCATGACAATCTGCAAAAAATGTTTGTGAACTAATTTCTGTAAATTCCTAACCAATATCATTTTCACAGAGTGCATATTAAAATGAAAAATCTCTGGAATATGATCACAAGCCATCAAACCAAGCTGAACTGCTTGAATTTTTGCATAAAGTTATTCAAAAGCAGTGTGTAAGACTGGTGGAGGAGAACATGATGCCAAGATGCATGAAAACTGTGATTAAAAACCAGGGTTATTCCACCAATTATCGATTTCTGAACTCTTAAAACTTTAAGAATATGAACTTTCTTTTTCTTTGCATTATTTAAGGTCTGAAAGCTCTGCATCTTTGCATTTTGTTATTTCATCCCTTTCTCATTTTCTGCAAATAAAAGCTCTAAATGTCAAAAACTTTATTTAATATTTGAGAGAAATGTCTGTAGTTTATAGAATAAAACAACAATGTTCATTATATTCAAACATAAACCTATAAATAGCAAAATCAGAGAAACTGATTCAGCAATATAGCATTTCCTCGCAAAAAGTATTGCAATGACAAGTTTTTTTTTTTACAGTATCATGCAGCTCTAATAGTTTAATAGCAGTGTTTTTTCATGGCCATGTTTCATAAACTCCAAAAAAAAGTTCCCTAAAACTCTGTAAAAGCTTTCCCACTGTTCGCTCAGGTTTCTCCACATGCAGTAATTCTCAGTGGCACTTTCCACATTTACCAGCAATACTATCTGCAGAAATACATTTGCTGCCAATGGGGTATTTTCTCACACTGAAGGTATCAAATATTGACAGGGAGCGGCGGTAGTGTAACAGTGTTACCGGAGCTTTATAACGGCTTTATCTAAAACTGCTTAATGGTCCGAGATTTGCAACCAAGGCCTGCAGTCTGAAATTAGCCTTATCTGCGCCATGCAGCCTTAGAATACCCCCCAGAGAAAGCCTGAGTGTGTGTGTGTGTGTGTGTGTGTTTACACGTAGCTGCTGGAAAATATGATGATTGGGTCCAACAACAATTTTATTAACATACATAATAATAATAATAATAATAATAATATATTTAGCCTTTTATCTAACTGTGTTTGTTTTTTTTTTTCATTGTGGGTTGCTGCTTTCTACATTTAAACTGGTGTACTTATATACTTTTAATTTATTTTATTTTACTTTTCAACATTCTATTATGCTGATTTTCTGCTGTTTTTGAGCATTGCAGCTAGAACAGCAAATCCATCCATCCATCCATCCATCCATCCATCCATCCATCCATCCATCTTATTAAGAACAAAGCAGAAAAGAACAGTCCAACCAGTCCGATCAGAACATGTATCTGTTCTATATTAAGGGTTAAAGTCATGCTTTCAGTATAAATCAGACAGACTGTCACAGTTGTAGACAGATGAGAGGGCAAACATAAATGCAGGTAAAGTTTAATAAGAATAAAATATAAGACCAAACAGAGCAAAAATGAAATTTACTGATGTCAAACTGACAAACTGACGTTTCGAAACTGAGTGGTACAGTTGTCTAAATTGCTGCCACTCTGATAGGGGAGATCACTGTTTTGATTCCTGGTCATGCAGCTTGCCATCAGCTGCCAGAGCCCAGAGAGAGCACAGTTGGCCTTGCTCTCTCTCTGGGTGGGTACAGTAGATGCCGCTCTTTCCCCTCATCACTCCTAGGGTGATGTGGATCAGCACAATGCTACGTCTGTGAGCTGAGGTATTGGAACCGAGTCGTTGTGCTCGGTTAGCGTTCTGCTTGGTTAGCATTCGGCTCGGTTAGCGTTAGGTCTCGGCTCAGTTAGCGTTCGGCTCGGTTAGAGTTCGGCTCGTTTAGCATTAGCGTTTGGCTCGGTTAGCGTTCGGCTTGGTTAGCGTTAGCGTTTGGCTCGTTTGCCGTTCGGCTCGTTTAGCGGTAGCGTTTGGCTCGGTTAGCCTTTGGCTCGGTTAGCGTTAGCTTTTGGCTCAGTTAGTGTTCAGCTCTGTTAGTGTTCGGCTCGATTAGCATTCGGCTCGGTTAGCGTTAGCATTCGGCTCAGTTAGCAGGTTAGTCAGGTTTGGTAGCAGTTTGCTATGCTGTTCCTTTTTGTCTGTAGGTTGTACCTGCACTGTTTACCCTGCTATTTTTTACTCCTGCATTCCAAACCCGTAAATGGTATCGGCCGATACCCACTGCCGATACCAATACTGTGTGTAAGTGACTAAGTGTTTTAACTGAAATTTACCTAGATGAATCGATTTTGAATCGAATCGGGACCTTTTGAATCAGGAATCGAATCGAACTGGGAAATCAGTGATGATCACCACCCCTAGAAATAAATCATGATTGTGAATTTTTACCAATACTGCTCAGCACTAATACCCTACTCTTATCTCTCTCTCATTCTCTCGTTTTTTTTCTCTGGTTCTCTGGTAGTAGAAGTGGTGGTTGGCAGGCAGCTGTAGTGTTTAAGGATGCTGGTGATAAAAAAGACCCGGGCGCTGACAGAAGTGCTACCCTAAGCAGTCTGAACGCTGGCTAAACGGAGCCAGCCCAGGAATTAAGAGATCAAACGTCTTCGGATCAGCGCTGTATATCTCTTCCTCCACACACACACACTTTACACACACACACACACACACTCGCTTACATACACACACACACACACACACACACACAGAACCACCAAAAGCACTTAACACAACGAGATGCTTAGCAAGACGCTGCTGATGCAGAGAGAGAGAGAGAGAGAGAGAGAGAGAGAGAGAGAGAGGAGGAGACTGATGGACGGAAGCAGAATTAGGAGATGGTGAAGAATGCTGTCTTGGATTCAGACTCTCTGGCTAAGCAACAAAATAGTCAAGCAAGACAAATAAATACATCCAATACAGCAACCCTAAGAATCTATAGTGGCTTTAAAACTATGATAGTTACTGTGATAGTGTTGTACTGTAGCATACATCCCACTTCTCCTGTGACCTGCCGTATTTTTACACATATTAATTGTGAAAGTGTTGTGTATTGGCAAGAACCTGGCAATTTGATATGTATCACAATACAAGGGTTGATATGATACGATGTATTGCAATATATAAACAAAAGAACAAAAAAAAGAAATAAAAAAAGAAAAATAAAATAAATCATTTTGTGTGTATAGATCACTTAAAAATGCTGGGTTTCTTTTATTTTACCAAATTGAAAACCTCTGGAATATAATCAAGAGGAAGATGGATGATCACAAACCATCAAACCACCAAACTGAACTGCTTGAATTTTTGAAGTTTTGCACCAGAAGTAAAGACATAAAGTTATCCAAAAGCAGTGTGTAAGACTGGTGGAGGAGAACATGATGCCAAGATGCATGAAAACTGTGATTAAAAACCAGGGTTATTCCACCAAATATTGATTTATGAATATGAACTGAATATGTCTGAAAGCTCTGCATCTTTTTCTTTTTATTATTATTATTATTATTTTATTACTATTTGGAATTTGGGAGAAACGTTGTCTGTAGTTTACAGAATAAAATCACAATGTTCATTTTACTCAAATATAAACCTATAAATAGCAAAATGTGAGAAACTGATTCTGAATCTGAAGTGGTCTCTTAATTCTTTTCCAGAGCTGTATATAATAAATGAGTTTCACATTTTAAACTGTATTACTGAAATAAAGTAACTTTACAATGATAAAAGCTGCTTGTGGCCCAAGCCACACACAGCCAATCCTGTAAAAACACACAAGTGAACAAAATAAAAAATGGAAACGCACCTTGAATAATTAATCACAATAATAAAGACAGTCTAACAGGTGAGTCCTATTAGGCTGAATGCCAATTACCAGCATGTGTGAAAGGAAGGAGGTCTTATAATCAGCGCGTTTGATGTGTAAGGCTTGCGAAGCATCATTAGGCAAATAACTGAGTTCAAAAGAGGCCAAATAAATGTTATGTAATCTGTAAAAAACATCATGCACTATCAGATTCTGAAGTATTAATCTACTGCACTTCCATTTAATATACACTGGTTAGCTTTAAACTTTAAAACAGCACTGATCCAGTCATTGGTGCACTCATTGGTGTTCTCCATTGGAGAAAATTTGGTAGGTACTGAATTAGGATGTAATGGTATATAACAAAACAATAACACCAACCCAGATTTACATTTTGATTAATTTAAACAGACATGTGTGCGGTGTTTCCTCTAAAAAAATAAAGAATAAAGTAAAGAGCAAAGACTTGGGCCATTCCCATTTTTCACGTGTACTCCTAACCCTTGATTTAACCAAACTGAAAACCTCTGGAATATAATCAAGAGGAAGATGGATGATCACAAACCATCAAACCACCAAACTGAACTGCTTGAATTTTTGCACCAGGAGTAAAGCAGCATAAAGTTATCCAAAAGCAGTGTGTAAGACTGGTGGAGGAGAACATGATGCCAAGATGCATGAAAAAAACTGTGATTAAAACCAGGGTAACTCCACCAAATATTGATTTCTGAACTCTTTAAACTTTATGAATATGACCAGCCATTTCTCATTTTCTGCAAATAAATGCTCTAAATGACAATATTTTTATTTTATTTATTTACTTTTATTTATTTTTATAACAAAAAACAACACCAACCCAGATTTCCTTTTGATTAATTTAAACAGACATGTGTGCGGTGTTTCCTCTAAAATTACTCTAAAAATAAAGAATAAAGTAAAGAGCAAGGACTTAGGCCCAATCCTATTTCTCACGTGTACCCCTACCCCTTGCTTGTGGAACAGAGTTACAAGGAGAATTGGTGAAATCATCACCCTAAAAAAAAAAAAGACAACTCTACAAGAACCCAAAACAGATGTAGTGTTATAGCAGTGTTAGAGAGCTAAAGTTCAGCAACCTAACTGCTGGTTAGCTAGTTAACTGTAGGGCTTCATAAAGAGAGCAGATGGTGCAACAGTTAATCATTACTGTGCATTTCTTAATTCCAATGTGATGAGGAGCTAAAATGAGCTTTCACTAGCTTTTATTTATTTATTTTTTTCCATTCCACCTTAAATGCTGCAGCCTCTGCTGTCTGTTGCACCACTTAAGGTGGAACAAGAAAGTAAGTTAGTTAGCTACTGAAATGAACTAGTAGCATTTTCTTATGCTTCTTATGAAGAAAATGGCCAAAAAGATTGAAAATACACATGTAACTATGGGAATATAGTGGCTATCATAATTTTAACAAGGAAAATACTTAAATTTGTGGATTTCTTTGCTTGCTTGTGCCGAACCATCTTTCCAGTGATTCTCAAAGCCCTCTGTTTGAGGGACATTCCAGGATTGTGGTACATTTCCTGTCCCACCACTAAAATTTCAAATGTACATATCCAAAATATCTAAATGATTATTTTTGTGAAAAATGTACTTGTTATAAGACAAACTGTAAAATATGGTGGAAAAATAAGCTCCTTAGATATTATTCAAAAGACCGAATACCTTTTGACCGCCTTAAAAAATGGCAGTTTTCTCTTGTCCTACACACTGTGTGACCAACTCCTTAATAAATAAGCTCTAAATAAATGATTTCCTCTTGTATATTGTTGATATGCATCTCCTTTACGTATGAAAACAACTTCTTTGGTCTACATTGTATTGCATGTTACAGTTTTTATGCTATTTTTAAGTTGTGTCCCACAACATGCGCTCAACCCTGTTACCATAAGGAATTTTACCTGGCAGAGAAAGAGTTAAAAATATTTGTCTACTGGCACAAAGGAAGTGACATCACAAGGACATTTTTTTTTGCCCACATGGCAAGACCAAGAGTAAGTGCTCTAACAATTTTTATAAGTTTTTTTTCCAAATATGTTTGTCCAAGTTGTGTGTGTCACGCAATCCTGTTACTCATATTTTAAGACTAATAATGAGTAGAGCCAAAATTTACTTTATATACTTATATAACCATGTTTGTCCTTGATCTTGTATAAATAGCTAAATTTTACAGTTAGCATCTGTTCCTGGGGTAAACCACAACTTAGCCTAGATTTGTAACCCTGTTACTCGCAACCCTGTTACTGTAAGTTACCAAATATATTGCATAATCTAATTTTAAAAAATGCTAAAATACCTGAGCTTGACGAATCAAACTTTTTGATAGTCGATTACCTGTATTTAATAAATATATGACTAAAAATGATCAAATTGAAGATCAAATTTTCAGAAGTGACCACCCCTGAAATGTACCAAAATCCTGGAATGTCGATCCTAACAAGAATCGAGCACTCTACCCCTAGATGTGAACACGCAAAACAGAAGGGTAGGGCTTAGTGGTAGGGGTCAAGGGGTGAAATGGGATTGGGCCTTAGTCAATATCTCTACATGTGGCAGCTAGAGGGAGAGAGAAAAAAAGAGAAAGAAGACTAAAGTTACCGTAGCATTACTGCTAAGCCAGTAAAGTTCCCAGAATACCATGCGAATCTACACTAATAATAACCTGTACCCTGTATTTTTCATGTGAATGCATGCACCAAACCATGCGTGCACACACACCACAACACCTGTGATAGAGACGACTGCATTCTGGCAACACCTCACAGTACGCTGTCCACTAGCAATTTTCTTCAGCGCAATCCACCGTGCCAGAACTCTCGGCTCGCTGTGTGGGCGTGTCTGTTGCTTTTTTTTTTATCATTCAAATGAAGCAACAGAAATAGGTTTAAATTAGGGATGTGACGAGACACTAATATCACGAGAAGAGACACGATACTGGGTTCACGAGAACGAGACTAGACGAGATTTAAAAATAAAATTTTAAAGAAAATGTCAGTTTTATTTGACAAAATCATATAACGCAAACTTAACAGACTGCCTTCTCTCACACACTGATTCTACAACAAATAGAAATAAGAATAAAAAATAAAAATAAAACTTTTCTAGGTCTTATATAGTGAAAACAATAAGTGTAAACAGTCATATTAAGCCTATGGTTTGTGTTTTTGCATATGGTTATGCATAACCATAACCAGTCATATTAAGACTATGGTTTGTGTTTTTTACTCCTAAATCTCTTGTAATTTAACTACTCATAACCATAACCAGTAATATTAAGACTATGCTTGAAGTGCAAACAGAGACAGAACATGTTTTTAAATACAGTACAGAGCTAAGGGATTAGTACACCTGCCTATGAAACAGTCACGTGTAGGATTTATTTACAGTTTTTATATATGGTTTGTGTTTTGTTGGTCACTCTGTTACCGTTTATTGTTTCCACTGGAGCCAAAATGCAGCCAGACATACAACTTAAAAGTAGCAGAAGCATCTTCTATACAAATACCTGAATTTTCCTCTTCTGCTGAGAGCTGCTCTCACTGCTCAGCCATCATACTCTATCGCTATCGCTACTGGGTTGCCAGATCCTTCTTAAAAAGTCCATACTTAACTGTTTTTTTTGCCCCGCGAGACAGGTTTAAGCCTGACGAGAAATATTGTCCATTTTAATCTCGCGAGATCTCGTGCCACAAGATCTCGTCACATCCCTAGTTTAAATAGGTTTAAATTTTAAATTCATCTCACTGTAATCTACAGTTCAATAAATCCATATTCTGGCATTTTCAGCTTCTCTTCTGTGGTTGAAAGGCAGTTGTTTTGTGTGTGTGAGACTCGTACGTGTGTGACGTCGCAGCCTGCTTTTACCCGATTGGCTGGACGCAGCGCAGCAGCCAGTTTCACTTGAATAAAGTAAAGCTAGGTGCAATGCAACCCATAATGCATGCAACATGTAGCAGCTCTCTACACTGAAATGAATAAGATGCGAAGTTTTGTAGCTGTTCTGATCAAAACCACGAGTAGCTCAGATCATTCTGACTGTGACTAAACAACTGAACTACTTTATCTGCTGTTACCAAACACATCAAGCTGTTGGCCTTCCAAGAGCTGCAACCAGACTGTTTGCCCTATCACCAGCAGACTGCGTGACTGCCCAGCTCTCACTGGGTGGGTAGGATGGTCCTCCCTTAATCCCTCGTCCTGGCTACACAGCACTTCCCACTGTGAGCATCAAGTGTTCTGAGAGGAACAGAATAGAGTGCAGCTTTATGTGACCTGGAGAAAGCGTGTTCCGGCCCTCAGCACACTCTGTACTAGGGGTGGGCGATATGGCTCTAAAATAATATCACGATATTTCAGGGTATTTTTGCGATAATGATATAATTGCCGATATAGGATAACTAAAATAATTCATTCATTTCAGGAATATAGTATAAGAGTATAACAGTATAATCATAATGTGGCAAAATAAATAATATAGCATAAAATAATATAATGCAGCAAATAATATTGCAGAATATTTAGTGCATGCATATAAACTGCAAACTAAAACGTATATTATACAATAAATACACTTAAAGCTTCACAGTAAATAATAGACTACTTTTAAGACAGAACAGCCCTATTATCACGATATGGATTTTTAATATCATGATATTTCTGTGTCACGATATATTGTATACGATATAAGATTGCCCACCCCTACTCTGTGCACACTAAGAAAAGTAAGTACAGATTTTTGTACTTAAAAGAGTACAAAGCTTGTCTCTGGGGCTGTACCTTATACTGAGGTACAAAAAAGTACCTTACAGTGAAAGTCCTTTTTTGTACCCATGTTTTTTGTGCCAGTAAAGATTATGAAGATAATTATAAACATTATCATCAACTAAATATGGGCAAAAACTTAATAATCCAAAATTGTATGGCTTTTAAATTTAAAAATGTGCAATTAAAATATATATTGTTTATCAGTACAGTGATGCAGAATACTGAATGTACCTTTTTTCGAGTTAAATGGTACAAATTTGTTCTTATTGCTGTTAGGAAAGACTTTGTACATCAGAGGGAACACATCTGACCCTGTAAAGACCAATATTGTACCTTTGAGGGTACAATAATGAAGAGTGTACCTTTGAGTACAAAAAAGTACTCATATCGTACCTCTGTGTTTTAGAGTGTATATATGTATAGGTATAAAAAATGTGTTTAGGTATAAAAATGGAATAAGTCTACACTGATGGGCGTAGAGGTCCGAAAGAGAAATGTGTTCAGGTAAATTTCAATTTTAGTGGCGGAAAATGTACTAAAAGTACATTTTATATTTTATTTACTTTAAGACAATAAAACAGATAAAATACACTTTCATTGTATTTCCTTTAACTTATGTGTAGTAACATTAAATTCTGCCTAAAGTGCACCTTATAGTACGTTTTGTTTTCCAGTAGCACTAACAATATACTTCAAGTGTATTAAAAATTATATATAAAAAAAACATACAAAAATCTACTTAAGTTTGCAAAAGATATAAAAAAGCACTCAAAAGCACAATCTAAAGCTTTTATGTTGTATTTATATAGCTTAATTACAATACTGAAATATACTTAAGTTGTTCCAAAATAGTACATTTAGTATGTATGTATTTAAGTACATATTTATTTTAAAACTAAAAGTATGCACTTTTCCATGTTAAGTATACTTTTAAAAATATATACTTCAATTCTATTTTCCTTTACAAGGGTCATTTTAAAGTACTGAAACTCTTCTTCATAATATACAGCTCTGAAAAAAAAGAGACCACCTAAAAAAATATGAGTTTCTTTGCATTTACCAAATTTAAAAAACTATGGAAAATAAAATCCAAAAGCAGTGTGTAAGACTGGTGGAGGATAACATACCAAGATGCATGAAAACTGTGTTTAAAAAACAGGGTTATTCCACCAAATATTGATTTTTCTGAACTCTTTAAACTTTATGAATATGAACTTGTTTTCTTTGCATTATTTGAGGTCTGAAAGCTCTATTTCATACATTTTCTGCAAATAAATGCTCTAAATGACAATATTTTTATTTGGAATTTGGGAGAAATGTTGTCCATAGAATATTACAAATATGTTTATTTTACTCAAATATATTCCTATAAATAGCAAAATCTGAGAATTTAGAAAATTCCTACTAAACACAGTTCTACTTTTTATTATTGCATATTAACACACTGCTTCTAATACTGTTAAACTATGTGTGTATTAATACTCATTTAATACAACCCCCCACACCCCCTCCCCTTCCCCCTCCACACCCTCTTTATCCACAAAAACCCCACAGCAACAACACGGAAACAGGACACGAGAACTACAATTAAAGCAATTACAACAGCGCTAATAACACACAAACACAATTAGACCTCTCGGTTACTGTCTACGCACCGCTTCATACTCGCACGCTCCAATCTAATCACACGCCCACGCACAATTTCACGTTATTCCTCACGTCTGGCCGAGGTCCATAACCTGAATAGCAGAGGAACCACTGTGGGTCTTCTCCTCCTTCCTCCACCTCTATCGGCTTCATCTGCGGAGCGACACGACCATTCGTCATTTACCGATAAAGCCACAAAGGAAATGTCAGCGGGAAATGTCAGCCTCATTTGAATGACAAGGATGGAGAGATTAGTGGAAGAATGCAGAGCGGCATCCGCAAAACAGGAGGAATAATGACGTACGCCGTCGAGCTTCACAAAGCTACGCTAGAAAACTGAGAAAAGGACATTTCATAGCTAACACCCAAAAAGAGACACTCTGTACTGTACTGTACCAGAATGGGACTAATTAGTACTTATTAATTTACATTTAGTCCTGTCACAATAACTACATAACTACATTATCGAGTTCATAAACTGACATGACTTCAATCCTTTTAATAATCGTGATATCTATTGTGTCTATTGTGTTTGCACTTACAAAATGCACTTACATATTTTGTGACTGTGGGCACGGCTGCAGTGACCCGGTAGTGCGGAAGCACTTTTAAGTTCATGTTACCTCAGCCTTCCATTCACCATCAGTGTATCTCTCACGTGAAGGCTGAGGCAGGGTCTTTATGCCGGTTCAACGCACCCCAGCTGGGACAGACCGGGGCTGCACGTCATGGTGTGGGGAGACCCGCAGTTGCCCTGCCTCCACACTTCACAAAATTAGGTGTGTTCACTGAATTATAACTATACAATGTTTAAAAGTTACCAACGAGCCATAACTTGCCTAAAACCACCTGCCTAATACTGATACCCACTGAGGAATGAACTAAATACAGGCCTGTAAATTAATTCATTATACTTATCATACAATATATATGGCCATAACCTTTTTTGATCTTTTGATGACCTTGAAATTGTTCATTATATGTTTCTGAGCAAGAAGGCCTCTTTCATTTAAATGAATGAGCTAAGTGACCAATGCTTTAGTTGCAGTAGTGTATTCCTGATATATATATATATATATATATTTTTTTTTTTTTTTTTTAATTCAGTGTTTTGTCATAACCCCAAGAGTATCGTTAATATATCGAGATATTATTTTAGGGCCATATCGCCCATCCCTACTATAAACACTGTGGCAAGAACAGCATGTGTGAGTGTAAAATATAATGAATAGCTGTTTCTGCAGAAATGAATTGTTTTTCAAATAGGCATATTCCACAAGATGACCACAAATGTACCACAAACGTTGGATATGGGCCCTTTAATCACATTAATGACCACATATCATCACACTGCCCTCCCTCAGGCTGAGCAGTGCTGAAGATGGAGCAGAAGACGAGGCCCTGAACGGTGTCTTATTACAGCTTCTAAACATAACGTCCTCCAGACACTGCGGGCTGTGGAGCGCTGATTATCTCCAGCATCATCCATTTATCTGCTGTAAACCACATCAATAACCAGCCCTCAGAGCACAGGCCACTGACCTCAGCATTAACAACACAGAGGTACACAGAGATGTAGACGGAGGAGGAGAGGATGGAGGAGAGGATGGAGGAGGGGATAGAGGAGGAGGGGATAGAGGAGAAGAGCATAGAGGAGGAGAGGATAGAGGAGGAAAGGATGGAGGATAGGATTGAGAGGATGAAGGAGAGGACAAAGGAGAGGAGGAGAGGATGGAGGAGAAGAGAATAGAGGAGGAAAGGATGGAGGAGAGGAGTGAGAGGATGGAGGAGAGGATGGAGGAGGAGAGAATAGAGGAGAAGAGCATAGAGGAGGAGAGGATGGAGGAGGAGAGGATAGAGGAGAAGAGCATAGAGGAGGAGAGGATAGAGGAGGAAAGGATGGAGGATAGGATTGAGAGGATGAAGGAGAGGACAAAGGAGAGGAGGAGAGGATGGAGGAGAAGAGAATAGAGGAGGAAAGGATGGAGGAGAGGAGTGAGAGGATGGAGGAGAGGATGAAGGAGGAGAGAATAGAGGAGAAGAGCATAGAGGAGGAGAGGATAGAGGAGAAGAGCATAGAGGAGGAGAGGATGGAGGAGAGGATGGAGGAGGAGAGGATGGAGGAGAAGAGAATAGAGGAGGAGAGGATAGAGGAGAAGAGCACAAAGCATAGAGGATGGAGGAGAGTATGGAGGAGGAGAGGATGGTGGAGGACAGGATAAAGGAGAGGATGGAGGAGGAGATGAAGGAGGAGAGGATGGTGGAGGAGAGGATAAAGGAGAGGATGGAGGAGGAGATGGAGGAGGAGAGGATGGAGAGGGTAGAGGAGAGGATGGAGGAGGAGAGGATGGAGAAGAAGAGGATAGACGAGAAGAGCATTGAGAATAGAGAAGAGGAGGAAAGGATGGAGAAAAGGAGGATAAAGGAGGAAAGGATGGAGAAAATTGAGGAGAAGAGGATGGAGGAGCAGAGGATGAAGAAGAAAAGGATGGAGTAGGAGAGGACGGAGGAGGAGGGGATGAAGGAGAAAAGGATAGATGAGTGGATGGAGGAGAGGATGGAGTGATGCGGCTCTGCTGAAGGAGGAAAGGATGGGGAGGAGAGGATAAAGGAGGAAAGGATGGAGAAAATTGAGAAGAAGAGGATGGAGGAGGAGAGGATGAAGGAGAAAAGGATGGAGTATGAGAGGACGGAGGAGGAAAGGATGAAGGAGAAAAGGATGGATGAGTGGATGGAGGAGAGGATGGAGTGAGGCGGCTCTGCTGAAGGAGGAAAGCTGACCAAGAAAAGGTCAGCCAGCAGAGAAGAGAGAGAGGGAGCAGTGCGCTGCACAGAGCGCTGACGCTAACCGCTAGTGACAACACCTCTGTCCCCAAGCCAAACACAGGATGTGTGAGTGTGTGTGTGTGTGTGTGTGTGTGAGTCTGAGCACGTGTGCATTTGAATGTCTGCTCTTTTTATCATATTTTACGTGAAGCGTTTCTGTGAATTCTCTGAATGTTGATGTCTGTAGGTTCTAGGCTGTTCTAGTTTGATGCTGCGTGTGTATGTATGACTGTGTATATATGATCATTATTAAGGTGTGTGTGTGTGTGTGTGTGTGTTTGGGGTGGGACAAAATATTGATACATTAGTTCTGTCACAATAACCACATTATCAACTGATCGTACAATTATTGACCATGACCTCAATAATATTAGATAATGGTGATATTGTGGTGATATTGTGTTTATTTGTGTGTTTGTTGTTCACATATATAACACTGACATTTTTGTGTTCATAATAAAAGCCCCAGGGCAGAGACAATATATATAGTCCACAAAAAATCATATTGTGATAGGCTGGAATATATATTAGCAGCAAAACTTGTTTATTTGAGCCGAGCAAGGCAGATTTTTTGCACCAAAGATACACCGACACACCCTAAATCCAGATGCACAATCCTCATTTGAACGATAGATTAATGTAATGATGTTTTTTATTATTTGTATTGTGTCAAAAATGAATGATAAATACACAATAGTGTATAATGCTCTAAAATACACTGTAAGTTTGTTTTTTATTTGGACTTTTCAACTTCTTTACTACTCTAATTTACCTGTTATTTATTTTTTACTCCACTTTACTCTCCATCTCTCTCTTTCTCTCTCTCTTTCTCTCTTTCCTTTTTTCTGCAGTTTAGACACAGGAACAGGAAGAACTGTGTGAGTGTAGAGTATCAGGGTGTAAAAGCACAGCGAGTCAGGGATCTGTTTTACAGCAGAAACAGTTCAATATCTATCTGAACTATCAGCTTTCACTGAAACTGAAACAAATGACTTTAAAAAGAAACGGAAGTCAGTCAATCCAAAACATTTCAAGATCAAAAAACGATTTGATGGAACTGGCACTCATCAGGACTGCCTCAAGGAAAAAAAGAGCAAGAGTTCCCTCTGTTGTACAGGAAAGCTCATCATAGTTACCAGCTTTAGAAACTGCAAATTTTGGGTTTGGTATTTTGGTTTGTTTAACACTTTTTTAAGTTATGTATTCATTACAAGGGTTAGAAACAGTATTTCTAATGCAGACTGTATTCACGTGACACAACAAAGCTGGAGGCAGAGCGAGGCAGTGCAAATTAGTGCAGCCAGGCATAAAGTGCCTGAAACTGAATATCATATCATGATATTTAAAGAAATACTCACTACTATACAATATTCACTACTAAGACAAAATACATTAGTATTGGCAGATTCTTGAAAATATATCTAATCTGATTAAATACTTCTTTACCCTCCTATTATCCTTGTGTTCAATTTGACCCCATTCATTCATTCATTCATTCATTCATTCATTCAAAAGTCTCTGAAAAAATGGTTGACGTTAAGTTTTGAGATTCATATTTATTGTGTTTTCTTAATTTAATGTAGACAATAAGTAAAAAACAAAATGAGTTCAACTTAAATGTCTATTTTATTAAGGCTGTTTTATTGGCATAACACATAAGAAATATCAATATTTTACATTATACTATACCATATTTGTATGGTAATAAACATTCAGTTTTACAATCTTTCTCTAATAGTTCCTTCACTTCAGGCCCTGACTTAACACCACAATACTTATATACTTATAACACTAATAAAACATGTATAATCCCAGGACTACTGATAATTTGTCAAATAACAACAATCTGGGGAGTAAACTTTGCTAACATGTTTAACTATGTGTAATTATAACATTTTTTTGGGAAGTTTAAATTGCTGGGATCATATGAATCCAAGGAATAAGGTGTGTTACTAATTTTGCGGATAGCAGGAGGGTTAATCAAAATATGCTGCCCTTTAATTGTTGCAAAAATGTAGGTTGGCTTTTCCAGCATATTATTATTATTATTATTATTATTATTATTATTATTATTATTATTATTATTATTATTATTATTATTATTATTATTAATCATTTTAAACTTTTAGTTTCTAATCACCATCAGAAAGCATTCATTTTTGTTTATTTATTATTACTTTTATTTTTATTTATTTATTTATTTTTTATTTTAATGTTTTAATGTACAATTTTCATTCTTGTTCTTAGTTCTATTAATTATTTAATCACTTCTTATCATTTTTAACATTTTATTTTAATTTTACTATTATCTATTTACTTATTTTATATTTTATTTTGATTTTACTTTTTATGTGTCAGATTAGTTTTTTTAAGTATTTTAGAATTTTATTTTTTACATATATATTTTTATTAAATGTTGATTTAAAATTAGTACCTCTTTTATTGATTTATTTATTTTATTTTATTTTTTTTACTATTTTATTTCTTATTATTTCTAATTTATTATTAAATGTGTTCAGTCCCTCTGATGTTATAAATGCTCGGCAACATTGTAAATGAGGGTCACCCTCTGTGTCTTTCCAGAGTGAAAATAAAGGTTGATTGATTGATTATTATTATTATTATTATTATTATTATTATTATTATTATTATTATTATTATTATTATTATTATCATTAGATGTTTCTATAAAGTGACTCAAGCCCTATACTCAGCAATACAACTAATCAATAATGAAATTTGACGGCAATGTTTTGTTATATTATCATCTTTTCATTTTCGTCAGTGACATCATTCGTCACAGTGTCATCTCAGACCTGCTTTACTGCGATTAGCGCAGCATCTGATTCTATTCCATGTCCTGAGAGTGAGAAGGCCTGTACACACAAGCAGGACATCAATACATGACTGACAGTCTGGAGGGAGAGCCACTCCAAAGTCCATTATGTTGGTTTTCATCGTCTCTATTTCAGCGTAAACAGAAAGTGGCAGCTTTGAGGCAGGGGGGATTTCAGAGCACCTGGCGTCTGGCGAAAACACCCAGCGCACAAGCCTGACATGCTCCTGTGCAGATCAGCACTGTACTGAACTGAAAAGAGATATTCTTTTTAATATCAACAGGATTACTGGGATTTAAACTGTATAAAAACAGTAAAGAGGATAACACTGTCTCCATTACAATGTACAGCAGACTCCGGTCTCAGCCAGCCAGTCTGAGGACAGGTCTACATACCACTAGTGCCACTGGTACCACTAGTTAGGTACCACAAAATTAGGTAAGGTTCTAGTAGTATTACAATATTTATATACAGCTCTGGAAAAAAATGACCACAAAGAGACCACTTCAGTTTCTGAATCAGTTTCTCTGATTTTGCTATTTATAGGTTTATGTTTGAGTAAAATGAACATTTTTGTTTTGTTCTATAAACTACAGACAACATTTGTCCCAAATTCCACATAAAAATATTGTCAATTAAAGCATTTTTTGCAGAAAATGAGAAATATCTGAAATAACCAAAAATATCCAAAAAGAGCGTTCAGACCTCAAACCATGCAAAGAAAACAAGTTCATATTCATACATTTTTAAGAGTTCAGAAATAAATATTTGGTGGAATAACCCTGGTTGGTTTTTAATTACAGTTTTCATGCATCTTGGCATCATGTTCTCCTCCACCAGTCTTACACACTGCTTTTGGATAACTTTATGCTGCTTTACTCCTGGTGCAAAAATTCAAGCAGTTCAGTTTGGTTTGATGGCTTGTGATCATCCATCTTCCTCTTGATTATATTCCAGAGGTTTTCAATTTGGTTAAATCAAAGAAACTCAACATTTTTAAGTGGTCTTACTCCACTATATATATATATATATGAGATATAAATATGAGGTCTGATATACACATATAATGGTATTTTTAATTTTTAATTCAGACTGTATTCACGTGACATAACTGGAAAAAGCTGGAGGCAGAGCGAGGCAGTGCAAATCAGTGCAGCCAAGCCTGAAGTGCCTGAAACTGAATATAATAGCATGATATTTAAAGGAATTTCCACTATACACAATACCTATTATTCTATTTTTACACAAATTTTCAGACAAAATACATTGGTATTGGCATATTCTTGAAAACGTACTGTATATAATTCTGTAATGGAAACATGCAATTGCTACTCTTAAATGTATTCTTTGTCTGTATTTATTTTTATTTTATGTAAACACTTGATTTTCTGTAACTGGAAATGGTTTGCCGTCTTGGCCAGGTCTTCCTCGAAAAAGAGATTTTGATCTCAAGGGACTTCCTGGTTAAATAAAGGTTAAATAAAATGAAAAAAAAAAAAAACGTATTAAATACTACTTATTCAAAATGTGACATAACTGGAAAAAGCTGGAGGCAGAGCGAGGCAGTGCAAATCAGTGCAGCCAAGCCTAAAATGCCTGAAACTGAATATCATAGCATGATATTTAAATAAATTTCCACTATACACAATACCTATTATTCTATTTTTACACAATTTTTTAGACAAAATACATTAGTATTTGCATATTCTTGAAAAAGTATATAATTCTGTGATGGAAACATGCAATTGCTACTCTTAAATGTATTCTTTGTCTGTATTTTTTATTTTTTTATGTAAACACTTGGTCTTGGCCAGGTCTCCCTCGAAAAAGAGATTTTGATCTCAAGGTTCTTCCTGGTTAAATAAAGGTTAAATAAACTGAAAAAACATATTAAATACTACTTTGCTAGTATTGACCCACACCCTTGACTGGGCAGAGAAGAAGAAGAAAAGAGGGGGAGCGAACTCAGAGTATTTGGGGTGGAGATCGGGGCAGCTTCACTGTAAAGCGTGAAGCCGAAGCCCCCCCCTCTCATGAAGAGAAACACGAGGAAAAAGAATAAAATTAAAGAAGCAGGAAGATGGGGAGGAGGTGGGTGCGAGGTTTGTTCAATGAGCAGGTAGAGAGGAAGTGACGGTTTAAAAAGGGAAGAAAGTGGGAGGAGTGAGGGCGTGGATCAACTCCCAATATTAAGCTATAATACATAGCTCCACTTATTCAAAATATGCTTCCCTTTATCCAGTTGAATGACACTAATTACACTTTCTCTAATTTAATGTGTTGCTCATTGTTTTACTGTGTTTTTTTAAGCACTGATAAAATCCATGCTATTCTAAAGAGATGTGATTTTGGGCTACAAACATTCAGACATTTAGAAATAGAGTCGGCTTCAGCACAGCAGACAGAGACGGAACCGTTTTCACCAGTGTCCGTCACTCGCTGTACTTTCAGCACCTCGGAGAGCAGAACTCCCAGCGAATCAAATGTTTACTTCAGATAAGCTCTTCCATCCCTTTCAAACGCTGAATCCCACGGGTCAGCAGCAGCCTGATGCATCACCATCAGAGAGGCTTATCGGCATGAATGATCACACAGGAGAGACAGCGCTAAGTGCAAGCCATACTCATTACCAAACATCCTGATAATGTAGAAAAACCTCACCGGCTGCACGCGGCCGACTGTATCTAGTGTTACTTGGAGTTTTACTCGATTATCCTCAACTTGTTAGGTAGACAGAGGTCGTTTTCACCTCGGATGGCAACACAACAAATCTTTTCAACCACTTAAAGTAGTGCTGTGTGATATTTAAGCAATAGAACGCGAGAGGGAGTGTGTTATCACGAATGTGATATTCGTGATAACACGCGACCTCAAGTGTTCTTTTGCTTTTATACAACGGTTTTTCTTACAAAAAGAATAAAGAAAATAAATCAAAGAACTTTAAGAAATTCAGTTTAAATATGCTTTAATATGGACTTTGCCTTCCGCCAAAAAGTAGTTCCACCACAACTGTAACAGAACTGAAACTTAACTACAAAACAGTGTATGGTTCATACAGACTAACACCACGAACGTTAGCTTGAAATCAAATTTGGGAATACGTGAAGATGGTAACGTTAGGAGTGTGAAATAACGCTAATACTCTCCTCTCCTGCTCCGTGGAGTCGTCTTCAGGTGAACGCTGCGCATTTATTAAGCATTTCTGCTTGTTTTGCTGGGTGGTGTTGGTTTTAGCTAGCCGGCTGGACTGTGGTTAGGTTAGCGTAGCTTGCTTTAGCTCAGCATTAGCTTAGCTTAGCCTAGCCTGGCTGGTTAGCGTTCTGGCTGTCAGACAGCATTAGCCGAGCGATTTTCTTTCCCTTTTTTCCACGAAAGACGAGTCAGCGCTGCGGGCGAGCGTGCTGAGGCTGAGCGCTAGCCTGTGCTAAGCTAACGCTGCTGCGGGTGTACTGTGTATATACGCCATTACTCGCCAACGCGTCGGTGGAGTGATACAGGTTTAGTGTGAGAAGGCTGTGATGTTATCACATATATCAGCACGGCTAGAACACTTCTCAACCAATCAGATTGTGAGGTCGGAACTAACTGTTGTATAAAACGATAAATATCGTGGGGACGATAGAAAAGTGTCTATCGTGCTACTTACCTTCTATCATCTCTATCGTTTCTACAGTAATTTCATCAATTATTCATGCAAATATATAAAGAAGGCTTTATGTAAACAGTGATCACAGCGCTGTGGAGTTCAGAATATAAACAATAAATACTTAGCTGAGCTAAAGTTACTTTGGCCAGAATGCACGGCCATGAACTTTTTGTAATGTCATTTAGTGACTTAGTGGCGTCAATTAATCAGAACTGAGTAGTAATAAACATAAATAAACCAAAAACAACATTTTTAAGATTTTTTTTGTCACAATTATTTCACAGGTTTTGATATATTTCCGAAAAGATCCTCTGTCCAAGAAGGAGAATCCACTGAACTGGTGGTAAAATAATGCAGCAGGTTTATCCAACACTGGCTTAACTGGCAACGTCTCTGCTGTTGAGAAGCTAAGATGCACAACATAAAGCCAATGCCGTATATTTTTGATACTTACATAAAATCTAAACTCTAAGTTGAAAAAAATTAATTTAATACATTTTTAATTATTACAGCGAATTATGTGAAAAAAATGTGTTTTTATTTATTTCTATTTGCAATTTGGAAATGTATGTTGTGAATTAAAAAATAAACCAATTGATCATTCCTCATTAAGTGAATTTTCTTGTTTTCTCTTGTATATTTTGAATTGCTTTTTAGAGAAGCAAATATGTTTTATCCGATTACTCGATTAAACGATTAATCGAATCGATTTTTCAGTAGAGTACTCGATTACTAAAATAATCAATAGCTGCAGCCCTAGTCTCTACAAACATAGCTCTGAATATTTTGAAGTAAATAATGAAGCGCTGTTGTTGTAAGTCGCTCTGGATAAGGGCTAAATAGGTCTGCTAAATACCTTTAAATGTAAATGTAAATGTAAATATGAATATAAATATATCCAGCAGCTCGGACACTTGAATGGCATCATTGGAGCGTTGATCTCCGGGCCTGTTGAAATATTTAACTGCTGAGTCATTAACCAGCAGCTGCCACGTGTGACCCCTGCTGACTGCCACCGGCTCCGACCCTCCCGGACCCCGCCTCGACTCAGCACGCCGCGGAGTTGTAGCACAAAACGGCCTTAAATGTTCTCAGAGGAGAGAATTCGGTCTGACCTACACGCGCCCTGTCGAAAAGATAAGCCTGTATCTCAAAGCCTGCCCTACATCAAAGGGATTTTTATACCAAGGCTTTGACATTTACAGAACAACGGGGGAGCCACCCATCTTCATTTTCTCTGCGGCCCAAATGAGGACGAAAAAAAAAAAAAAAAACGCTCCTTCACCATTGTTCACCGCGTAGCGACTGAGAGACTGGATACGCTCTTCCTCACAGACGCTAAGTGTTGTGGACTGAACGCGGCACGTCTGCGTTTTTCTTCCCACAACAAGTCCTGTAAATAAACCCAAACGTCAATAACGGCAGAGCCTGGCATACGATCCGGCTTTGTTTAAGAGAGGAAGGACCTGGCGATCAAAGAGTTGTGTAATCTGAGCTGAAAGCAGGCCTCAGAACAGCCAGCAGAAAACACACACACACACACACACACATACACACACAATACATCAGCTGCTTCCACAATGATAGAAAATCTTTATGCCGCTCCTCTTAGGGGAATATCATTCAAAAGCTTAAAAGGACAGCAGCACAGGAGGACCATCACCTTTATCTTCTCGACTTTCAATTCAGATGCCTTTAAAGCTCCTGAAAATCTTAATCTGAATTTTCTTTCAGATTAGGTTAATCTGGCTCCTTAGGACCTATAATGTAAATGTATAAAGTGTGTAACATTTACAGGATATTTAGGTCTGAGCCTCAGCTATAACTCTCCAGCTAAGAGAGAACATTTAAAGAATGTTCAGCAACATCTTTAAAAAGTTCCAGGAAGGTCAAATATAACATTCAAGGAATGTTTTTGAAAGCATTTGACATAATTCTGATGCCATGGTTTGTCTCATAACTTAATTAATGTTTCCCCAAATAATGTTACTAGTTATACAAACACACATATTATTGAAATGTTCATAGTAATATAAGGTAATCATTATTTAATATATATAATAATTTATAAACTGTGAAAAGTTGCAAGAATAATGAATAAACTGGAACTGTCCAGAAAACCTGACCGACTAAATGTTGTATTAAACAACAATGAAAACTTTCAGAATGCAATACCTCCCTAGCTAAAAGAAAACATGTTCCTAGAGCACTTATTTTATTTATTTATTTTCTTATATAAACAAGCTGAAATGAAATAGGAGTAATGAGGCTATTTTATATATATATATATATATATATATATATATATACGTATATATATATGTATATATATATACGTATATATATATACATATATATATACATATATATATATATATATATATATATATATATATATATATATATATATATATATATATATACGTGTATATATATTAAAATTGAAGTAGTAGAAAGTTCAGATAATTCTGTGAAAATTGTGTAAGAAGTAATAATTACTCCAGTAAAGTAGAGATAAGTGATCAGTGATCAGAAACTGAGCTGAAAGAGCTGAAAGGTCACTCCAACAGGTGCAGCTCAGGAGGAATCAACAGCAGCTTCATGCAGCTTTAATTACAGAGACAATGCACCCCCTCCTGAGCCTAAACCCAGACCCACACCCCCCCAGACCCCCCATATGTTCCCCCACCTCCACCTCCACTCTTTAGACTGGCCACTCTTTGAGGGAGGGGTCAGGGTGGTCAAGAGAAAGACAACCTGCGTCAGCTTTTACTTTTTTCCTCTTGATACCAAACACAAAGAACATACAGAGGCTGGACAATGAAACTGAAACACCTGGATTTAGACCACAATAATTGATTGTGGTGACGGACAGTTCTGGTGGAAACAGGAGAGTTGAGGTGCACATTGAATTCTGCGTGATTTGATCAGCTGTGGGTTTATGTTTTCTGGATACAATCCGGGTTAGCATCCGAACATCCCTTTCAGACAGCTTCCTCTTACAGCGTCCACAGTTAATCCTGTTGGATGTGGTTGGTCCTTCTTGGTGGTATGCTGACATTACCCTGGATACCGTGGCTCTTGATGCATCACAAAGACTTGCTGTCTTGGTCACAGATGCTCCAGCAAGACGTGCACAAACAATTTGTCCTCTTTTGAACTCTGGTTTGTCACCCATAATGTTGTGTGCATTGCAATATTTAGAGCAGAACTGTGCTCTTACCCTGCTAATTTAACCTTCACACTCTGCTCTTACTGGTGCAATGTGCAATTAATAAAGATTGAACACCAGGCTGCTCCAATTTAGCCATGAAACCTCCCACACTAAAATGACAGGTGTTTCAGTTTCATTGTCCAACCCCTGTACATAAATAAAATGCATAAGGAGGTGAAGTGGTTGAAGGTTGAAGATTAAGGTTTAGAACAAACCTTGGGGACTCATACAGAACACTAATGATCTAAAATATCCAGTGGGCCTTTATTATCAATTACAAAAAAAAACAGAGAAAGAAACTAATACTACGAGATACTCAACAAAAAAATAATTTAAACTACCAAGAGCCATTAACCCTTAGAATCCTACAGTCGGATGTTTTTTCAGCTTTATTACTCAGGAATCCCTTCACACATAAACATAATCCATATATGGTTAGAAAGGGCGGAGCTTACTCTTTGTAAAAATAGCGATGACATCCCAGTGCAGTAAAGCTAAATCTACAAGAAACCCATCGAGGAAAAACACCTGAAAAAGTGAAAAATCTCCTTCCCCAACCAATATTATTTACCTTTAGTGCTTCAAACATATTTATATGATGTTTCAAACCAAATAATATCAGTAAATAAAGACTCAAAAGTGTCCACAGAAAAAGTGTGAAACTACCTGCTTTACTCAAACTAAAGCTCGGAATGGTGTGCGCACTACTTTATATAGTTTTTATATTACTCGCACATTTTTACTCAGTAGTTATTTTGCACTAAAAAAATTCATTTATTTAGACAAAAAAATGACATTTTTGTATATAGTTAGTTTTCTTTGTGTGTCCTGATTAAAATACTGAAAGGCATAGACTTGTCTGAGTGTCAGGTTTTTTAAGTAATCTACATGTATCCTAGACGTATCCTGTCAAAGTAATAAGCCATGTAATGAATCATCAATATTCTTATGCTTTTAACTCATAAACATTTTAGTCTAACCATTTTTTAAATATATATGTTAGGTGTGAATATATGTGAAGTCTATATTCAAAAATAAGTAAAAAAAAAAAACAAAACAAAATCAGGCGCTTGGTAAAATTTTGGACCAAAACATGACCAGTTCCAGGAAAATATAACAATTCTGCTTCCTTTTACATTTTAAATGATTATATTTTTGAGCAGCCGTATGTCTTCTGGAGTAAAAGAGATCAGGGCATGTGTCTGTCTGATATAATTACTGTGTACCAAAACAGCCTAGGGTTCAAAGGGTTAAAGAGTGCTTGCCTGATCCACTACTCAGCATTAACAGCAAAACAAGGTTCAGAAACTAATAAAAACACATTATCTTTCCACATGCAGAATATGGACTATAAGGGATGGATTTAAAATAGTAATTAGCAGTCATACCAATTATTTTCTTTAAACGTATAACGTATTGTGTATGAATTTGTGTACATCTACTGTAGTATACAACAACATATTGTGTTTTAATTGCTTATTGTATTGTAAATGTATTTATGTGTATAGAACACATTTGTTTTTTTGTTATGTGCATATAACTATGACGTGTGATTTATATTTGGACCTCAGGAAGAATAGCGGCTATTGCAATCCAAATAAAACAATAAAACAAACAGAAAAGTAGCTACCACGCATGCCCCGTATCAACACGGGACGAGAACATGCGCTCGCCTGGTTGCTCGGGTGCTCGTGTGCTTGGGCTGATCAATAATTAAAGCGTCCTGAGCTCTTGGGTAAACTGAGGGGGGTGGGAAGGTATGTATGCATATGCATGTGTGTGTGTGTGTGTGTGTGTGTGTGGTACCTGCAGGCTACGTAAAACGGCCCTCCCCCTCCCCCTCCCTAATGTATGCCCTAAACAAACAAACCAACCTGCTTTAAAGCATATATCCCTCTTCCCATTCATTCATCTATCCATCCATCTATCCATATATCTCCACATCTATCCATCTATCTATCCGCCCATACCCAGCTGTCACACAACCGACCTTCAACGTTGAAATGTGACTAAAGTAATGTCTAATGTTGAATCAACGTTGATGATCACATGTTATGGTTGAATCAACTTTGGATTTGGTGTTGACTTCAAAAAGTGAATCAACCTTAATATATAAACGTTGTTTCAACATCATACGTCCAACCTTTAATAAACCATAGCTCACTAAAACTAGACAATCCTCTGGTTAAAAGATTGATAAACTTACATCACTGTAGTAAATCTACAGAGTATAGAGAAAGTTACCCACCACCACTACCAATCTGATTACTGAACATCTGATCTCCAAAACAGTAAACTAAAACTGTAAAACTAATAGAACATGAACATGATGTTAAATTAAAAAGCAGTTACTGCAAATAAAAGTAAAACACTGTTTCATTCCTCCAGCCAACTGTTTTTAGAAATTATATGGTGGCAGAAGGTTGAGGACATTCTGCTGATTCAACATTAAAATTTCCACGTTTGTACAACTCCAGAATGGGGATGAAATATGACTAAAGTAATGTCTGTTGTTGTTTCAACCTTTAACCAATGCTGAATCAACAGCATTTAATGTTAAATGGTTGTGCAAAGGTTGAAAATTTAAAGTTAAATCAACATAATGTCCTCTACCTTTTGCGTTATTTTGAGTTAGCATTTTTTATCACCATATAATTTTTAAAAACTTTTAGGATGAACGAATGAAAAAGTGTCTTACTTCTATTTGCAGTAACTGCTTATTAATTTAACAGGGTTCTTGCACCATTTTAAAAGCCAAATTTCATGCTTTAGACCTTTTTAAGACCTTGATAATATAATTTAAGACCCCAAAATGTAGTTAAAAATTCTTCGGGAGAAAAGGTAAGGTAAGGTAAGTATGTTAGGTAGCTCGCCGCTAACCTTAGTTCTCTTACAGGTAAGGTAGGTAGCTAGCTGGCCGCTAACGTTAGTATGCTAGCTTGCTCCCTGCTAATGTTAGCTAGCTCTCCGCTAACATTAGTTCTTTCCCTGGATTAGATGTTCGTCGTGGGACACTGTGTTTTCCCACTGGCATTAAACGCACATTCTAAAAATGTAATACCTACATTAAATTTCTAGTAAATTTAAGACAAATTAAGACCTTAATTACCAGGATTTTAATTTACGACATTTTAGGACTTTTTAAGGACCTGTAAGAACCTTGTTTAACACCATGTTCATGTTCTAAGGTTATATATTTTACTGTTTTAGTTTACTGTTTGTGAGATCAGATGTTCAGTAATTAAATTAGTAAACTTTCTTTACACGCTGTATATTTACTGCAGTGATGTAAGTTTATTGTAATCACTCTGTTCACCATAGCATTTTCTAATTTTAGAGAACTATATTTAAAACAACGTTGAAACAACGTTTATATATTAACGTTGAATCACCTTTCAAAAGCAACACCAAATCCAACGTTGATATTACCATGACATCACTGTTGATCAGCGTTGATCCAACGTTGAAACGCACAGCTGAGCAGTGAGAACTAGGGCAGCACGAGACGCGTGTGTGTCTAATATGTGTGTGTATGCATGTGTGTGTTATAGCAGCAGCATCAGCACCACTAAGCAACCAAGCAGACAAGCAAGCAAGCAAAGCTAAGCATGCAAAAGCCGTCCACCGTGCGCGTGCTCGCACCCCTTTAAACGCAGCTGTAAGCTGAGCTCGCAGCGTCTTTACGCGTAACTTAGCGCTTTTTACGCACGCGACGCCTCTACGCGTAACGCCTTTACGCGCAACGCCCGGGTACTTACGTGTAGTGCTGCGGGAAGCGGAGGATGGCATCCGCAGGTGAGGAGGACAGCGCGAGCCAGAGAAGCGCCGTCTGTGCGCAGAGCAGGCACAAGACGCTCGAGGACGGCGCGCGGATCGCCATTTTCCATTAAAAATGCAAGGAAGTGGCAGAGAGAGGATCACACAGAGAGACAGAGAGACAGAGGGAGAGGAAGAGAGAGAGAGAAAGGAGGAAAAGGAAGAAGAAGAAGTCAGGGGGGGGGGGGGTTCTCAGGTGGGTTCTTCAGAGTTGGCGCTGCTCAGGTTCTCGGCTTGGTTCTCCGAGCAGAGCGATGGCGGAGAAGAGCAGCGAGCGGCTGAAGATCCGAGCAGCGTTAAAGCTCAACCTCAAACTGACTGACTGAGAGAGAGGGGGAAGGAAGGAGGGAGGGAGGAGAGGAGGAGGAGGAGGAGGAAGAGGAGGAGGTGGTGGTGGTGAAGAAGAAGAAGGAGGAGGAGGAGGGATGGAGAGAGAGAGACTGGCAGCGCGAGAGAGACACGGAGAGGAGAAGACAGAAGCGGTGACGCTGCTGCCACCACTGGCGCTGCTGCTGCTACTGCTGCTGCTACCCTGCCTCTCTCTCTCTCTCTCTCTCTCTCTCTCTCTCTCTCTCTCTCTCTCTCTCTCTCTCTCACACACACACACACACACACACACACACAAACACACTCTCTGTCTTTCTGCGACCTCTCCTTTCGCTACTGTTCCCATGCGCCACGAGGGGGCGCGCCAAAAGTCCCACTATCAGCCACGTACCTTTAAAGGGCAACTCACTGATTTTCTTTTTTAAATAAATGTACATACATTTAAATAAATGCATTCCCATTCATTACTCAGCTTTAAACACTTCTGTAAGTGAAGCTTTTCACTTAAAAGGTACCTAAACCCCCTAAATTTAGCTGGCTCCAACCTCAGCTCAAATTTGAAAAAAATGCTAGGGGTAGTTTGGGAGTGGCACCGAGTGATGTATGGGTTTAGGGGCAGGGCACACACACTCACACTCCATCTCTTTTCGCTCCTGTTCCCATGCACCACGAGGGGGCGCACCAAAAGTCCAACCATCAGCCACGTATCTTTAAAGGACAAATAAATCTCTGTATGTAAAGAATGGGAATACTTTTCACACATTTGAACACATTTGATACTAGGTTTAATACTTCTGCAGTTTTATACTTCTGCAGCTTTTCACTTAAAGGGTAACTAAAGCCCCTGATTGTAGCTGACTCCATCCTCAAATCAAATTTGAAAAATGCAAAACAAAAATGTTTGGAAGGGGAACTGAGTGATGTATGGGTTTAGAGTCAAGGCTGGGCCTGACTCCAACCTCAAAACCTCAAAGCTGAATTTTGAAAAATGCAAAAAAGGGGTGGAGTAGTTTGGGAGTGGCACCGAGTGATGTATGGGTTTAGGGGCAGGGCACTCACACACACACACACACACACTTACACACTCTCTCTCCATGACACACTCTGTTCCCATGCACCACAAGGGGGCGCACCTAAAGGTCCAAACATCAGCAACGTACCCTTTTTATTTTTTATTTTTTTTACTCTTACTTCCCTTTGTTTTAATCATGTATAAATTAGTTATGTTTTATTCTTATTTTATTTATTTATTATTTAATTCACTTGGAATGGCTGTTGTGTATGAAAGGCGCTATATAAATACATTTGCTTTGCCTTGCCTTAAATAAATATACATATGTGTCAAAAGTATCTCCATTCATTACTCAGGTTTAAATTCTTCTTTAAAAGCTGAGGTATCAACTCAAGCTTTTAATTTAAAGGGTAACTAAACCCCCTGTTCTTTGCTGACTCCACCCTCAGCTTAAATTTGAAGAATGCAACAAAAAAAAGTACAAAAAAATGGGAGGGGTAGTTTGGGAGGGACATCGAGTGATGTATGGGTTTAGAGTCAGGGCAGGAGGGAGAGCTAATTGGCTGAGCTGCAGCAGAGGTGAGGCAGTATTATTTATTGTCTGATCTGCATATATACAATATATATACAGTATATATAGCACAGTTGAAGCAAAGACGGTGCTGCAGAGGCGTAGGAAAGGCTTAAAGGAAAAAGGTTAGGAAACGTTTATACAAATTTTAAGCAGGACTGGTATGTTTCATAACTTAGACAACACATTTCATCTATTCAGAAAGAAAATAGGGTTTAGTGGCTCTTAAAAATATATAAAAGTAGTGGATTCAAAACTACTTACAGTATAAAAATAAACAAAAGCTAAGGCCTAAAATGTAGTAGGTTGTGGAAAAAAATACAAATTATAACAAAAAAGGCAAATATACAAAATATTAACAACAAGAAGAAAGAAAGCAGAACAGCTACGAAAAACAAATACGTTTTTGTACTGTATGTGGAAATAAATAGAGTAAAAGTAGGTAGAGAAAGATCCGACCCAACCTGAGCTTTAAAAAAATGGCAATAATCGGCCCAATTAATTGGCCGGTTGATTAATCGGCCAATTATAATGACTAATTCTAATTTAAATTTAGTTATTTTGGTATCAATTATTTGGCCATAGCTCTGGAAAAAAATAAAAGATCATTTAAAAATGGTGTTTTTTTATTTTAGCAAATTAAAAACCTCTGAAATATAATCAAGAGGAAGATGAAGGATCACAAGCCATCAAACCACCAAACTGAACTGCTTGAATTTTTGCACCAGGAGTAAAGCAGCATAAAGTTATCCAAAAGCAGTGTGTAAGACTGGTGGAGGAGAACATGCCAAGATGCATGAAAACTGTGATAAAAAAACCACCAGGGTTATTCCACCAAATATTGATTTCTGAACTCTTAAAACTTTATGAATATGAACTTGTTTTTTTGCATTATTTGAGGTCTGAAATCTCTGCATCTTTTAAGTTATTTCAGCCATTTCTCATTTTCTGCAAATACATGCTCTAAATGACAATATTTTTATTTGGAATTTGGGAGAAATGTTGTCTGTAGTTTACAGAAAAAAAACAACAATGTTCATTTTACTCAAACATAAACCTATAAATAGCAAAATCAGAGAAACTGATTCAGAAACTGAAGTGCTCTCTTCATTTTTTCCAGAGCTGTGTATATATATATATATATATATATGCTTTTTCTTTTCTGGATGACCAGCTGCTGGATTTTTTTTAGCAAGAAACTAAAGTAATTGTCATTTTTGGGTGAGTATTTTAGGTTTAGGTTTTTCAGTGCAGTTCTAATAGCTAATAGTGTGAGCTATCTTTGCTAATAACTGTATCATGTGCAGTACTAGACTGTTAATTGAAGAGCAGGCCTGAAGGAAGTGTCTGCTGAACTGTACGCTTTATGTTTTCTGGCTCCTCTAAAAGCCCCACAGGGTGAAAGCAGAGCAAATATATTCTGTAAAATGATGATGGTCTGGGCCAAGTCTGAACATACACAAGATAAGAGAGGACATATAATTATGAAGATAAAGCCTAAGTGTCTGCTGGTGAGTCTGGCCGGATATTTCACTGCTAGACTTTAGGGGCTGTGTTAGTGTGGAGGACTATAAAATCACACTTACTGCCAAACCTCAACACAGTGGCATTCACAGCCTCGCCACACACTGACTGATGCCTGAATTCAGACATGTTCACTAAATATGAACAAATCAATAGAAATTCAATATGCTATTAGCTGCATGTAATACTAATACTGTATGTCCTGTAAATTTTTAATTCAAAGGGTTTTGTCATTATTTAAATCTTGTAATGTAGATTAATAAGTATGCAAACTATGAAGAAATAAATTAGGTTGAGTCACCTGGGATTCAGGCTTTCAGTTAACAGCTGTGCTGAGCTTTTCAAGAGTTAACTACTTACATTTCTTGCCTCCTAATTAGTTTGAGAGCATCAGTTTTAAAGTTGTGAAGAGGTAGAGTTACAGGTATACAGTGATGTTATAATCAATATTATGGCAAGAACTACTCAACTTTAATACATAAAAGTCAGTCAATCCAGAACATTTCAAGAACTTTGAAAGTGTCCTCAAATGCAGGCGAAAGACCATCAAAAACACTATGATGAAACTGGCTCTCATCAGGACCGCCCCAGGAAAGGAAGATCAAGAAAACACAAAAACAGTTTGGAGGTTTGGAGAGCCATGTCATCTGGGGGTGTTGGTCCACATACCTTTTATGGAGATGTAGATTTCATTTTCCAGCAGGAATCACTGCCAAAAGTACCAATTGTTCTTTTATTATATAAAAAGTTTCTGAGACAATGATTTTTTGGGTTTTCATTGGCTGTAAGCTTCATAATCATCAACAATAAAAGACAAACACTTAAAATAGATCACTCTGTGTGTGATACATCTATATAATAGCCTATATAATATATCTATAGCCCAGCAGTGTCTCTACTTCCTCCGGAAGCTGAGAAAGGCCCGTCTCCCTCCACCCATCCTCACACTCTTCTATAGAGGGACCATTGACAGCATCCTGAGCAGCTGCATCACTGCCTGGTTTGGGACCTGCACCGTCTCTGACCGCAAGACCCTCCAGCGTATCGTGAGGACAGCTGAGAGGATCATCGGCGTCTCTCTCCCCTCCATCACGGACATTTACACCACCCGCAGCATCCGCAAAGCAACCAGCATTGTGAATGACCCCACCCATCCCTCACACAAACTGTTCTCCCTCCTGCCTTCGGGAAGAAGGTACCGCAGCATCCGGTCCAGCACGACCAGATTCTGCAACAGCTTCTACCCCCAAGCCATCAGACTCCTCAACTGCAGAGACTGAACTGATGTTTTTTCTGTACATGCACACACACTCTTACCCCACTTACCCCAGAAAATGGAAAGCACTAAAAACCCTACTACCTCACTGGACTCTATTGCACACTGTGTAATAGAGTAATTACTACCTCACCTGGTCCTTTTTGCACACTGCAAAATTTGCACACTGTCTTGTTATTTATTATTCTTTGTCTGTATTGTGTTGTATTGTCTGTCTGCACTTTTGTACTGTTGCACTATTGTTCTGTATACACTGTGTTTATGTGCACCATGGTCCCTGGAGGAACGTTGTTTCGTTTCACTGTGTACTCTGTATATAGCTGAAATGACAATAAAAACCACTTTGACTTTGACTTTGACTAATATATAAGTTTCACATTTTGGACTGAATTACTGGAATAAAGTAACCTTTCAATGATATTCAAATTTTTTGAGATGCACTTGTATGACATAATTGATTGTGAACTTTTTTTGAGGGTCACTGTGTGCAATCATACATTCACTCAGTGTAAGGATTGCTCTTTTAAGTTTCCAATCAAAACAAATATTTACAATAAGTTTACTAAACACTGTAGAGAGAGAGAGAGAGAGAGAGAGAGAGAGACAGACAGTGAGGGAGAGATAATAAACCACATAATATAAATTATTATAACTAATTTCTAATATTAATGATTTATTGCTTATTATTACACATTTATAAGTCTCCACACTCTTATTTCCTTTTATTATAATTTATTATATCATTAATAATAATTATAAGTGTATACGTTCTGTTGTTGTAATTGTATTTATGTAATCTTTCTTTTAATTTATTATTATTATTATTATTATTATTATTATTATTATTATTATTATTATTATTTTTTTATTTCTGTTTTATGCTTTGGCAAGAGTGTTGATTGTTACATTCATGCCAATAAAGCACTGTTGAACTGAACTGAGAGAGAGAAAGAGAGACTTTGACTTTTAAAAACCTTTATTAACCAATTAATTTATTTGTTAATCAGGGACAAAATTACACCTTATTTGAAAATAGGCGTAACCCAAAACACCACATTACCAGGCAAATAGTAGTTCACCATACTCCAGTAGCACACAACCCCCATCAATACACCGCTTTCTTTCAAATTCCAGTTCATTTTGGGTACTCTGATAAAATGAAAACTAAATAATAAAAAAGAGAGAGAGAGAGAGAGGACCGCCCTAGAAAAGGAAGAGCAACAGTTTCCTCTGTTGTACAGGATAAGTTCATCAGAGTCACCAGCCTCAGAAACCACAAGTTAACTTAACCCCAGATAAGAACATCTAAATGCTTCTTTACAGAGTATTTTGGTTTGTTTAACACTTTTAATTTTATAGAAGATTTATTTTGTGTTCCTCTATAGTCTGGATCACTTTGCTATTAATTTACTATGTAGAAGCAAAAAAATAAAAATATTAGTTTTGCAAAGAATGCTAAGAAGATCTTTCCTGAATTTTTTTTCTTTCTTTTATTTTTTGTATAAGATGATGAGGGGGCAAACTACAGCTCCCAGGACTGGACATTTGGAGATACATCCTTAATCCTGAAATGAGCTCTGTCAGGTTTAACCCTGTTTTAGTTTTCTTTTTAATTTTTTACATGCACAAAAGCAAACAAACAAACAAACATAACCAATCACATTTTCCACAAGTACACATTTTATCACAGCATCATGTGTAGACCGTATGCTTGTGTGACGGTACTGATACGGTCCGTCTGTCTCTGTTCTCACTGTGTGAGTGTGTGGAGGAGAGTGTTGCTCAGGGTGTCTCACGTGGGCGTTATCTTTTAGTCTGATCAGTGGAGGACAGATGACACACTGCGTCTTACACACCAATGTCTCTCAGCTGCCCTTGAGTCAGTATTGATTCCCTCCCTCTCTCCCTCACTGTCTCTCTCTCTCTCTCTCTGTCTGTCTCCCCCTCACTGTCTCTCTCTCTCTCTCTCACTGACTGTCTCTCTCTCTCTGTCTGTCTCCCCCTCACTGTCTCTCTCTCTCTCTCTCTCACTGCCTGTCTCTCCCTCACTGTCTCACTCTCCCTCACTCCCTCTCTGTCTGTCTCCCTCTTTCCCCCACTGTCTCTCTTTCTCACTGTTTCTCCATCTCTCTCTCTCTTTCTCTCACTGTCTCTCTCTCTCTCTCTCTCTCCCTTACTGTCTCTCAGTCTCTTTCTCTCTCTCTCTCTCTGTCTCTCTCTCTCTCTCTCTATATATATATATTTTCCCCTCACTGTCTCTTTGTCTCTCTCTTTCTCTCCCTCGATGTCTACCTGTCTCTCCCTCACTGTCTCTCTCTCTCTGTCTCTCTCTTTTCAATTTTAATGTAAAATAGCTTTATTGGCATGAATTGCAATTAACAACTTTTGCCAAAGCAATAAAACAAGAAGTTAATATACAAAAGGTAAAAAAAAAATACAATACATACAAAGAAAAAAAAAAAATATATATATATATATAAACATATCTTACATATGAAAGTAAAACATAAATAAATAATAAAAAAGGATAACTGAATAAGATATTAATAACAGTGTTATATGCTGAAAATTCTGCCTCTCTCTCTCTCTCTCTCTCTCTCTCTCTCTCTCTCTCTCTTCCTCACTGTCTCTCTCTCTATCTCTCCCCCTCACTGTCTCTCTGTCTCTCTCTCTCTTTGTCTCTCTCTTTTCAATTTCAATGTAAAATAGCTTCATTTGCATGAATTGCAATTAACAACAATAAAACAAGAAGTGAATAAACAAAAGGTAAAAAAAAATATATATATATATATATATATATATATATCTATAATCATATAGATTTTAAATTATTTAATTATCTGTGTCTCTCCCTCACTGTCTCTCTGTTTCTCTTTCTCTGTCTGTCTCTTCCTCACGTTCCCTTTTCCATCATAAAAAGACAAAAACTAAATTCTGGGTGCAGCACGGAGACAGGGGAAGTGTGTGTGTGTGTGTGTGTGTAAAGATGTGTAATCATGACATAATTGATTGTGAATTTTTTGAGGCTCGTTGTGTGCAATTACACATTCACTCAGTTGAAAAATTTCTCGTTTAAGTTTTCAAAAAAAACAAATGTCTACTAATGACTTAAAAGACACTGAAGAGAGAAGGAGAGAGAGAAAGATAGAGCGAGAGAGAGATAGAAAGAGAGAGAGAGAAAGCCTGTGCGATTTACTCCCACAGAGTAAACTCTAAACATGGTCATGGTGACAGTGAATTGGAAAATGTGTTTACCATTAGCGAGTGAACACCGACTGCACTTGTCTAGAAGAACAGAAACAAGTCCTTTGAAGACCAAAGCCTTCAGTCTGAGCTTAATTATGCATTTCAACTCAAGTCATTCCCAGTGTAATAACATTTAATTGAATTTCTTGAAATGAAAAGGCAAGTAGATCCATTTCAAAGGCAGCGTTCTGGACGGAGGTTTGTTGGAAGAGGGTAAACAAGAGTACTATGTGTCGTGGTGGACGCTATAATCTTTTAGGAGCTCCATTTTTATAGAAACAATGTTGTAACTACTCATTATTAAAGATGAACACAACGTTTCAGCAAGGCTAGATGCGTAATTACCTTTTCCAGGCAAACTATTTATTGGTTAATAAATAAGGGGGAAGGAAGGGCATAAAGATTTAACACCATTAACCAGATACCCCTCTCAAGAGTGCGCTTTCAGTCCATGCTGTGTATTTATTGTGTCTCAAGGTAAAATATTCTTTACTTTTCAGAATCAAACTCAATAAAAATGCTGTGGAGCTCCAGCACAAGATAAGAGAGCAGCAATACTATTCCAACAAGACAATGCTCTTCCACATTCTGCAGCCTCTTAAGAGTTTGCCTTGAAGACCCAGATGCTAAACCATGGGACTATGAATTATTTCTTGGAGTATTTTCTTGTAATAACTGCATCAAGATGGTGACCCAATGACATCACTAAACTTTTGTCACTAACAGTTGTTTTAGAGTGTCTTTTTTAGTTGTTTTCCTTCGTCTACCTGTTCAATATATATTTTGCTCAGTACACCAGTGACGACTTTCTTCTTCAGGATATTCCAAATGGTTGTACTGCCTATGACCAATATTTTACATTATCTCTAAGCTTCACAATTGTTTGTTTTTTTTACCAGTAGACAATCCTGTGTTTTTATATTGCTCAATCCTTTAACTATAAATGCAATAAATAAGTCTGCACAGGCAAAATTAAAAAACATAGAGATTTAGCACTGTTTATTATTTAAATAATCAGTGTATAATGAGACAACTGGGCATCAAAACACACCTGACAGTCACATGATCTAATACTTTTACTCATAGAAGGACAGCAGGTGCTGAATCTTCTGAACTGTGTATCAGATTATGATGTTAATACCTGGAAATAAAAGCTGAAATGTTTATATTTCGTCCCATTTTTATAGTTTAATGTCAAATCCAAAGGTTTTCAGACTACAGCAAAAATAATAGAATTGGCCTCACACCTTACCCTGTGTCTGTCCTGTGTTTTTCCCTTTTTTGGTTTTCTGTGCTCCTGCCCTGTTTTCCTGTCTTCTGTCCCCAGCCATGTGCTTTTTTGAGCACATGGCATTGTTTTGTTGTTGTCCTGTCTCCGCCCTGGCCCCGCCCTAGCTATTAGTGTTATCACCTTGTGTCTCATTTGTAACTCCGCCCCCTTATTACCTCCACAGGTGTCCCTAGTGTGTGCCTGTGTATAAATACCCCATGTGCTCCTTTGTTCTTTGTCGTGCTTTTTGTTTGACCTCATCCTGTTACTCTGTTTGAATCTTGCCATCTCTGCCATGTTTTTGTCTACAGTGTTCTGGTTTGTTTTCTTTAGTTTGTTTCTTTGTTTGATTGTTTTGCTTGTTTGTTTAAGTCTTCTAGTTTATCTTCTGTTTTATAGTGTTTTGTTTTTGTTACCTTTTCTTTATATTACTTCCTAGTGTTATTTTCTTTGTTAGTTTAAATATGGAGAATAAAGAAGACTTGCATTTGCATCCTGCCTCCTCCTCTTCGTTACAGCCTCACTGTTTCAATACTTTTGGAAGAAACTAGAAAGCCCAATTTAGTAGAAATTAGACAACAGGGATGAAACTGTGATTCAAAAGCATCTTCTTTATTGGGACGTGAGGATATTATCATCACCAGAGGTTTACTTGGCTGAGTGTAAGCGAGAGCACTATGTCTTGTGATGGGTGTGATGATCTAATGGCTGTTCCCTGTTGTATAACTGTTGTATAAGTGTCACAACTACTTATAAGTGCTTATGTCTGATCAGAACTACTGACCTAATAAAGTCTAAACTGGTCCGGCACATTCTCTGAGTTCCGGTGTTCACCGGCCGTGAAGGTAGATAGGTAGTAAAATGTGCAGATCTCTGCAGTAATGTGGACGTGAGGTGAGCTGACACAGTCTGCACAGACAGTCATGCAAAATTATGTCATTGGTCAAACCTTGTTTATGCTGGCTTAAAATTCCATTGGGAGGCTGGAAATCAGAAAATCCTCTCAAGCTGCCAACACACACACTCAGTCACAAACACACACACACAATCACACACACACACACACACAGTTTCAATCTGATTACACTGGCAGAGCATTCAGATTAATCTGTGCTTGATTAATAATCCTGCTGTCAGAGTGCACACAGCTCGGAGGTGGATTAGCTAGGGTAATATAGTAACACGGTCCATTAAAATATAATAATATGTTTTTTAAAACAAGCAAAAATTAATTATTGGCTTTTAATGATCAATCTAATCTATTTATCTACAAATATTAATTTGTTTTATTTATATCATCTATATTTTCTATTATAAATTAATACTGAATTGATCCAGACTACAGACTACTTAAAAATGATGGGTTTCTTGGATTTTACCCAAATTGAAAACCTCTATAATAAAATCGAGAGGAAGACAGATGATCACAAGCCATCAAACCAAACTGAACTGCTTGAATTTTGGCACCAGGAGTAAAGCAGCATGAAGTTATCCAAAAGCAGTGTGTAAGACTGGTGGATGAGGAGAACATGATGCATAAAAAACTGTGATTTAAAATCAGGGTTATTCCACCAAATATTGATTTCTGAACTCTTAAAACTTTATGAATATGAACTTGTTTTCTTTGCATTATTTGAGGTCTGAAAGTTCTGTTTTTTGTTATTTCAGCCATTTCCTATTTGCAAATAAATGCTTTAAATGATGATATTTTATTTGTAGTTTGGGAGAAATGTTGTCTGTATTTTATAGAATAAAACAACATTGTTCATTTTTTTCAAACATCCACCTATAAAAAGCAAAAGTCAGAGAAACTGATTCAGAAAGTGCTCATCCTTTCCTGGAGCTTCCCGTCCTGATGAGGGCCAGTTTCCTCATAATTTTTTTTAACTGTAATTAAATAACCTATATAACTGTAATGTATCTGTTATATTGAGTATCTTTCTAATAGTTACATTGTTATTATATGGATTGTTAATGTGTAACTACACAGTTATTAGATATACATTAATCAAATATTCACCATTCACTGTATACCTTTAACTCTGTAACCTCTTCACTACTTTACTTTAACTGATGCTTTCAAACACTTTATTAAGAGACAAGAAATTCAAGTAATTAACTCTTGATGAGTTCAGCACAGCTGTTAACTGAAAGCCTGAATTCCAGGAGACTCTACCTCATAAAGCTGACTGAGAAAATCCAGCAGAGATGTACAAAACTAATCTAATCTAAGCAAACTAGTCTAATCTAAGCAAGAGGAGCTACTTTTTAAAGAATCAAAAATATAAAAAAAACATATTCTGGTTTGTTTAACACTTTTTATTGTTTACTAAATAATTCCATATTGTTTTCTACATAGTTTGAATGACTTTAGTATTAATTAATGTGTGCCCAAACTTTTGACTGACACTATATATACATACAGTACAGGCCAAAAGTTGACACACCTTTTCTTTTCCAATGCATTTTCTTTATTTTTATGACTATTTACATTGTAGATTCTCACTGAAGCATCAAAACTATAAATGAAAATGTGGAGTTTTATGTACTTAATAAAAAAAAGTGAAATAACTAAAATACATGTTTTATATTCTAGTTTCTTCAAAATAGCCCCCCTTTGCTCTGATTACTGCTTTGCACACTCTTGGCATCATTCTCTCAATGAGCTTCAAGAGGTGGCCACCTGAAATGAAAAGTTATTCACCAGTCTTGAAGGATGGAAGGAGTTCCCAGAGGTGTTTATTAGCACTTGTTGCTCCTTCGTCTTCTTCACTCTGTGCTCCAGCTCACCCCAAACCTCAAATCTGGATTGGGTTCAGGTCCGGTGACTGTGGAGGTTCAGCTCATTTTTTTTTGTTAACTACATAAAACTCCACATGTGTTCATTCATAGTTTTGATGCTTCAGTGAGAATCTACAATGTAAAACAATGAAAATAAAAAAAAAACATTGAAAAAGAGAAGGTTCAATTCAATTCAATTCAATTTTATTTATATAGCGCTTTTTACAACAAAGGTTGTCACAAAGCCGCTTTACAGGAAAAACAGGTCCACGAAATGTTACATCCACCGCTGTTAATCATTAATGATAACACACTTTCTTCAGCTTTATGAGTCACCCGCCAACACAAGCACCCCGGCTGACGCACTGTGCACACTTAGCTCCTCCATCCTCCTTTATTACTGCTTCACCGTGGAGACCAGAACACCGGCCAAAATAAAAGTGGCCCAGGAAGCCTGCTCTAAAAAAGGCCAGATAATTATCCACTGTTAAAAGGTTTCTATTTTTTTTAATGCACAAATCTGTACTTCCTGTTCCTGAGCTCCCTCTATAGTTGGAAAGTGTAACTGACTTTTAGGGCATTTTCCTACCAGCACTATTTGATCTGGTTAAAACAAACTCTGGTCAGTTTGTAACTTTAGTGCCGTTCCATTGTGTTGGAAACATTACATTTAATTTTGTCCAAAGTGACTTACAATAGTGAAGTACAAAAGTAATAGAAGTTAAAGGTAAAAAACATCTTTAGACAGGGCTTAAAGGAGGTCAAAGGGAAATAATGGGATAGAGAAGTGAAGGAGGGGAAGAAGGAAATGAGGTTAAAAGTAGTTAGTTAGTTAGTTAGAGGTGTTAAGCGAGTAAGTGCTCTTTGAAGATGTACACATGCATTTTTTGACAAGCTGAGAGATATGGAAGCAGCTGTAAAAAGGTAGAAAATGGTAGAGTAATTTACACAAATATAACTATAAGATTATCCAGCGTAACACAATTCTGGAGATCTAAAAACCCAGAGATCCCACCTCTCACAGAAGTTCTGGGAGTCTCCCACATTTTAATAGGGGCTCCCGGATGCCCGCAAATTGATTTATTTATTTTATTTCCTGTTTTAACTTTTTTTTTTTTTTTATGTTTTACTTTCATTATAGTCTTGGTGTTATTTTAAGCTTAGTCTTTTTTATTTGTGTTTGTTATTTTTTATTATTTTATTTATTTTATCTCTTTATTTCGCTGCTTTTAATGTTATTTTGTCCACTTGCTCTTTTTATTCTTATTTGTTTGTTTTTTTCTAATGCTTTTGCCATTTCATTTTTAAGTTTTGTTTATGAAGTTCCTTGTTTGTGCTTAACCTGATTAAATATTTTCCCAAGTAAAAATAAATGTTTATTTATTGTTTTATTTATTGATATAAAATATTGTGGAAATCATTTTTTAGAGAAAGAGAGAGAGAGAGCACATGCAATAAAAAAGGGCGAGAGAGCAAGACACACACATAGTGAAGGAGTGATAAATAGAGCATCCTGATTGGCCCCCCTTTGTGATGAATTGTTTTGCCAGGAGTGGAATAAGGTCACCCAAAAGCAGTGTGAAAGACTTGTGGAGAGCATGCCAAGATGCATGAAAACTGTGATTAAAAACCAGGGTTATTTCACCAATTTTACTAGAATTTCCCCTCTTTCTAGAATTTCCCCTCGGGGATCAATAAAGTATCTATCTATCTCTATCTCTCTCAAATATTGATTTCTGAACTCAACATTAGCACTGTTGTTTCTAAATGAATATGCACTTGTTTTCTTTGCATTGTTTAATGTTTGAAAACACTACCTTTTTCATTATTTTGACCATTTCTCATTTTCTGCAAAAAATGATAGTATTTGTATTTGTAAATTGGGAGAAATGCTGTAAATGGTTTATAGATGTCACGTCTGGTGCTGTTAGCTCCTCTGTCCCTTCCACACCCAGCTCTAACGGAGGTTCTCAGGTCAACAACTACATTACCCAGAATGCACCACCCGCTGACATCACGCACTCACCTGATCACGTGACACCTCACCTGCTTCCTCCAGGAAGTCCCGAATACTGATTACTGGCACTATAAAAGAGCACTCCACACAAACACCCACGCCGCGTATTGCAGGTTCTCCTCTTTACAAAGCGTTTCTATATCTCTTGTCTCAGTTTATCTTGTGTATGACCTTGCTTTTGTTTTCTCGACGCCGATTATTGCCTTTGCCTCTGATACTGGATTGCTTGTGTATTACCTGGACTGTGTTTTCACTACTGCCTCTTGGATTACCTCTGACATTGGATCTCTCGTGTATGAACTCTGGACTGTCTCTCGTTTATGGTATGGTTTTGTCTACATTGCTCTGGTTTCTGGTGATTAACTGTTTTCTGTATCAACCACGTATTACATCTGTTTATTTTTATAATAAACATATATTTTTATCAGTATCTGCACGTGTCTGCAATTCTGTGCTCATCATGACAATAGAATAAAACAACAAATGTTCATTTTAGTCAAACATAAACCTATAAATAGCAAGAGATCAAAGAAACTGATAATTTTAAAGCTGTAAATATACTTTTTTTATTTATACTTACATTCACTGTGTCGCTACATTTATCTCTGAATAGCGGCATTATCAAACTTCTGCCTGGAGTTTAACAGAGAGTTCACCAGTTTTCATCCTCCCTCAAAACAACCCTATTTTAGCTTCAGCACAACCAACAGACGAGCAGTTATCATGTCTGGAAGTCTCTGTATGTCTCTAAAAGTCTCTCCAACATGGTCGAAATGCCAGTTTGTCAAAGCTTAACACAAAAGTAGTAAAAATATGTACTTTGTGTGACCCTGCGCGTCTGCTGCAGTGCAGCTCAGCGTGTTCATTGTGAAAGCCGCTGTATTCAGATGGTGGAATCCTCCTGTGAATCTGGGTTTTACAGAGCAGAGATTCTATATGTTCAGCATCAAATCACGTCTCTAAACAAACAGAATAAAGTTTTCCGCCTCAGGGTCTGTAAACATTAGCAACATTATCAAGCGTTCTGAACCCTACAGCTAAAAAAGAGACACGGAATTGTATTTCAACATTAAATTACTTACTAACATACGATGATGACAGTCCTTACTGATGTAATATCTGAAAAAATACTGAATCTAATTACTTTGCAGATAAACATAAACATGAGTAAATCTGTAAATCTGTGCCACTGTTTCACTTTTGGGGCCTATCATACACCCTGCACAAGGCGTATCATGATGCTCGTTGCTATCTTGCACCTCATCAACAGTCTATTTTCACACCTTGCTCCCACGCTGTTAAAATAGCGGCAGAGTTTAGGAATAAATCTACACTGATGTGCGTGGTGGAACTCACAGGTGCGCCACTGGCCGATTTAAGCCCTGACAACAGTTAATAGCCTGCCATCCAATCCTATCTTAGCTACACAGGCGTGCTGTTTGCAAGGCATTTTACATCAACAATTAACAGAATACAAAATAAAATAGCATTGCTGTTCCCTAAATGAGGTGTATCTTCACAGTGTGAACGAGCAGGTCAGTATCTGTCTCTGCTGAGACGCACAAAAGCGCAGCGCTGTTAAAATACGAATGCGCCAAAGTCTTAAAGGGAATGACAACTGACACACTGATTGGTTTATTATTTTGAGCAGCGCAAGGCGTATTTTTTGCGTCCTCTCGATACCTAAGACACACTGACACGCCGTAAATCCAGCTGCATGCTGGGGCGGTCCTGATGAGAGCCAGTTTCATCATAAAGTTTTTGCGACTGCACTTGAGGATACTTTCAAAGTTCTTAATTAATTAATTAAATTAAATTTAGTTTTTTTTTTTTTTTTTGCTTTACTTTACTTGCTAGCACTTGCCATGATATGGATTAGAACATTACTCAAATATGGCTATTCATAGTTTGGATAACGTTTATTATAAATTTTTTAGTATTAATTTACAATGCGAAAAAAAATATAATTATAAGAAAACACTGTTTCTGTCAGTCCTGATGCTGTCAGTCTGCCTGTTCAGGACAATTGTTCTCCTAAAGACCACATTTCCCAGCATTCTCAGCCCATGAACTACAATTACTCGGCTGAACACATGACCCTGCAGCATTCACCCTCTCCCTCTTTTTGATTGCTCATTTCCCACACCTTTTTGTATTTGTATAAATACCCCTTTGTTCCTTTGGTTCTCTGCCGAGTATTATCTAGTTTACCGAGCTCTGTTAAGACACGTTTCCTTGCTCTCCTTACTTCTTGTTTCTGATCTATTTCTGTTTCTAGTTTTCTCTCTTGCCACGCCCTTTTATTTTATTGTGGATATTTTGTTACTGACCTTGCTTCCTCTTTTGACTACTCTCTTGCCTTTTCCTTTTGTCCCCATTGTTTAACCGTGTACCGACCGTGCTTCTGGCTATCTACATTTTGGTATGTTGCTATTTATTGCTGCCCTGCTGTTTAGTAGTTGTATATTGTACACCAATCCCTTTGGGATCTGCATTTACAATAAACCTGTGTTTTCTAATCAGCTCTTGTCTTACTTTGTCCTGGCACTGGTGAAAATTTCTAGGTATGGTTGAAGAAAGTGGATGTTAAACAGTGATTAAACTGGATAAAAAGCTGTTCGGATAGCATTAGCTTTTAGCCTAGTGTGGATAAAGCCATGGGAAGGCCACGGCTATGAGGCCTAGGTGATGTGCTGCTCTCTAGTATCAACAACACTACATTCTCCTATCACTGCTAGAATGGTAGAGCTGTAGGTTTCAACATGGTTTTTATGAGTGGCTTAGTTTTAAATTTTAGGGATTTAAATAAAACAAGATTTGCACAAGACTTGATCTACTGGATTTTTATTTTTGTTTTTTTGTAAAAGGAACAACAGTGTTTGAGGTTCACACTTTTTATGTACAGAACTCTTAGTATTCACCTATACACTGGAAAATACAGTTTAAACCATACACAGAAGCCTTTTTTACAATCTGAAGGCAATAAAAAGGTTTTACCCTACAAAAAGTATCATAAAGTAATAGGATAACCCTTTTAACAGTATAGATTGTGCGTGAATAGAGGCTTTTTTAACAGAACAAGGGACTGAAAATGATGGATACAGATTTGTGAAGGAGGTAGGGACATTAGCTCACTTTGAGAGGAATGTAAGGAGAAGATTTGTCTGCAATGTCAAGAGCATCAGAGGGCGTCTGACAGTATTCTCAGAGAGAAAGACAGACAGAGAGAGAGAGAGAGAGAGAGAGAGAGAGAGGGAGAGGGAATCAGTCACAGGAAAACAATGTATACTAAAACACATCACGACTCAACAGTAAATGGATGGTTGTGGAGAGCACACAGCGGACTGAAATGTTTATAAACACAGAAGAGAAGGAGGCGGGTCCGAGCGAGTGTGCAGGAAATAGGAATTGCAGAACAGAGCATTTTATTTCTTTTCTCTTTCTCCCTGAGATAAAATCTCCCTGAGATAAAGAACAATAATAAGTAAGGCAAATCTTACAGCACCTCTGTAAACGTATCTGTACATTTATCTTAAAGCTCTTAAGAAGCGAATAAATGAATTAGGTGCTGTTATTATGATTCAAGGGTCGCTGAGTCTTGAGTGTTTCTCTCTGGACTGGCTGTAGAAACCTTTGTCTGGGATTTCAGTTGAGCGTAATATTGTCTTGTGACCACTAGATAATAGAAGCATTGTCCCCACATGAGCCTAAAGGGTCAACATTTAAAAAGTGAAATGAAGAAATGAATTGTCCTCATATGAGGACACAAGTTCTCAAGAGAATATATATATATATATATATATATATATATATATATATATATATATATATATATATATATATATATATATATATATATATATATTTAGTCTCATTAAGGTGTACACAATATGTGCAGCAATATGCAAAGTAGTACATTTACAATAGACTTCAAGTGTTTTAAAAAAAGGTGTTTAAAAATACACATACTTCAATCTTCTCACAGAAGTTCACAGAAGCTGTACAAAAAAAGCACCCAAAAACACAATCTAAGGCTTTTATGTTGTATTTAAATATAGTTTAATTACAACTTAAATATACCCATAAGTTGCCATAAGTTACTTACATAATACTACATTTAGTATGCATTTGATATTTTAATTAAAAAAATGTGCTTTTCCAGGTTAAGTATACTTTAAAAATATGAAAAAATGTTTCAAATCACAGAAGAGAAGGAGGCGGGTCCGAGCAAAAGTGCAGGAAATAGGAATTGCAGAACCGAGCACTATTTTTTTCTCTTTCTCCCTGAGATAAAATCTCCCTGAGATAAAGAACAATAATAAGTAAGGCAAATCTTTCAGCACCTCTGTAAATTCATCTGTACATTTATCTTCAAGCTCTTAAGAAGCGAATAAATGAATTAGGTGCTGTTATTATGATTCGAGGGTCGCTGATTCCAATCCCAGTTATGCTGCTTGTCATCAGCATCCAGAGTCAGAGAGAGCATGACCAACTGTGTGTGCTCTCTCAGACTCTGGCTGCTGATGGCAAGCTGCTGGGTAACATTGTGAAAAGGAAGTATACTTAAGAGCATTAAAAGTATGTTTTAAATTCGGTAAAGAATACTAAAAGTGCATTTTCAATTTAATGTACTTGATGAAAATACACATTAAATATACTTTCTCTGTATTCCCATAAAATGCATTTTTAAGCAATATGCTTTAAATAATACGTTGTGTTGATATAAAAAAAAATATATATAGTGGCATTAAATACTGATTAAAGTGCACTTTAGCGTATTGTTTCCAGTGTGTACACAACATGTGCATCAATATGCAAAGTAGTACATTTACAATAAACTTTAAATGTCTAAAAAAAGGTGTTTAAAAAAAAAAATACTTAAATCATCTAAGTTCGCAGAAGTTAGAAAAAAAGAAAAAAGAAGAAAAAAAGCACTTAAAAACATAACCTAACGCTTTTATGTTGTATTTAAACATAGCTTAATTACAACTGAAATATACTTAAGTTGCCATAAGTTGTTCCAAAATAGTACATTTAGTATGCATTTAAGTGCATATTTTTTGTTTAAAAAATGTGCTTTTCCATGTTAAGTACACTTTAAAAATATAAACTAATACACTTTTTTTCTAAGGGTAGATAGTAGTTGGGAGCATTACTAGTAATAAGGAGAGTTCATATGAATGCTGATTGGGCCCTTGACCTTTCACACTGGGGAATAAATGGAACTGATTAGTTCATAAATGATTCAACCATATTACTGACTAAAATATATTTTTAAAATACAGTACAAACCATATCCCTTTAAAAACACTGATAATATATGTGTTACTGTGTGGCTTAGTCACATAGACACAAAGAAAATTCTAAAATTGACTGAAACGAGTCATATAATAAACTCAAATCAATATAATGAAAACAAATTACACTGATTTTTTATAAGTGCCAACATTTTATTGAGTATTTTAAGCTGTTTGGTATATAAATTATGAGCAAATAACTTGGATTTGGCCAAACATGGTCTACAATGATCTATTTACCATCTAATTATACTATTTTTTTTTTTTTACAGTGGGCTCTAGAAAGAAGGATAATATATTCTGCTTTTATTGGCTGGTTTACTGAGGACATTGTCGCAGCTGAAGCTGAAGGTGATGAGCTGCTCTTTAGTATCAACAACACCATATTTTCTTGAGATTTTGTTAGTGTTCTGTGTAGATATACAAGTCAAGAGTGCTATTTTATTTTGGGTTTATTCTAACGTTATATAAAGTTTTTCAAGCAAAAACAAAGCGATAGTCCCAAGATGTTGCTGCAGCAGCAGAAGTAGGAGATGCCCCAGCAGTGATCTTATTTCCCTCCAGATCTGCTCCCCTCTTCAGCAGCTTAACTGACCATAGAAGGAGGCAATGGGCTGTGCTCGGCCACGGTGTAATTCTTCTGTTCTCACTAATTGAGAAACATATTGAGGAGAGGAGGGGGAGGGGACTGACTCACAGACTGCTTAGACAGATTTAATTCAGTATAGAGCTCAGATACTGACAGAAACAGCCTATAATAAAAAAAGATTACAGCATGATCAGAACAAAATCGAACATTATTTAGTAAATTAAAAAAACATAAAACATGCATTTACATTAAAAAAACATTAAAAATATTACTACTACTGTTGCTACTATGGGTACTATTATAGCTACTACTACTAGTACTACTGCTTCTACTGTTACTGCTACTACTTCTACTATTACTGCTACTACTACTTATACTACTACTGCTGCTAGTACTGGTACTGTTACCTGTACTACTGGTACTACTACTACTACAACTATTATTACTACTACAATATGTACTACTATTACTGTAACTACTACTGCTGCTGCTGGTAATGTTACTGGTACTACTGGTACTACTACTACTACTACAACTATTATCACTACTACAATAGGTACTATTACTACTACTATTACTTATACTACTACTGCTGCTGCTGGTAATGTTACTGGTACTACTGGTACTACTACTACTACTACAACTATTATCACTACTACAATAGGTACTATTACTACTACTATTACTTATACTACTACTGCTGCTGCTGGTACTGTTACTGGTACTACTACCACTACTACTACTACTACAACTATTGTTACTATTACAATAGGTACTATTACTACTACTACTGTAACTACTACTGCTGCTGCTGGTACTGTTAGTGGTGCTACTGGTACTACTACTACTACAACTATTATTACTACTACAATGGGTACTATTACTACTGCTACTACTACTGTTAATACTACTGCTGCTGCTCGTACTACTACTTCTTTTTTATTGCTACTACTGCTACAACTACAGCTACTACATTTACTGCTTCTACTGGTACTACTGGAACAATTATTGCTACTATCACTACCACTACTACTACTACTGGTACTATTACTGCTACTACAAATTCAAATTCTACTGCTACTACTACTAGTACTGATAATATTACTGCTACTAGTACTTGTACTATTACTGCTACTATTGGTGCTATTACAGCTACTACTATTACTTCTACTACTATTACTACTACTAATAATAATAATATTATAGGTACTAGTAGTAGTAGTAGTAGTAGTACTGCTACTACTGCTACTATTACTGTTACTACTACTTCTATTACTGCTACTATTGGTACTATTACAGCTACTACTACTACTGCTACAACTACAGCTACTACTTTAACTGGTACTATTGGTACAATTAGTGCTACTACTACCACTACTACTACTACAGATACTATTACTGCTACTACAAATTCTACTACTTCTACTACTGCTACTGCTACTACTATTACTGTTACTGCTACTACTGGTACTACTGGTACTACTACTACTACTACAAATATTATTACTATTACAATAGGTACTATTACTACTACTACTGTAACTACTACTACTGCTGCTGGTGGTGCTGTTAATGGTGCTACTGGTACTACTACTACTACTACTACCACTACTACTACTACATACACTATTACTGCTTCTACAAATTCTACTACTTCTACTACTACTACTACTAATACTACTACTACTATTACTGTTACTGCTACTATTGGTGGTATTACAGCTACTACTATTACTACTACTACTTCTACTACTATTACTACTACTACTACTAATAATAATACTATAGGTACTACTACTTCTATTACTGCTACTATTGGTACTATTACAGCTACTACTACTGCTTAAACTACAGCTACTACTTTAACTGGTACTACTGGTACAATTAGTGCTACTACCAAATTCTACTACTTCTACTACTACTACTGTTACTGTTACTGCTACTACTGGTACTACTGGTACAATTAACACCACTACCACTACTGCTACTACTGGTACTATTTTTCACATATAAAACCAAACGCAAACACAGAAACTTCCTGTGAGCAGAATAGAACAGAAGAGGAATGTAGAACATGGCCTGGTTTTGTAAAGCATTAAAATAAGGTGTGCGGCTGACCCTGATGTAGAACACTCAGTTAATTCATGTTCTACATTAGAGAAGATGAATGGGGCTAAATGAAGGAAAGGCCCAGAAAGACCCCTGAAGGGAGGACAGCGACTTTCAGACACAACAAAGCCTCTGATTGGTCGAATGGCCTGTCAGGTACACCGGAGAAGAAGCATCTGGCGGTGTGATATGAACCTGAAGCAGGAGGAGGGAGGGTGGTGCTATTCTGAGCTGGCCTTGTCTGGGCTGAGGGATCAACACTCCACACACTCCACCCATCCCACACACACACACGGCTGTGTACACACCAAACACACCCATCAAGTAGGGCACGCTGAGAGAGGAATTAATCACACTGTGTTGCCCCTGTCTCCAGGCCAGGTAGAAATCACAAAACATCTTTCCACACACACACACACACCAACCCCCACACACACACACAAACACACATAACCCCCCCCCCACACACACACACACACACACATACTCACATATATATTCACTCATACTTTATATTTTCTGTCTGTAATGCAGAACTCTCACTGCACACAAACAGACTGGCCAGAACAGACACATGTCCAGAACATCAAACACCCCTAAAAATAAATGTATAGTAAATGGTTATGTGGGGCAATACCAAGGATGCCACATAGATGCTCAACTAACATTCAATTGTCACACACACGCCTCCTCCGATACATGTGAAGTCAGACTCCGCCTCTTTTTGAACTGCTGCTGATGCAGCATTACAGAGCAGCATCACAGCGCTAACGTTTGGAGGAAAGCGCAGCAACACGGTTCTGATACATCAGCTCACAGATGCAGCCTTGTGCTGATCCACATCACCCTAGGAGTGATGAGGGGAAAAAGTGCCATCTACCCACCCAGGGTAGGGAGAGCAAGGACAATCGTACTCTTTCGGGGCTCCAGCAGCTGATGTCAAGCTGCATGACCAGGATTTGAGCCAGTGATCTCGCGATCATAGTGGCAGCGCTTTGGACTGCTGGACCACTCAGAGACATAATGATACATAAATGCACATTGATTTGATGAATACCCCTCAGTGACTTTCTTCTTGTTAACTAATTAACTGCACTCACAAAACAAACCAAGGTTTTCCTTCTGCTCTTACTGAGGGCAACTCTGAATCACAGCTCATTACAGCAGCATCACTTCCAGGCAGTGCGGCGGGTCAGTCGGGAAGAAGGCTGGTTGCTGAAACAGGCTTATTAATAGTTTACAGTACAGAGAGACAGTCTTCTGCTTCTTCTTCAAAGCAGACGGAACAAGGAAACTGTCAGACGACACAGATAAATCAAACTCATCTCTCTCTTACTTACAAACCAGAACAAGTTCATCCTCTGCGAATCTCTGGACTGTGAACTACTAACAGCACCCCCGGTCCTCAGAGCTGCAGGGCATGCTGAGAGAATCATGCTCAAATGTCACAGAGTCTCAAACTGATGATTAGTCACGTGCAGACACACACACACACACACACACACACACACACGCATGCATGCGCGCACACAAAGAAGGGGAATCATGACAATACACCAAATGCATGTGTAGCAATGCATGCTACACTACACACTGCATTGACAAAAGTACTTGGACATCTACTCACTCATTATTTCTTCTGCAATCAGGGTTTTTTTTAAAGAGTTTATCCTGTTTGTGTTGAAGTAAGATGTCTAGATGTACCAAGTGCGTTAGTGAAGTTCAAATGGTAGATGATTACCATCCTACCTCAAGTATTTAGATAGTCAGTTAGATTAGCTGGTTGGTTGGTTAGTTAGTTAATGAGTTAGTTACTAAGTTACTGATGTAGTCAATTAGTTGGTTAGTTAGTGAGTTAGTTGGTTGGTGGGTTGGTTAGTTAGTGAGTTAGTTGGTTGGTGGGTTGGTTAGTTAGTTCATTATTGAGTTAGTTGGTTGGTTGGTGGGTTGGTTAGTTAGTTAGTGAGTGAGTTAGTTGGTTGGTTGTTTGGTTAGTTAGTGAGTTAGTTGGTTGGTTGGTTGGTTAGTTAGTTAATTAGTGAGTTAGTTGGTTGGTTAGTTAGTTAGTGAGTTAGTTGGTTGGTTGGTTGGCTGGTTGGTTAGTTCGTTAGTGAGTTTGTTGGTTGGTTGGTTAGTTAGTGAGTTAGTGAGTTGGTTGGTTTGTTGGTTGGTTGGTTGGTTGGTTAGTTAGTTAGTGAGTTAGTTGGCTTATTGGATGGTTGATTAGTTGGTTAGTGCTATTAAAAGGCAAGTGATTGTGCTCACAAAGTGAAATGAAATATAATGTATGTAATTTGTTTTGTAAAAATATTTATTTCTTTACTTTAATTTATCTTGTACTACAAAGGCAGAATTTCAAGTATTTATTTATTTATGTATTTATTTATTATGTATTTGTGTATTTATGTATTTTAGCTGGGTGTTTTTTTGCCTAGCTAGTTATCTGGCTGGTTGGTTGGCTAGTTAGTTGGCTGGTCTGTTGGCTAGCTAGTTGTTTGGTTGGTTGGTTGGCTAGTTAGTTGGCTGGTTGGTTGGTTGGCTATTTAGTTGGCTGGTTGGTTGGTTGGCTAGTTAGTTGGCTGGTTGGTTGGTTGGCTAGTTAGTTGGCTGGTTGGCTAGCTAGTCGGCTGGTTGGTTAGTTGGCTATTTAGCTATCTGGTTGGTTGGCTAGTTAGTTGGCAGGTTGGCTGGTTGGCTAGTTGGTTGGCTGGTTGGTTGGTTGGGTAGCTAGTTAGTTGGCTGGTTGGTTGGTTAGTTAGTTTGCAGGTTGGTTGGCTGGCTGGTTGGTTGGGTAGCTAGTTAGTTGGCTGGTTGGTTGGTTGGCTAGTTGGTTGGCCGGCTGGTTGGTTGGGTAGCTAGTTAGTTGGCTGGTTGGTTGGTTGGCTAGTTAGTCGGCTGGTTGGCTAGCTAGTTGGCTGGCTGGCTGGTTGGCTATTTAGTTATCTGGTTCGTTGGCTTGTTAGTTGGCAGGTTGGTTGGTTGGCTAGTTGGTTGGCTGGTTGTTTGGTTGGCTAGTTATTTGGTTGGTTGGTTGGCTAGTTAGTTGGCTGGTTGGTTGGCTATCTATAGTGGTAAAGAGAAGAATAAATTTATTAGTACCAAACAGAACCAAAGCTTTGTGTGTTTTTTGGAGGGAATAACATATAATGTACATAAAACATTCTAAAATTAACCCCAGTTTCCCATTTACTTTGTAAAAAGCACTTGGACATCATGGACATCATGTTCTCTTTATTTGCTGATTAGTTCTGTTCTTTTCTGAAATTCCACACACACACACACAATTTGAACAGCAAGGCCAGAAAAATGGTTTAAGAAGCTTCCAGCACAAAGACCCTAAAACCCGTGCACTGTCAGAATAACAGCAATAACAGCAAACAGCCTGGCTTCCAGAGAGCGTATTTGAGTTTAATCTCAGCACTCGTCACATGAAAACAAGCATGTCTTCGAATGAATGGACTTCTGGGCCTCCATTAAGTTTCAGGAGAGCTTCCAATGGACAGTCTGTCTCCCATTTCTCAAAGCCTGTCACTTCCACCATGGCTGCCTGCCATTTCCATTTCCTTTGGATGACTAGCGAGGCCTGGCATGGTGGTAGAGGACCACCACTCTGGCTGCTTGACTGTGGATCTGACCGAACCAAGACCAGATTTACAAAACATAAAACATTACTATTTACAAACTGCTCAGTCAGTCAGATCTGAGACCAAATTTACACTCTGAGCAAAAATAATTTTTCATTATTTTTCTTTTTTTAAGTTCTGCATTGTAGAATAATATTAAAGTCATCCAAACTATGAAGAAAAACACATGGAACATAAAGTATATCGTCGCTGTCCAATGAAAAACACTTATCTCCATTTTTGACAAATTTTAATTTACTACATAATTTGAACAGGCAAACTGTTCCTTACACTGTGCCAAAATGTCTTGATGAACGGACCAATAGAAACTCTTCAAAATGACCTGAAATAAACTCTTTTTACATTGACTTCCATTGAAAGTTTACAAGGTTTTTTTCTCTCTCCTGTAAAGTTGCTGTTTTGGAGATAAGTGTTTTTCATTGGACAGTGATGATGCACATTTTAAACAAACCAGAATATGTTTTATATTTTGGATTCTTTAAATTAGCACTTTTGGCCAAAATTACAGTTTTGCTCTCAGCTTTATGAGGTAGAGTCTTTCAGGAATGGCTTTCAGTTAACAGCTGTGCCTCGTCAAGAGTAAATCACCTGAATTCCTTGACCTTTTTTATGTGTTTGAGAGCAACGGTTGAGTTTTTAAGTTCTAATCCGTAATATGGCAAAAACTACTCAACTTAGTAAAAAAATTAAGGTCAGTCAATTCAAAACATTAAAAACAAGTGCAGTCACAAAGACCATCTAAAACATTATGAATATGATGAAACTGGCACTCATCAGGACTGCCCCAGGAAAGGAAGAGCAAGAGTTTCCTCTGTTGTACAGGATAATTTCATCATAGCCTCAAAAACCAAAAGTTAACAGCTCACCAGATAAAAGCATATAAAAGCTTCTTCACAGATTATTTTAGTTTGTTTAACACTTTTAAGTTACTACATGATTCCTTATGTGTTCCTTCATAGTCTGATAGATCACTTTACTATTCATTTACTATGTAGGAAAAATATATACAGTATATATATATATATATATATATATATATATATATATATATATATATATATATATATAATATCCTGGGTGAGCTGTTGAGTACAACCTCTATATTTAAACCATCAGGCCAATACATAAAGCATCTGATGCTACAGCTCACGGCCTCGCCTGTGATATAAGAGGGCATTAGCAAGCTTCAGCCAAGAAGCTCTGAATACTGCATGAGTTATACACTTTCCCCACCATTCACTCACTGAGCTAACCAGGCTAATAACAGGCTAACTGACTACATAATTAATGTCTTATGGTGTGGTATATATATATCTAAACCATATAATATACAGCTTTGAAAATACAATTAAGAGACCACTTCAGTTTCTGAATAGGTTTCTCTGATTTTGCTATTTATAGCTATATGTTTGAGTAAAATTAACATTGCATTGTTGTTTTATTCTATAAACTACTGTCAAAATTTCAAATTCCAAATAATTAATATTGTCATTTATAGCATTTATTTGCAGAAAATGAGAAATAACAAAAAAAGATGCAGAGCTTTCAGACCCCAAATAATGCAAAGAAATCAGGTTCATATTCATAAAGATTTAAGAGATCAGAAATCAATATTTGGTGAAATAAGCCTGGTGGTTTTTAATCACAGTTTTTCTCATGCATCTTGGCATCACGTTCTCCTCCACCAGTCTTACACACTGCTTTTGGGTAACTTTCTGCCCAAAAAATTCAAGCAGTTCAGTTTGGTTTGATGGTTTGTGATCATCTGTCTTCCACTTGATTATATTCCAGAGGTTTTCAATTTGGTAAAATCAAAGAAATTCATACTTTTTAAGTGGTCTATATCAGTGGCGATTGCTCTAAGACTGCAAGGGAAGCTCAGCTTCCCCTAAAATGTAAAAAATAATTGATTAAATATATACTGTTGTGTGTACATGATTAAATATGCGCTACAGCACGCTGAACTTAGTTCAGAATCAGCTTCTTATCACTGGTAACGCCGCGGCTCTCCTCTCACTCATTCCCGCAGCTTCACAGCGCTGCTTTAAACAGTGCACAGACTTCAATAGCGGAGCAAAGCGCGCGGCCAAACGAGACGAGTCATTGGATAAATGCTGGGCTATGTCCCGCCCATCGGACGCTCAGTGTCTCTGGGGGTCTACGGAGCAGTGGGCTGGCCTCGGCCGGCCCGGACGCTCAGCTTCTGCGTGATGATTGGATGATCTGTCTGAGGCGGAGTCCCTTTTTGATTGACAGCGAAATGAGCGAATCAGCGATCTTTTAGTGTAAACATCCGTTCTGGGAGCATTTTCATTCTGTTCTGAGTTGAACCGGAGACTTTTCTAATCCTTATAGCGGCATTTTCTTTATTAAAAACGACTAGCAACAAATCCAGCTTCTATTTCTGGTGCTTTTCTGTAGCTGCTTGTGTTTGGACTCTGACTTCTGTACTGTTGTCCATGCCTCTTGATGAAACCATCTTAGGACATAAATGAACAGGGGCCAGTAGTAAGTATTGTGTTATCATTAAAAATAATTTAAATAATTTAAATTAATAAAGGGATTATTTAAGGAAATTAAAACTGTGTGAAATAAATTTACCTGCATTTTTTTCCTTTACAAACTTTAAAGATTTTGTGTAATGTTTTTTTTTACTGATCATTTTATGTTTATTCGTTTCATAGCGTCTTTTTATGTAAGTGTTCAATGTAAAGAATGGGTACCTTTTTGTTGTGTAGTGAAAACTTGAAAATAATGCCTTTTGTTTCCAAAAAAAATAAAACATCTCAGGGAGAGTAGAATATACGTATAAATAAGACTACATATGTTAAGATGTAGGCCGAAATTGAGCTTCCCCTCCTTGAAAGACCAGCATCCGCCACTGATATATATATATATATATATATATAAAAATACATACACATGCTGAAATACACATAGAAAACAAGTGAGCGATATGGATGCAAATAAATTCTAACATGCAAAGCGACCCTTTATCACTCACTCACGCTAAAATAAGACACGGATCGAGCCTCACGCGAAGCCCCGCTCACGCACAGTCGGCCTGCGGGGAAATAGAGTGGCAGTGTTGGCACGCTCTGCTTGGGGACTAATGACCCCGGGGTAATGGCCCTCTTTGGTCTTCAGGAAAACCTCCCTTATGCACGCCTCACCAGAGAGAGAGAGAGAGAGAGAGAGAGACGGGGGAGGGGCGGAGCATGCGAGACAGAAAGGGAAAGTGGAGATGTGAAAAGACAGAAACGAGGGAAAAATGGAGAGATAAAGAGGGAGAGGCAATGAGAGCCATATGCATATCATGACTCCAGAGCTCCACCTTTAAATCCACTTAGCCCCTAAATCTCCTTATTCATATCTCACTTATTCATTTTAAAGCAACAGCTACGATTAGCAAGTGTGCTAATGTGGCTAACGGTAAACGCAACTGTCAGTGTTGTGCATAATGTACAGTATAGTTTCATCAATGTGATAATCAGTGTTTGCTATTTATTAATAATACTTATGGATTTATTAAAATTGAGTTATTACTTTAAAGGAACAATCAGTAATAAATGTGAGCCAGTGTGTGAAATGGCTACAGCAGTTCAGATTCAAGGCTCATTTGGGTTGCCAGATTGACACACAGTGGCAATCGACGACAAGTCTTACTCTGTAGCTGATCAATAAATATATACAATTTAGTGTCCAAAATGCTTGTTTCTACTACACTAGTGGTGGTGATACATTGCCTAGCTATGGTAAAGCAACCTTACTGAAGCTCAGTGATTACCTGTTCAGCAGAAAAAGTAGACAGATCCATTTCCATGGCTGCACAAATGTGTTTTTTGAAACAACAAAAAAAAATTATATCAATTTTTGACAATTATTGTAGTTTTATTCACACCATGTCAAAATACCGTGATGAACCAACCAATAGAACAACTTTAAATGAGTTGTTATCAACATATTGATCAACATATTAATGGGAAATCATAATCTCTAAAGCTCAATAAATATCTTATAATTATTCTATCTATTATAATATAATACATACATATAATATACAGTATAAATCATACTATGATAGATCATTTATCTGTTGTAATATTTAGTTGATTGTTTTGTTTATTATTATTATCCATTTAATTCATTAATCCTATAATTTCTATTAATGGCCATTTATGTTTTATTCCAGATTATATATAATTACAGTTAATTATTTTGAAGGATTATTGCTTTATTAGTTATTTTATTTAGTAGATCTTTTTAATTTATTTGTTATACTTGTTAATCATGAATGCACTGTATGTATACTATATTCCTTCTTGTTATCTACATTGTAAATGTTTACATTTTAATTAAATGTTGATTGACTGATTGATTAAGATAAGGCACACTTTATATAAAAAGCGTTAGTGCACTTATCTCTAAATCGTACTTTGTTGTATTAATGAGAATTGGGCTACTTGGGAAAATGAGCTTTGAGAATTTGCTAAAACAAATTATATTTTATTCAGCTGTATATATATCAGAATAATACCTGAAAGACTTGCATTGAGCTGCTATAAGTTTTGGGGAAATATGAAAGTAGCAACAGCAACAGTCTGCAAATAAACATTCAATTATTCAGTAAACACTGGTTTCTATATTAATACATACTTTATTCATTTATATTTATTCATGATTTTTATTTATCAATGAATACAAAAATCCTCAATTTATGGAGGAATAAACTAATAATGTTACTCATTAATATATGGCTAAAATGTGCTCTGAATTCCCTCCAAGTATTGTTTGGGCATGATTCTGTTGAGAAAGCGAATGATGTTCTAAACTGAAAAAAAAAGGTGAGTAAAATTTACTTAAAAAAAGTTTCGCAACTTTCTGCATTTTCTTTTTTGGAGTAAATTTAATTTCAGATAAATTTAAGTAACTTCAACTCGGTTTCAAGACTTAAATGTTAAACAGAGTAAATAAGTGAACTGAACTTCAGTCAATCCTTTCTTTTAGTAAACTTTACTTCATTTATTTTTGCTGAATCAATCATTTCTTTTAGGAAATTTTACTTAATTTATTTTTACCGAATCAATCCTTTTTTAGTAAACTTTACTTAATTTCTGCATACAATATTACCTAATTACAATTACTTAATTTACACAATATTACTCAAATTATTTATGATACATAATACATTATAATTCCTAAAATTTAAATATTTTTAGTTCAATTACACATATTACACTGTCTCAACACATGGGTGGCATGTAATACATTTATTTTAGTATACTAAACATGCCATCCATGTGTTGAGACCAGAGACTGTAAAAACGATGGACGTTGTGTCGCCGTTCCCATTCTTTCAATGAAAATGAAGCCAAAATCTTCCGCCATGTTGGCGATCCTGAAACCCGAGTCTGCGCAGTAGAGACCAGAGGAGGGAGAAAGACTGTGTAGAGACAGTTTACTCATTTAAATAACCCCGCCCCTGAGGGCTGCCTCGAGGTCACAGGCTGCGGAGCGGAGCTGACGGTCTGTTATTGGTCCCGCCCATAACCAGCCCTTTTACAATAATCACACCTTTTTGAAAAAGCTGAATAACGGTTTAAAAAAGGAATTCTGTGAATTTGAATAATATAAGCAGAGGTTACACTAGCTGTTGCATTTAAATAAAGGAGGTAGAGTTACAGTATATTAGAAAAAAACATGATTGAAAGTTGTCTGTTTTGCCATTGAAACCTATGGGGATGGGTGGGGTTACACAGCTTTCTGAAACCGAACAGCAGGGGGCGCCCAACCTGTGGTGGCTTTACTTTTGAGAGACGAGGCTCTGTCCAGCTATATACAGTCTATGTTTGAGACAGTGAGATTTGGTCTGTTTACAAAATAAATCTTTGAGATTATGTTAATATTTTGTGTAGGGGGGGGGGAGGGTAGACGAGTGCAGGTGTGATGGATCACAGTATAAACCAATAGGGTTCGGAATGGTATATGTTTATACGGTAACACTTTACTTGGATGGTCCATTTTATGGCCTTGTTGATGCTCAACTGACATTCAACTAACACTGAATTGAATGTCCATTAAATTTAACTTAACCCTATGTTGAATGTAAATGATTCAAACTAGAACATAACCCTACAGCTAACCCTAACCTTAACCCTTAATCAACCCTAAAATCAAACCCTACACCTGACCCTAACCCTAACCCTAACCCTTAATCTACCCTAAAATCTAACCCTACACCTAACCCTAACCTTAACCCATAATCAACCATAAAATCAAACCCTACACCTGACCCTAACCTTAACCCTTAATCAACCCTTAAATTTAACCCTACACCTAACCCTAACCTTAACCCTTAATCAACCCTAAAATCTAACCCTATACCTAACCCTAACCTTAACCCTTAATCAGCCATAAAATCTAACCCTACACCTAACCTTTACCCTAACGTTAACCCTTAATTAACCCTAAAATCTAACCCTACACCTAACCCTAACCTTAACCCTTAATCAACCCTTAAATTTAACCCTACACCTAACCCTAACCTTAACCCTTAATCAACCCTAAAATCTAACCCTACACCTAACCCTTACCTTAACCCTTAATCAACCATAAAATCAAACCCTACACCTAACCCTAACCTTAACCCATAATCAACCATAAAATCAAACCCTACACCTAACCCTAACCTTAACCCTTAATCAAGCCTAAAATCTAACCCTACACCTAACCCTAACCTTAACCCTTAATCAACCCTTAAATTTAACCCTACACCTAACCCTAACCTTAACCCTTAATCAACCATAAAATCGAACCCTACACCTAACCCTTACCTTAACCTTAATGTCACATTTTGCAGTGCGGGCAGTAGAGTCCGCCAGAGTTGTGGGCTTCTTTTAAATGGGACTGCTAAAAATGTCCACTTCTACACATAAAAATTGACCAAACAACATAGCACCTGTGTGTTTATTGGTGCTTTTGATGGAAAAAAATGAGTCAATTTGATGAAAAAATGAAGAGAAAAAAAAATATTTACAAAAAAAAAAAATAAAGTATATATATATAATGTAGAGAGGTTCAACAACACCACAAATTGTTTTTTTTTTTTTTTTCAAAACACTCTCTTAATCTTTACAGAAGCAGTGATCCACAATATCACTGTCTTTCTACTTATTTCCACTCTCTCAGCCATGGAAGACTGACTCCTTATATAGGCTTCCCCTAGTGGTTAATTTAGGAAGGACATACCATTTTAGAGTGGAGGGGGGGGGGGAGCCAAATATTTAAACAAATATTTCACAAATATATCTATCACATTCAGATTTTAAAAAGATGGGTACAGCATTAATACATCTTTCTAAACAGAGTTTTACAAAATCATATCATAACAAAAAAAAAATTATAAAAACAAAAATAGCTGAAAACTCTTTCCCCCTCTAGATAGGTCAAGCCACTTGGCCCACACTGGGCATGCTCCAACTTGTCCTGGGCCTATAAAAGACCAGGTTAAACCATTTTGCAATTCCTTTGTCTGCCAGAAACCACAACTGCTACCCCATGTGAGTATGAAAGATTATGTCCAAAGTATCTGTCTCTGCTTAGCAAAATCCTACTGTAAGAGTAAGAATTATTTAAACATTTTGTAAATGGCCAAGCTAGCATATAACTAAAATAGTGAGTACTAAACAGGGACAGAACAGTATTTTATGTTTTGGGGAGTTAGAAAACAGAAAAACTAAGCCTGGCAGACCCGTTCTGTCACATTAACCTAAGCTTAAAATCTAACCCTAAACCCAATCCTAAAATATGAAGATAAGTGTTTGGGTTAGAGTTGAATGTAGGGTTTTATTCAATAGAGAATCATTTACTTTCACCTTTTAGTTCATTTGCATTTAATATACATGTGATGAATGTTAGTTGAATGTCAGTTGAGCATCAAAGAGGACATTAAATGGACCATCCAAGTAAAGTGTTACCGTTTATACTTCTCTACATCCAATCACAATCTGCTTTACAATCAGATCTGGATGGAGAGATTTAACTGAATAGGGTTTTTTGTTTTGAATGATGAGAAGCAGGAATTAAAAAAATAGTATGTTACAAATATACTTAACAATTGTCTTATTACACATCTATAACACAAACCGTTTTCAGTAATTCACAGTGTGGTGCAGGAGATATTCTAAAGGAATCAGAGACAGGAAGCTCAGAGTGTTTTCATTTCTAAGCTTCGACTAAATCACTGTTCTGCTTGTCACCACCTCTCACCAGCTCAATGTCTTTATCCATCTTAATACAATCTATACACTCAGCCCCATCCATCTCCACCCCTGTGTAGAGCTGCCACCTCCGACAGCAGATTCAGCACTCCTACACACACTCAGAACGTCTCAGGACTCAGTTCTTTTGATTGCCGGAGCCTAAATTACCATACATTTCTAAAACTCACAGAGAAGCGTACGTCATCTCCACCAGCACTGAACCACCATCACCACCATGTTCTCAATGTTCACGCCATTTCTGAGCTTCTGCCTAAACTCAACCACTTACAATGTTCTTGTTATTTGGTTACTCTGATCTATAATCTATAATTCCTAAAGCTGGCAAAATATGAAACTTCAGAAACTTCATCAGGAAGCCAGAAAAGAAAGAAAAGAAAGTTAAGAAAGGTAGAAAACATAAAACAAGACAGCAGTTAATGATCATTTACACTGAATAAATTAGGCCTGCATGTACAGTTGTTGGACAATTAAACTGAAACACCTGTCATTTTAGTGTTTAGGGAGGTTTCATGGCTAAATTGGAGCAGCCTGGTGTCCAATCTTCATTAATTGCACATTATTGCACCAGTAAGAGCTGTAAGAGTGTAAAGGTTCAATTAGTAGGGCAAGAGCACAGTTTTGCTCAAAATATTGCAATGCACACAACATTATGGGTGACATACCAGAGTTCAAAAGAGCTAATTGTTGGTGCACGTCTTGCTGGTGCATCTGTGACCAAGACAGCAAGTCTTTGTGATGCATCAAGAGCCACGGTATCCAGGGTAATGTCAGCATACCACCAAGAAGGATCAACCACATCCAACAGGATTAACTGTGGACGCTGTAAGAGGAAGCTGTCTGAAAGGGATGTTCGGGTGCTAACCAGGATTGTATTCAAAAATCATAAAACCACGGCTGATCAAATCACGGCAGAATTCAATGTGCACCTCAACTCTCCTGTTTCCACCAGAACTGTCCGTCACCACAATCAATTATTGTGCTCTAAAACCAGGTGTTTCAGTTTCATTGTCCAACCTCTGTACTAATGGTGTAATTTAGCATCAGGTGGACTAGTAACAAAGTATATATGGATAATGTTTATGTTAGTTACTAACCATGGTTTTAGTGACTGAAAGATCACATTTAAACCAATCACAGCTCTCTTACTGGGGGAGGACTGCTGAGGAGATACTGCATGTAATTGAACACTGTTGAATAGCTTTCACCAGCAAGTAGGTTGCATGGCAAGAAATTGTAGGTAAAAGGAGGGTTGCTTTTGCTTTTTGTGTGTTTGTGTGTGTGTTTGAATATGTGTGTGTCTCTCAGTGTGTGTGTGTGTGTGTTTCAGTGTGTGTGTTAATTGGCTGGAGTGAAAGGTGCATACTGCTCCCAAGCACTAACCCGCCTCTCCGTCACTTTAAACGGCATCTTAATTAGCATTAAAACCATTGATAAGGACTTAATGAGGGAATTAAGAGATAAGGGCTTATTCTGCTCTCTTACCCTTACACACACACACACACACACACACACACACACACACACAGTGTTAACACGGGGTGAAGAAACAAGCTCAGGCAGTGTTTTGTGAAAGCACTGGAATGCTTCAGCAGTCAGGGTTAAACTAAGCCTGAGATTGAATTCCCAAAGCAGAGGAGAATAAAGAGTGAGTGAGGAGTGAATGAAGAGTGAAGGAAGAGTGAAGGAAGAGCAGAGTGAAGGACAGTATAAGTCAAAGTAGTGAAGCTATGACAAAACAACACAAAAACTTAAAAACGTAACTATCTGGTTCCAATGGCATCCGTCAAGGACAGGATATAAGCCACATCTACAACAGGAAGTGACACCAGTTGGTTCTTCTGAAGATCATGGGAAGACCAAAATTAAGTTCCCTTATTTGTTTTTCTGCATATTTTATCTTATTGTAACGTCGACTCTGAGGAGGTAAATCTTAAGAATCAGTCCTGTTACCTAAATTAATTCTTAGATGTTCTTAGAAATTTCCATTTAGCATTATATGCTAAAAACTCATTCCTGTTATTTTCAGCCCTCTTCCTCTTAATTTAAAAAGTAACAGGAGTGAGGGCCAGTAACAGAAGTGAGGGCCAGTAACAGGAGTGAGTTCCAGTAACAGGAGTGAGTTCCAGTAAAATGACTGAGTGCCAGTAATAGGACATAGTGCCAGTAACAGGAGTGAGTTCCAGTAACAGGAGTGTGGGCCAGTAACAGGAGTGAGTTCCAGTAACAGGAGTGTGGGCCAGTAACAGGAGTGAGTTCCAGTAACAGGAGTGTGGGCCAGTAACAGGAGTGAGTTCCAGTAACATGACTGAGTGCCAGTAATAGGAAATGATGCCAGTAACAGGAGTGAGTTCCAGTAACAGGAGTGAGGGCCAGTAATAGGACTGAGTGCCAGTAACAGGAATGAGTGCCAGTAACAGGAGTGAGTTCCAGTAACAGGAGTGTGGGCCAGTAACAGGAGTGAGTTCCAGTAACAGGAGTGTGGGCCAGTAACAGGAGTGAGTTCCAGTAACAGGAGTGTGGGCCAGTAACAGGAGTGAGTTCCAGTAACATGACTGAGTGCCAGTAATAGGAAATGATGCCAGTAACAGGAGTGAGTTCCAGTAACAGGAGTGAGGGCCAGTAATAGGACTGAGTGCCAGTAACAGGAATGAGTGCCAGTAACAGGAGTGAGTTCCAGTAACAGGGGTGAGTTCCAATCGTTTATAATCTTCTCCACTGGCTAGCTCCAAAAGCTACAATAAGAGGTGGCATGCGCTAAAACAAGTGTAAATTATAAATCGTAGAAAATTCATATATTTATATTTATATTAAGAACAATGTGATTTCCCCTGTTCTGATACCCCTCTATCCCATGGCTCCAAACCTTTTGCCTTTTCCCGGTTCAGACTCCTTCAGCATGGCATTATCAGTGGAGAAGTGTGACTGCTACAGCATTTACTGTTTTCTGGCCTGTGACCAGGAAATTGTTTCAAGCCTGGATAGCTGCTGGAAAAAAGCCTGTGTAGTATTGAATATTTAAAGGGAATTCTATGAGTGGTTAGGTGTGAAATGATGCATTGTTGAGTTACTTATTGACTCTGGATTCTGTAGAGTGGTGGGGGAAACCAGGGTCACAAAGTCATCAGAAGATATAAATATACAGTAGCTCCTTTATTTTCTAATAAAAATGTTTTGCACATGTACAGTACACACATCTTACAGTGGCCTTTTTCCCATGCAACATCTTTCATGTACCTCCTGTGTAGCTGAACTACACACTCTGGTTATTTGTCATATTGTATTTGGGACATTCCAGGATTTTGGTACATTTCAGGGGAGGACACTTCTGAAAATTTGATCTTCAATTTGATCATTTTAGTCATATATTTATTAAATACAGGTAATAGACTATCAAAAACTTTGATTCGTCAAGCTCAGGTATCAAATCAGTTTTTTTAAATTAGATTATGCAATACATTTGGTAACTTACAGTAACAGGGTTGCGAGTAACAGGGTTACAAATCTAGGCTAAGTTGTGGTTTACCCCAGGAACAGATGCTAACTGTAAAATGTAGCTATTTATACAAGATCAAGGACAAACATGGTTATATAAGTGTATAAAGTACATTTTGACTCTACTCATTATTAGTCTTACAATATGAGTAACAGGGTTGAGTTCACTGAGTGACACACACAACTTGGACAAACATATTTAGAAAAAAAACTTGAAAATTGTTAGAGCACTTACTCTTGGTCTTGCCATGTGGGCAGAAATGCCCCTGTGATGTCACTTCCTTTGTGCCAGTAGACAAATATTTTTAACTCTTTCTCTGCCAGGTAAAATTCCTTATGGTAACAGGGTTGAGCGCATGTTGTGGGACACAACTTAATAATAGCATAAAAACTGTAACATGCAAAACAATGTAGACCAAAGAAGTTGTTTTCATAAGTAAAGAAGATGCATATCAACAATATACAAGAGGAAATCATTTATTTAGAGCTTATTTTAATTGATAAATTTGCCAGAGGAGTTGGTCACCCAATGTGTGGGACAAGAGAAAAGGGCCATTTTTTGAGGTGGTCCAAAGGTATTCTGTCTTTTGAATAATATCTAAGGAGCTTATTTTTCCACCATATTTTACAGTTTGTCTTATAACAAGTACATTTTTCACAAAAATAATCATTTAGATATTTTGGATATGTACATTTGAAATTTAAGTGGTGGGACAGGAAATATACTAAAATCCTGGAATGTCCCATTTGTCATTTTCTTTGCATTTTGGGTGTGTCTTTCCCCGCTATGCTCACCAATAATGTGTAGTCATTCCCCCCTAATTTAAAATGATGCCATTATTACTTGTTATTTGTCAGATATAAGTCTGTCCTATCAAATTACAAGTACAATTACATTTCAGATTATTTCAGTTTTTTTCTTTTGTCAGTTTCACACTCAAATAAATACAAATTAATACATGCCTTTACTTCAAGTAACACTTAAAAAAATAAAACAGGATGCTTATTAAATAAAACAGAGGGCTTAGCTAATAACTTGTCATTACTGCTTTATAGTATAGTATATATAAGGAGACATACTGTTTTAAAACTGCTGGTTGAAAGAATAAACATGTATGAATTAATTCTTGATTAAACATTTTTGTGGACAACGTTTCTATAGTAGAGAATACCAGGTGAAATCATTCTTCTCATCATTATGCCCAGATCTTACTGGTTGAGAATCATCTTGTGTGATATTTACAAGCATGTGATTCGTTTATGAATCTCCTGGGACACTACACCTGTGCTTTTAAAGCTATTCAAGTTAGCCTGGTTAAAATAAATATTTTGTCAAATTTAAATATTTTACGGTAATTTACTGGTAAAACGGGTTCATTTGGATCTGGGTTCAGTCCTGGGCCACTCTCTAACTATAAGTGACCTAAACACGTTATCAGAGTTATTCAAGGGTTCTACTGTAGCTAAAAAGAAATACAGGTACATATGATTGGTTAAAGGGTTTATAGAATTGAGTGAAAACTTTTTTCTTAGATTGCTCTTTATATTTTCTATGATTCAGACTAGTCTATTGCAAGATAATTCACTCCCAGCAAAGTTGACTAGCACGTCTGTCAATATTCCTTAACTAGTAGGATACTAAGTAGGATATTTTAGCTGGTCAGGGCATTTAAATTACCCTTGTGTAAAACTTTTTTGAAGCTGTTGTAGATAACTTTATGGGCCCTATTTTAGTGATCTATAGCACACCGGTCAATTACAGATCACACAGCTGGATTTATGGTGTGTCTGTCTTTGGTATTGTGAGGGTGCACAAAATACTCCTTGCTCGGCATGCAACATGCAAAAGGCATGTACTACTTCTATCAATTAATCATGGGTGTGTAAATAGCAGTTAAAGCATAGCAATGGCAAGTTAAAAAATAATAATGAACTGTAAAACTATAAAAATACAGTTTATAGTCACCTTTATTACCATAACTTTTTAACAGTAAAGGAAAAAAAATGGATCATAGAAACCTATATCACTTGTTCTTGAAAATGTTTTATGGGGTGGTCTGAACAAATACTGCCTGAAAGGTTCAAATATATAGTTCAAATAAAAACTATTGAATTTTTTCTATTTATTGTACTTTTTTACATCAAACAATTAAAAGTAACTATGTAACTTTTACTCAAAGTAAATTTTTAATTGAGTACTTTTTTACTTTTACTTGAGTAGAATTTTAGCAAAGTAAAGGTACTTTTACTTAATTACAATTTTTCAGTACTTTTTTTTTTTACCACCTCTGGCAAGCAGTCATTCCCTTTAAAAGGCAGGTTTGCTCTGACTTTGGAGCGTTCGTATCTTAACAGCGTGGAGCTTTTGTGCGTCTCAGCAGATCAGTTGTGTTATTTTATTCTTTATTCTGTTTAATGTTGAGTTAAAAGTCGGGTTTGTCTTTGCAGTGCATCCCTGTGTGTGTCTGTATGTTTGTAATGGTTTTAATCAGTCCGTGGAGCTCCTGTGTTTTTCCTCTGACAAAATAAATAAAAACACACCAGAAATTTACCTGAACACACCTCACTTCCAGACCACCACACCCATCAGTGTAGATTTATTTCTAAACTCCGACGCTATTTTAGTGGTGCGGGACTGTTGGCGGGGTGTAAGATAGCAATGAGCATTGCAAAATGCCTTAAGCAGGATGTATGATAGGGCCCTATGTGCCTTTCAGAAGAATTGCTGAACTTTTCAAGCAGTTGGTTCCTCTCACTGCGAACAATTCTATATAAGTTTTTTTCGGTACCACTTTAAAATAAGACTACCTTTATAAAGGGTTTATAAATGGTTTACAATTAGTTTATTAATGGTTACTAATTAGGTTGTAAATGCCTTACAAATCATTAATAATCAGTTATAACACATACATAGAAAGGCATTTACAGCCTAATTAGTAACCATTAATAAACTAATTGTAAACCATTTATAACCCCTTTATAAAGGTAGTCTTATTTTAAAGTGGTACTGTTTTTTCTCTAAAATGCTTAAATTAACATTAAACCCACCATGAAGGACCTTTTGCAGAATATTACATCTGTTTAACAAGCTTTTTGTTTGCTTAAAAATGGCTGTGCATTGAAAAAATAAGAATAAATAATAATTAAAGAATGTAAATTAATAATATGGTACTGAGGTAGGGATTGAGTTGGGAAAAAAAAGGAAAACCTGGAGGCGAGCAGGAAGTTGAACAATAGGAACAGTGTTGGTGGCTTTGTCAGTCATGGAAGGGTCTGGAAAATCTGCCGTGTTCGTGCATAATTACTGTCACTGTGAATATAAAAGGATTATAAACTTTAGGGCTTGGAATTGGTGTGCACTAATGGACAGATAAGACAATTAAATATTTTATAATGTGGGTAATTAAATTGGGTGATGTAATACAACTACAAAACCCAACATTTTTCAAAGTTCGTCGTTAACCGACAGCATTTCTTTACAGGTAGCATTAAAGCTCAGAAAAGTGTTGAAAAGTGGAGAGATCTGGGAATTCTTAGGGAAAAATATGAACTCTGGAGGGTCTCTGGAGGGTCTCTGGAGGGAAAAGCTCATTTAAAGAGCTTGAAGTGGTTGATAATTAGGCAGCTCCTGAAACCATTTGTGTGTGTGTGTGTGCCAATGTGTGTGTGTGTGTGTGTACGTGTGTGGTTAGAAGCTTATTAATTATAGATATGAATGTTATGGACTTTGTATGGACTTTGGGGATCGTATTGAAGTGTTCATTTTTTTTGGAAACAATAAGTTACAAATATTTATAATAATCGAGAATTCTGACAAATATGCATTTTTGTTGGGGATTTCTGAAATTAGAGTCTAAACTTTGCATATATGGTTTAAAAATATTAAATACAGCATTTTTATGTATTAATACAGCAATATTAATACATATTGCTGGTGTTTTTCCTAGAATGCTTTGGGTAGCCATTACCTAGCAGGATTCTGATTGGATATTGGATCCCCTTTCTTATCAGTGTTGATAGAGAGTATTTTTGATTTGGTAGAGCTCAGGAAGTCAAAGGCCATTTCAAAAGCTTCAGGGATCATATTGTAGTGTTCATTTTCTCTGGCAAAATTAATTATTAACATTTAAAATAATCAACAATTTGGACAAGTTTGCATTTATTTTGGGGATTTGTGAAATTTGAGTCTAAACTTCACATATAGGGTAAATTTCACATATAGGGTAAATATTTCTAATATGTCACATATCCAGTTGTGTTATTACTACAATGATTTAGGAAGTCATTACCAATCAGGATTCTGATTGGATATTGGATCCCTTTTCTTATCAGTATTGATAGAGAGTATTTTTGATTCAGTAGAGCTCAGAATGTCCTGAAGGCCATTCCAAAGGCTTCATGTTATCCTGATTTATCCCTTCCAAAACTTTTTTCTAAACTTTTGAGTTTGAGGCCAGTTGAGTCCATGTTTCAGTTGTCTAAGCTGATTTTTTTTTTTAGTTTTAGGTAGATTTAGGACTGGTCCTCTTTTTCATCCTTATATCTACTTTAATCAATGTACCAGTTGCACAACATTCCCACAACATATGATGCCGCCACCTAAAGAAGCAAGCTTAAAACAATGTACACATCCTGGCTGGGTGAATTTCTGAGCAACTGCTGCCACCGCTATGCTGATGACACTCCAAATCCTCTCTTTTCCTCCTTCCGACATCGCAGTCTCATCCTATATCTCTGCATGTCTTGCGAATGTCTCATTGTGGATGACTGCTCATCATCTGAAACTCAATCCCAGCAAGACTGAGCTACTGTACATCTCAGGAAGCTGTGAGCTGGTTTCTGTTGATCCAGTTTTACACTGCTTTAGTCCAGTGGAGGAGTGGGCGGTGAGAAACAATAGTTTTTCTGCTTTTGTTCATGAATATTCATACATGCAAACATGCAAACGCCTCTGATTGGCTAACAGCACTGCGAGGCAGTGAGCCAGCCTAAGAACAGTTAGAAACGTTTTAAAATAAAGATATTTTTACACTAATAACAATCTTTGCAATGTCATAGTCTTAGAGTCTCCACAAAACGGCAAATTCACCGGAGATCCTATTTAAACCTATAGTTCCACACACCTAAAAATCAACACTGGGGTTTTGTTAGCTGAGCCACAGCAGACCCGCCCAGGCTCAATTCTCAATTGTATTTGCCTTTAGTGTTCCATAGACTAATTCTAACCATTTGTTCCTTAGCTCTGAATTAGTGGTTAAAGCATATAAACACTGATGTGTTATTCGCACAAATAACACAGGAATGAACTGCGATGCTGTTTCTAGCGCTGTTATTTAGCTCCTATCTGATGAGACGGCGTTGCTGCCCGGCTTCAGCTCTGTCTGTGGGCGGTCCCGAGCTGAGGTGGGCGGGGCCATGAATACAAATTCACGAGTTGACGTAGACACAGTGCTTTTTCTGATCGACTTGTTTTTTTTCTGAATATTATACTATTATCTTTTACTCGCTACTGCAGACAATGGAGGTTGAGAGAGTTTTATGTGCAGCCTCATGAACGAATAGAAATAGAATAGATTTTACCAAAAAATACACCTTTAAATGTGAATGTAAAGCACTATGATGGTGAATCACCTCTGTCCGAGCTTTCTGCTTTGGCTTTGCCCAGCGCTGAGGCTGCAGATGTCTCCTGCGGTCCCACAGGACACCGAGGCGCACATGCTCGGTGAGACCCGTCTGCTCTGCTCCCATTATTCACACCATGTGCACTCTGCTGCTCCCGCTACACGTGTCTGTGAGTGTGTGGTGCCAACATATGCCAAACAACTATTTACACAAACACAGAGAGTCCACTGATACGATTACAAACATAAATTCTGAAACAGCCCAGCCGTCCTCACGCTCAGCTCTGCCTGCTCTCGACTGAGTAATAATTAAAGCTTTATATAACATTTTAATCAGATAAAGAATGAACTGATCTCGCAAATGTCAAAATATTCTCATTTTATTATAACCTGACAGAGAACACAAGTAATTATCATTAGATCTATTATAGTTTTAAATAGAGTGTAATGTCTTAAAATTGTATCTAAATTGAGGATCACTGTAGATTATGAACTGTGTAGGCTTGAATTGTAAGTGCATTTAAGTAGTCTGAAGAACGAGTATTATTGTAACTGTACCACAGTTTCATTACTGCTGCTTATTGAAAGATTTGAGTTAAACAGGATGAAAAAACGCGATTGGTTTGGTTGAGAAAACTCTGCAAGTTAAAATAGTTCCTTAGCTGCTCTGCTTGTAGCTGTGCTACAAGGATAAGCTCTGCCTTATCGACCATTTCAGTAAAAATTGTGAAAATCTAAACTTACTGTAAATAAACAGAAGAGCTTAAATAAAATAAACATTTTTAAGAGAGAAAGCTGTGTAGATTAAAGTCAAGCGCTCGTTTGACTGTAAGAAAATGTTTTTTTTAAGAATTAAAGTTTTATTTACTTCGGCGCCCCCAGTGCACCTTATATTCAGCTTAAAATACCCTCCTGTATTAACTGGAAAATATATATACTTAAGCTTTAATTTTAATCATAACAACTCTTAACCTGATATTGGTGAATTTTAATGTGTGTAATAATGCGTATTTATGAATCGCTGGGCTTATTTATTTGTGGAACCACGTCTATTGGAGACATGGCGTTTCTGCACTGTGCCTTTATTAGATCCAGCGGCTCACAGTGTTGTTAAATGATATCGCATTTGGTTTGTATTTGGTTTGTAAGTGCTGCATCGTTGCTATGTTACCTCTATGTGGTGGAGTAATACATGGAGAGCTACGGTTACAGTGCATTATCTGCTAATAATGTCACTCATAAAACACCTTTTAGCCAATTATATTGCAGGGTCGGAACTAACTGTGGTATAATATGTATTAGAAAACTTTTACCATTAAGATATAAGATATGGCCTTTTCCTTCACTTGGTGTGTTATTTTGGTTGGTAAGGCATTACCTAGATAATTTAACCCAGAATAATTTAAGTATAAGGGATAGCAGGTATCAGCAGATATGAAAAATATGAAACGTAAACCTTTGCAATTATTGTAATAAGTTAAGTGTGAGTAGTGTAAAGAAGTAAAGTAAAGAGTCAGATGTACATGTTACAGTGTTTGATTACATTACAGATAAAAACAGGCTGTGATTTAAAAAGCATACAAGATTCTTTCCAACCAAATAAAGGCACTTAAATTAAAGCTTAGATTTTTTGCATTGTTGTCCTATATAATAAAAAATAATAATTTATTAGAAGCCAATAATTTTGAAGGGAGCTGAAGTGTTGGGATTTTATAAGGATCTGGTGTATCCTCCACTTGAAGATACTTTCAATGAAATTTTAATTATTTATTTTTTTTTTTTTAGTCCTTCGGTATTAAGAGATGGCATCATGAAAACAGTATTCCGGTCAGGGAGGAGAAGAGTTGGATCAATGGGGGAAAAAAACAGTGGTGTAAATCGATTAAAAAATTAAATCTGATTAATCACAACAAAATTCTGAGATTAACTGCGATTAATCGCATTTGTTTTTCTTCAGACACAAACTTTTACAGTGGATATTTAAATCTTAATAAAAGAATAAATGTTAGAAATGTAAAATGCAATTATATTTATATTGGTGGTGTCAATTAAAATAATAGTATATACTTGTATGTTTGAGGAGGGATAAAATCAGCGTAGTGTGCTGGAATAAAGAATGCATCATAAATTGGATTGTAAATGTCTCAGCTTGGTTGTGAGGATATCTAAATTCGAACTTAATTTGATGAGAATAAAAATCTCAGGGAAAGCGCGGGTCTGTGTATGTATGTGTGTGTGTGTGTGTGTGTGTGTGTGTGTGTGTGTGTATGTATGTGCCTGCGTGCGTGCATGTGTGTATGAATGAATGAAGTTCAACTTATATAGCGCCTTTCTAGAAACCCAAGGATGCTTTACAATTAACACATTTTACACACAACCATTTATACTCAGCACTCATCCACACACCGGTGAGAAGTGGCAGCCAATAGCGCACAGCGTACTCTCAACCGGAAACAACCGTCCACCTGGAGGACTGCATCCAGCACTACAGCATTTAACCAGCACAGAGTGCCAATTCATATCTGGGCACAGTCATACATGTGTGTGTGTGTGTGTGTGTGAGAGAGAGAGAGAGAGAGAGAGAGAGAGAGAGAGAGAGAGAGAGAGAGAGAGAATGAAAAAGACGGAAATAGAGAGAGAGAAACAAAGCTAAAGTAGGGGTCAAACTTGGTGCCTTAATTAACTTGCATTAAAAAAATAGTAACAAGTTACTGATTCCAAATTAACAGCGCACGTTAAAGCTTTAATGCTAACAGCCCTAGAAAAACATTAACTTTTGGGGTAAAGCAGCAGCCAATCAAAGCACTTGCATTCAGCGCAGCCCTAATACCACCCAGCCAATCACAGGTTTTTCACAGCACATACAGTATGCAGCAATTCCATCTATTTAACTGCACTGATTGTGGATGTTTTTTGCATGGGTGGAGGAAAGAATGGATTCTGTCAAAAACCAGCAAATCCTGGATGCAAATGTTATAATCCACCTGTTAAAAGGCTGACAATGAAAAGAGGACGGCTTCCACAACAGAGGAGTAATCCATAAAACACGTCAAAACCACCACGGAGTTCCTTAGGAGACACGGAGTGAAGCTTCTGGTACGGTCTTTACAGTGTGCTTTAACCAAAACATGATAAAAAATGTAAGAAAATCAGTGAATAGACCTTAAAGAAGCTGTTTGCATCTGGAGAAGATGCTGCTACATCTATATATACATGCAAACGTTCAGGATGTTTATAACTGAGGTTCTATTATAGAAAGAGACTTATAGAAATACTACAAAAAATACAAAAAAAAAAACATTTAGATATTTTTATGACTTTTCACGATTTCTTCCCACCTGCAAATCCAAATTAAGTATATATTTGCACATTTATGTCTGCAGCTGTTTGTCTGTGCATATATTTACGACTTATTTACATATAAATGCACTGCTAGTCTGTGGAGGCATTAACATGTGTATGTTGTAATAAGTAGGTAAGAGATTTAGGCATTCTCTCATTTCTGCCATTCTTTCCTATCTGTATGGACCAGCGAATGGATTTAAAATGTGCATGTATATAAGTGTGTGTATATAAGTGTGTGTGTATATTAGTGTGTATACAAGTGTGTGTGTGTGTGTGTGCAGCTGTAGCTGACAATATTCAGTAGTAACTCCCAACTCTCAATTCTCAGCATGGTGCTTCTCTCTGTCCAAACAATCCACTCTCAATGCATTATCTGAGATTTATATGGATGTGAGTGTGTGTGTGTATAGGTGTGTGTGTGTGTGTGTGTGTGTGTGTGTGATGCATGCTGTCTCTCAAATACTTCAGCATAATTGCTGCCATTCTTGCTGCTGTTTTTTCCCCTTGTACCTTATCTTTCCCAAAGTCACTGAATATATGATAGAGAAGTAATCACACACACACACACACACACACACAAAGTTTGCAATGAGACATGATCAGGTCTGAACTCCCCTCAGTCTCATTGTGCGATAAGAATGAATCTCTCATCAGAGGTATCACTGGGTATCAAAGCGTATGACACTGAAAAGCTATTCTCACAATATATGTGTGTGTGTGTGTGTGTGTGTGTGTGTGTGTGTGTGTGTGTGTGTGTGATGCGCTGGATGATTCAGTGAAATTGGGAGACAGACAGCAAACGTTGAAATACAGCTCTGCAAAAAAATAAGAGATCACTTAAAAATGTTGAGTTTCTTTGATTTTACCAAATTGAAAACCTCTGGAATATAATCAAGAGGAAGATGGATGATCACAAGCCATCAAACCACCAAACTGAACTGCTTGAATGTTTGCACCAGGAGTAAAGTAGCATAAAGTTATCCAAAAGCAGTGTGTAAGACTGGTGGAGAAGAACATGATGCCAAGATGCATGAAAACTGTGAATAAAAAACAGGGTTATTCCACCAAATATTGATTTCTGAACTCTTAAAACTTTATGAATATGAACTTGTTTTTTTTTTTGCATTATTTGAGGTCTGAAAGCTCTGCATCTTTTTTTTTTTTTGTTATTTTTATTTCAGCCATTTCTCATTTTCTGCAAATAAATGCTCTAACGCTGTGCGTGTTCACACTGAGAAGATACACCAGCAGCTCATTTATTTAAGGGAACAGCAATGTTATTTTAATCTTTATTCTGTTCATTGTTGATGTAAAAGTCAGGTTTGGACTCTGATGATTGATTGTTGCCAGGGTTTTAATCAGTCAGTGGAGCTCCTGTGTTTTCCACCACTAAAATATATAGAAACACTTCAGAAATTTACCTGAACACACCTCACTTCCAGACCATCACACCCATCAATGTAGAGTTATTCGTAACCTCTGATGCTATTTTAACAACGCAAGCTCAAGGTGTAAAAAAAGAAAGTGAGTTGATGTCTATATGGTCATTTTAATATTCATATGCTCCATGCGCGGTGCAGATAGAGGCGTGGGTAATACGCTAATCTGTTTTAGATTGATCTCATAATCTCATAATCTGACACGCTGCTCCCCGCCTGGTCATATCACAGCGGAGAGTGAGCCGTCTCGCCACTGGCAGTGATATTCTGATTGCTGCTCTGCCAGTCAGAACAGCGAGGGGATCTTCTATCCAAATATATATATATATATATATATATATATATATATATATATATATATATATATATATATATATATATATATAGAGAGAGAGAGAGAGAGAGAGAGAGAGAGAGAGAGAGAGAGAGAACACATATCCTGTTACATCAGCATCTCCTTTTCTTTTCTCAGTTTTTGTTTAAATCAAAAAATGCACCAAAAAATCTGGGCAAATGAAATTATCTAGTTATTTTTTGTCTGCTTTAACAAGCATTGTAAGTAAAAGTATTGCATGGCTTATTTTAGGAATAATAACTAAGAATTTTCTACCTCGTTTTAATTTAAACTCAAAATAAGCACAAAAAGTCAAGTTATTTTAATTCTTGTGTCCAAATTTAAGCCAAATTATGTGATTTTTGCATGTTTCAAATCTTACTTCACTCATTTTGAGACTACAGAGAAATATTTAAGACAAAGTACCTTAATCATGGATTTAAGGATATAAATATATATATATATAAATACACAACATATAAAAGTGAATAGGAAAGTAGCAGCAACATGAAGCCCAGAGTGCAAATTTGCTATAGCAGCATGGATACATGTGAATGAAGAGCAGCAAGCTACATCAGAGTTACACACCTTTATATAAGCATTATATAAGCATATATATATATATATATATATATATATATATATATATATAAAATATATAAAAAATATATTTTTAAATTTAAATATAAAAAAAAAACTAAAAAAACTTTGTGAAAAGTGTCCCCCCCCCCATAAATTACCTGTGATTAATCACACTTTTGAAAAACTGAGTTCAATTTCACTACTAACCACAATCAGGCCTGATTACAGCCAGACCTGTAGAATCAATAAATCACTAAACTAGAATCTGTCTGACAACATGAAGCAGATAAAATATCTCAAAAAGTGGCACATTAATATACCCTGATCTGAAGTCATTCAAAAACAGCAGAGAAAACAAAGTCATTGATCATCTATCTACGGTGGCCGAGAAAGCCCAGCGCAGTGCAAATTGAAAAGCGCTGCAAAAGCACAAAACACATCCATCAAAATTACAACACAGGCGCAGCATATAGAAAAACGCGCTGCAAAATATAAAAACGCGCTGCAAATACAACCACAACACAACGGAAGTGAGTCACAACACAACGGAATTTTCCCGGGGGACCTTAAAAGATGCTGTACCAGCTGTATACAAAGGACAGTAAATGGCAAACAAGCTTCTGAAAAGTAAGTTATGTTTATTACCTGTGATTACCACGGTTGTGTGCATATTATTAAAAGTTCTGCTTCACAAAACGCCTTGTTTGCCACTTATTGTCCTTTGTACACATAGTGAAGTCCGAGACGTTACTGAAGACGCAGCTTAGCTGGTACAGCATCTTTTAAGGTCCCCCGGGAAAATTCTGTTGTGTTGTGACTCACTTCCGTTGTGTTGTGGTTCTATTTGCAGCGCGTTTTTCTATTTGCAGCGCGTTTTTCTATTTGCAGCGCGTTTTTCTATTTGCTGCGCCTGTGTTGTAATTTTGATGGATGTGTTTTGTGCTTTTGCAGCGCTTTTCAATTTTCACTGCGTTGGGCTTTCTCGGCCACCGTATCTATCAGTCTGGAAAAGGTTATAAAGTCATTTCTAAAGCTTTGGGACTCCAGAGAACCACAGTGATTCACTATTATTCACTAATGGAGAAAAAAACATGGAACACTGGCGAACCTTCCCAGGAGTGACCGGCCGACCGAACAAAATTACTCCAAAAGGGCATGAACAACTCATCCAGGAGGTCCCAAAAGAACCCAGAACAACATTTAAAGAACTGCAGGATCTCACTCGCCTCAGTTAAGATCAGTGTTAATGATTCAATAATAAGATAGAGAGTCATTGCCATTACCAAGTTATTATGTTTAGGGTGCAAACACTTTTTAACACAGGGTTGGATTGGTTTGAATAGTTTTTTTTCTCCTTTAATAAGTAAAATTAGCTTTTAAAAGGTGTTTTTTATATTTACTCAGGTTATCCTTGTCTGATATTAAGGTTTGTTTGATAATCAGAAAAAAATGAGTATGACAAAAAAGCAAAAACTATAGAAATCTGTAAGGGGCAATTATTTTTCTATTCCAATGTATATTTTGTGTAGTTTTTGTTAATAGATTTTTTTTGCAATGCTGAAAAAGCCAGTAGTCCTAGTATAGCACAGTGTGAATGCGTCATGATGAACGGACCAAGAAAACCGTCCAAATTGACATGGCATAAAATCCTTATCATAAATTTTACATTAAGCACATCATCCTTCATTCTATCTTCACTCCTTTAAATCAGAAAGAAACGCAGCAATTTCATACAACAGCAAAAATGTGTGTGTGTGTGTGTCTGTGTATGTGTGTGAATTCATGCATGTGTGTGTGTGTGTGTGTGTTGATTTGTTTGTTTGTGTCTGTTCTCTGATAGCCACTGATTGTTGATATCACCAGTGGGACATAATCTGACATGTTTCCAGAAGCAAAAAGCTTGATGTTTGGGAGCAGATAAGAGAGTGGGATTTCAGGCCTGTTTCCACGCTCAGCTTCATTTCCACAGAGAGTCCATTAGTCTAATTGTTGCAAGTGCTGCACAACCGGCCACGCCGACCCTAATAATGAGCCTGTCTACTCCTCTATTCAACAGACAGATATATTAAGAGGCGAATCTAAAGGAAAACAGCACTAAAAAGAGGCTCAGTGTGTCTACAGAGTACATTTACATACAGCAACATAAAAAAGTATTTGCAGATCATCAAACAAACTTTAACATAATCAGTTAAACTGAGCCGGATCCTCTTTTAGAGGCTGTACGTGTGACGTAAGTATGAAAACACGCGTGACGTGGCCAGAAGAAGTAGTCCCGTGAAAAAGCGACCCGACACCCCAGTTTTTAGAATGAATATATTATTAGGCTTAGCAGGGAAGGTCATTCCAACACACTCTTACCATTAAACACAATATTTTATCCATATTGTTCTCCACTCTGAAATGCTTCTGCTTTTAGTTTAGAATCAAAAATAATATGGTCTGCCCCTTTAATGGAAAAAAAAACTATCCAAACCAATCTATCCCTTTTGTGAAAAAGTGTTTGTGTATTAACTCAACAATAAACAGAATATAGAATAAAATAACATTGCTGTTCCCTTAAATGAGCTGCTGGTGTATCTTCACAGTGTGAACACACAGGTCAGTATCCTCTACTGCAAAAGTGCTGGACTGTTAAGATACGAACACGCCAAAGTCCGAGCTCACCTGGCTCCTAAAGGGAATGACAACTGACACACTGATTGGATTATTTCACGTTATGCTCAAAACACAGCTGCACAAGGCATATTTTTTGTGCCCTCATGATACAAAAGACACACTAACACGCCCTAAATCCAGTAGTTATCGCTTGGAAAATTGACCGATGCGCTATAGATCACTAAAATAGCTAGGGCTCTTTGACATAAATCTCTTGCGGCTCAAATGTGTCTCACATACTATGTCTCCTCTTGAGGTTTTCAATAGATCTTAATGGCAGTGGTGGATCAGCAGTTGGGGTAGTGGTGGTTCAGTGGTGATTAGAGCACTAGGACATTGATTGCAAGGTTGTGGGTTTGATACACAGGTTTGGTGGGCTGCCAATAGATCTCCCCAGATCTCATATTTTCCAAGCCATTAGGTGGCGGGTTTTGGAAAATGAAGTGTAATAGTGGGATGGAGTGCTACAGACTAGTAACTCTCCAGCCCAGAGGGTTGTTGAACCCAATTGCAGAACAGTTGATCTCAAAGCAGGTAAACCCAAGAAGAAAGAGAAAAAAAATAAATAAATAAACACACTGCTCCTCACACGGGATCAAACCTGGGTCATCAGGGCCACGGTCCAATACACTACCGCTGCCCCGGCTAGTGAACTGGGACACGGCTGGGGAAAAAATTGCCCTTATAAAGAGGTAGGGAGCCCAAGAACAGGCGGAAAAAAAAAAAAAAAAAAACGAGAGACAGGGGAGGAATGTAAACAAAAGCTCACCAGAGAAGCATTTTATTCATTTTTTTCAGATTTTCAGATGTTAACCCTTTAACCCTTCAGCATATCTCATGTCTCATTTATGTCTATGGCTATTTCTCCTAATCAATTTTAGGAGAAAGATCTGTGACTAAGTTGATCTCTACATGAAATCTAAAAAGTAAGAATCACAAATACGTCTGCTGAGACATTGAAGATCAACATTTGAGCAATAAAATGTTTCTATGAGTTGTTGTCTGTTGTTGTCCTGTGATGTCGTGTCCAACATGAATTGGCCATTGAGGATAAATAAAGTGGATTCACATCAGTTCAATTCTAAACTCTTTTTCGCTCTTGAGGCTTATGGAGATCTTCTTGCTCCACAGTGGGCAGTGTGTTTGTGTGTGTGTGTGTGTGTGTGTGTGTGTGTGGCAGCAGCAGAATGTTAATCAGTAAATAAGGCCTTAATGCTTTCTGAGCACAAACACACTCACACACACACACACACACACACAGATTTGTGCACGCACAGGATATTAGCAGATAAATTTGAACGTTCTTCCATCCGAGGAGACGCACAATAGTTATTGATTGGCGCCTGGCTGAGCCGCAAGTGAGGGAAGAGAGGCCGAGTTTATCAATTAGGGATTGACAGTCAATTCTCTCCTCTGCTTCACCGCCCGACAGACGGAGCATTCTGATGAGAGACGACACTGTGCATAGAAAACTCAGCCAATAACCCTCACATAAACACCATCAAATATATATATATATATATATATATATATATATATATATATATATATATATATATATATATATATATATATATATATATATATATATATAGAACATTCATAGATGATCATCTTAACCTTCCAAGACCCGAACTATGGAATGCATTTTTATACAAAATATACGAATAACGTATATTTAGATTTGCATCTGTGCTTGTGCTAGGTACGGCCTAATCATGCCAAAAAAAAATTATTTATTTATTTTTTATTGGAAAGAACTCACAAATGTCAGTCAAATTTGCAGCAACCGCTTGACCACTTAAACAATAAAGCTGATGGCAATGTACTTAAACACATTTTGCCTATTCTGCAATAAATATAATCTTTCAAAGCTTAATTTAATCTTATTATAGTTGTATATTTCAGTTTAACAGCATCTGTCAGTTAACAGTTCGGGCACAAAGCAGCTGTTGCTGTTTTCCAAAAAATGACAATTCAATTAAGATAACTTATTTTTCACATACATTTAATGATTTAATGGAAAGCTCATTAAATAATTATGGAGCGTATATCAATATATAGACATGTTTTATATAATATCCACATGTGTTTTTTAAAAATGTATACATAACAGCAACATAAGTATAAAATATACACATATACAGCTCTGGAAAAAAATAAGAGAGCACTTCAGTTTCTGAATCAGTTTATCTTATTTTGCTATTTATAGGTATATTTTTGATAAAATGAAATATAAATTGTTGTGGTGTTCTATAAACTACAGACAACATTTCTCCCAAATTCCAAATAAAAATATTGTCATTTAAAGCATTTATTTGCAGAAAATGAGAAATGGCTCAAATGGCTCAAACATTTTGGTGGGATAACCCTGGTTTTTGATTATGTAATGCATGTTGGCATGTTCTCCTCCACCAGTCTTACACACTGCTTTTGGATAACTTTATGCTGCTTTACTCCTAGTGCACAATTTTAAGCAGTTCAGTTTGGTGGTTTGATGGCTTCTGATCATCCATCTTCCTCTTGATTATATTATAGAGGTTTTTAATTTGGTAACCAGCCAAAAAAAAAAAAAAAACAAACAAGAAAGGCATTTTCTAAAGGTTTTAAGGGACAAAAAGCACATTATTCCCAACAAATAGTTTTCATATGCAAGCATATTCTACCTGCTATGTGTCCAAAAGCTCACCTGTAATATCTGCAGCAGGTTTACAGGGTTTATGAGCTCTGAAAGGAGACGGGCAGGAGGCTGGTGAACTTTAGTGGCTTGGCTCAGACTGCAGCTGGCATTTAGCTGCCATGGTAACTCTAATACCCAGCTGCTCGCCCTCCGTCGGCTCATCAGAGACCAGGCGGCTTCAAAGAGCCTCTGAGAACACCATGTGATGTTCTGCTGACAAACTCCACCGCCGGGAACTCTTCCAGCGAGGGCGTGTCCGGGGAAAGCTCAGCAGTATAAAACACACGGGCAGGAGTCTCAGCTGTGCCACGCGTCGCCCGCGGCTGGAGGTCAGTAAGACGGAAAGTGTGAGGCTCTCTGTCTCCTCTCGTCACTGTGGGGCGTAACGGGTCTCTATACTCTCGCGTGGCACAGTTGTAGCAGCTCACATTCTCCTCCGAGAACGATGGAGCACTTGACAGCTTGTGAACGTGTGAGTGTGAGATGTGTCGAAGCTTTTGTTCAGTGGGGTAAAATTACTGCTTCTAACATGAGCTTTTACACATTGTGATTATATGAGCTTATATGAGTATTTATTACCATTCATTACTCTGTTACTCTGATACTTCTTTAAATACTTCTGTAGAAGTATTCTTTAAGTAAAAGTACTTTAAACGTACTGGTTTTAAAAGTACAAAAGTACTAAGCATAAAAGTTAAAAATATAAAAGTAAAAGTAATGTAAAAAGAAAAAAATAAAGCCATTAAGAACAAAACCTTAGGCCACGCCCACAGACTCCTATAGTGCACTACCCCCTCCCCCAAAACACATTTTACTAAAAGCCATAATGTATAAGTATAATGTTAAAATATTAAAATGTTAATGTTGATAATATAATTTGTGCTAGTGGATGGATCACAGTATAAACCAATAGGGAGTTGGAATGGCATAGGTTTTCAAATTTTCTACATCCAATCACAATCAGATTATCTCTATCTGGATGGAGAGATTTATGTTGGTTATCTATACAAGAGATTTTTGGCAGCAGTTAATATAAATGTTAGATAACCCAAACCCTCCCAGTCTGTTAGCAGAACAAAACATTACCCAGAAGTCATTTTTATTGCAGAATATTGTCATTGTTGCGATTCATTTCTCTCATCAAACAGGTGTTGTGCCGAATTCAGCACCCCCGCCAGGAAAAGCACCCCCTCTCGGGAGCGCGCACCTGCGTCTTCTTGGCTTTAACTTTACTTAAAAATGGGAATACCAAAGATACTTTTCTACACTAACTCGTAAGAAATAATGAAAAAGAAACATGTCCCCTGCAGCACCTCCTGAGAGAAGGTACTGAATTCGGTGAATTCAAAATAAAAGTTTATTTTCAAACACTTTCTGCTTTTTCTGCAGTATCATTTTTTTGGAGGGGGACAAATCCACAAATCTATTTCTTCTCCCCCAGTTCCTACACAAATGTCATTTGCTACCTGTTAAAGTGTTACAACTGTTTTTCACTTATGCTACAATATGTTGGTACATGAAAAATGCATACCAGACAAGAGAATGAAACCGGTATACCAGAAAAAAAAACACATTAGCTAATTAGGACATGCTCCATCTGCCCCTCCTTCTCTTCTAACTGGAATTTGCCTTCACCCCCCCTCCTCTCACTTTCACTGTTCTGTTTCTCTCTTTCTCTTTCCACCTCCCTCTTTAATACTCTTCCTCCAAACACCCTCTCACTCCATCCCCTCTCTCGCTGCTCCCGACTACTCTTCGCTCTAATGACCATATAAATGTCTTTATATCTTTATTGCCTCCCCTCTCCAGACCCCTGCCCCCCGCCTCCCCCTGCTCTAAAGTGAGCTCTAATAGGCTCTGGTGCTCTGCCCTTTGATTGGGTTACTAGAGAATAAAATTGGCTCTTAACTGTAACCCCACAGCCCGGAGGTCCCCTAATCCAGGCGGTCCAGAGGCCGGTCAGAGGGTCTGCTCTCCTCCTCTTACCCCCGTCTCCGTTCCTGCTCCAGCTCATCTGATCCCTCCGCCAATTTCATGCCTGCTTTACGCCCTCCACTCTCCTCTCCATCCCATCAGCAGGCCTCAGTAAAACAAATCCCACTCCAGAGCCACCCACTGAAACTCCCGCAGCTCCCCCAGGACCGAATAAAACTAACTAATGCTTTGTTTTTGTTTGTTTTTTTACCAAAAAAGGACAAAAAACTAGAGAAACGACCAAGTTCCCCAATGTTGTAGCTTTAAACTAGTGCTTTCATCATTAACAGATCAAGAAATGCAATTAACCTGGAAACTTACAAATATATATATATATATTTTTTTATGCAAAATAATCACGTGACAAAATTGACAAAGCCTGGCGATGCATTAGCAGTTTCATTTAGAGATGCAACACATCAATGATTACTGTTGATTTCATTAAGTAGATTACATTTTATTTATGCTGAAGTTTATGCTCTTTCTCTCTCACACTTGCATGGCCATGGACACACCAACACACACTGCTAATGGCAGGTTTCCTTTTTTAACCCTTGTGAGGTGTTCGGGTCTGTGGGACCCGTTTTCATTTTTCATGAAATGATACTAAAAAAAAACTTTTTTTCTAACTCAAACTCATTGGCATTGGCTCATTTTTGTAAAAAACATATATCAAAACACATTTTCGATAAACACACACTGTACACCCCCCCCCCCCCACACACACACACATTTATATTACATACAGTATGTTTGGCCAAGGGCTAATAAACATTGCTTCATTTGTAAATTTAAAACTAAACAAATTTTCTCCTCATGTCTTGAGTTAAATTCATTTTCTTTTACATTTTATTAAAAAACTAATAAAAAAAGAGTAGCACTTTTTGAAAGAAATGTAACATAAGAAAGGTAAAGGGCAAATATTAACCATGTAAGCTGTTTATATTGCTTGCAATTTAGGTGAAGCAAGCATGTGTAAAGCATTTTAATGTAAACAAGTAACAAAGTAAAAACGAGTAACAAAAATATGAACACCACACAAGGGTTAAAGCTGTTGAGTGTGGAATATGAAGCTGTCTACCCTAAGATATTCTAATACAGTAAAACTACCCTGAATATTATAAAACAGTAAATCTACCCTGATTATAGGCACTTCCTAAAATCACAACAGGCTCTGGAGGTTCGTTAAACTGTAAAAAGCTTTATAGGGAACCCAAAATTAGTTCTTCTATAGCACTGCTCTTTTCTTTTCCCTTTATTTTGATTAGCATTGGGTAATTTGTCACTTTACCTACTTTGCCCAATGGACAGTGACTTTGCTGACATCTCAGTACTTTATTATTCTACACTTTTTTTTTGTTTTACCTTAAATGTATGTTTATGAAGCGTTTTGATTTCAGGCAATCTCTATTTGGCGCAGGCCATCCACCACCTCTTAAATTAAAGCATCAAATAAATAAAGGTCCATGCATTGTTTTTGGATTGAGTGTACGAGAAGAATCCTTTTCTTGTTATAAAAACTAGAATATTTTTATACATTTGTATTATGCTGAGCATCACGCCTGGTGCTGCAGATGCTCCTGTCTCTCCCACACTGAGCTCTACCTGCGAGCTCCAGTCTCTGGACTACGATACCCAGAATGCATCACACACTGACATCAATCTCATTCACGAGCACATGACACTGCACAAGGCTCTACCAGGAAGTTAATCACCTGAATATTGATTTGACCTGTTATAGCACTCTATATCTTCGCTGACCAATGAAAAACAAGTATCTCCAAAACTGCAACTTTTCAGAAGAGAGAAAAAACTTTCTAAACTTTAAATGGAAGTCAATGTAAAAAGAGATAATTTTCAGGTCATTTTAAAGTATTTATTTTGGTTTGTTCATTCATAAAAACATTTTCCTCATACTGTGTCAAATTTTCTTTATGTTCAAATTATACAGTAAACTAAAAATCGTTGGACAGCGATGATATACACCCTCACTGCACTTACTTCCTGCTACATATTGACAGATTTTTTCCTCGTTTTTCCTTGATTTCTCGTTTCTGACCTTGTTTTTGTATCTTTTCTGACCGTGATTTCTGCCCGCCCTCTGATATTGCCTTGCCTGTGTATGACCCTTGGACTGTATATTGTGTATGGTATGTTTACTCCCTCTTACTGCTGTTTATCAGTATTGACCTTGCTCGTTTTAACTACTCTTTTGCCCGCTACTTTATTTAATAAAGTACATTGTTTGCATCTGCTCGTGTCTGAGTTTTGTCCAGCCATAACAATGAGGTTTATTATCCTTCAAGAGCCGAGCCTAGCGTTTATTCTGTGATATCATTTCGTGGTAGCTTTATTTTATACAGCACTGCTTCAATTCAACAATTTCAGAGAACAGTTCTTTCTGAAACGTATAAATGAAATTCAGCATACAGTAATGACATGCTATGTATTCAGTTCTTATCTGAGATGACAGTAGCTGCATGGCTGAGGCTGGCAATTATGTGACTTAATTTCTTTCTGTGTTATAGTGGGTGGATGTGCACGATAGCCAGTAAAAACGGTGGCTATTATCACGGACAGCTGTAATGTGAGACCATTTCTGGAAGCGATTCTTTACTGTAATTTGTATAATGTAATGAATTCCCAGTTAACCTGCTCGTCAGAAGAAAACGCAAAAACGATCGCTCTACATAAAGTAAAATGCATTAATCCAGTCTGTGCTTTTAGGGTTGTTTCACAGATATACTGTATCTGTGACTTTTCAATTTTTTCAGAAAAATAAATGATTTCAATAATTTTAGCCCCTGTAACAGATCAGCCCATCATTATGTAGACATTTCTCCTCAAAACTAAGCCAGACTTTCTTACATGATTCTGCCTCCTTTGCTGGCTTAAGAATAAGCAGACATATATAGTGGCGTGAAAAAAAAGATCCCCCCCCCCCCCCACAGCATAATTCCTCTATCTATTAAAGCAAGTTGGCCAGGTCCTGAAGCATCAAAGCAGCCCCAGACCATCTCACTACCACCACCATGTTTTACGTTTAGTATGATGTTCATTTTCTGTTGTTATAGGATCTTTTGGGACCTCCTGTATGAGTTGTCCATGCCCTTTTGGAGTGATTTTTATATTTATTCAGGTTATATTTGTCTAATATTACAGTTTGATTGATATTCTGAAAAATGTAAGTTTGAGCAAAATGCAAAAACATTTTTGGGGACAAATACTTACTTTTTCATGCCACTGTGTAGAACAAAATAGGGCATACCTAGATGATGCGAGATTGATGAGTATATGATCACATTTAATTGTGCAGATGTAGAATTTAAGGTGGAATGACTATAACAGGAAGAAAAACTAAAGTTTTAGAAATCGAATTTAACTCCTTTACCATTTAAGGTGGAATGATTGCAAACACAAGCGCTAAATCAGCCTTTGTGGTTGGCGGCTAATTTGCGGAACATATAGGGTTGTTAGGCTCTGAGTTTAACTGAGTTTGAGACTAAGTTTATGTTTAGGCTGAGGTTTATTTCACACACTGAATTAATTTTAAAATAGTTTATAAGTCACATATTTACAAATTCCTGGATAGTTCAGATGAAGGTCTGTTGAAGATAAAATGTCCTGTATGTACTTCAGATACAATATATTTTCATTCTCTGCAGCCAATAAGAATCTCAAATCACGTAATTCTATTAGGGTATCTGTCAGATCAGCCACATTTCAGCAGATTGAAAACCTCACACTCGTCTCTGTATAAAATTTCAAAACAGTTTTGAGTGACACACAGGCAGATAGATCTCTCCATCCAGCACTGTGCTGCCTGTCACTGCAGATAAAAACTGAGGACAGAAGACGAGAGATGGTATATCTCATATCAAAAATACACTCAGACTCTCTGTGCTCGACCCTGTGCAGCTGGGTACAAATCAAAATGTATATTTTAAGACTTTGGGCTCTATTTTAGTGATCTATAGCACACAGGTCACTTGCGCATTGTGTGTTGGTGTGCAAAAAATATGCAGCTCTTGTGTGGCTCAAAACTCACAAAAGGCATGTACTAATTCTCATAATTAATCATAATTCTGACTTTGGCGTGTTGCTATTGTAACAGTGTCGCGTTTTTATGCATGCTGACTTGTGTATTCACGCTGTGAAGATACACCAGGGAACAGTAGTGTTATTTTATTCTTTATTCTGTTTATTATTGAGGTAAAAGCTGCAGAGCATTTATTTGTTTGTGTTTAATGAGCGGGGGTGTACATGCACTGAGGGTGAGCACAGCACACACCGCTCCTGCATGGCTAAGATAGGATTGGGGCTGACTGTTGACTGTTGTCAGGGTTTTAATCGGTCAGTGGTGCACCTGTATTTCCTGCCACTAAGATAGAAGCACACCAGAGATTTACCTAAACACACTTCACTTCCAGACCACCACACCTATCAGTGTAGATTTATTCCTAAAATGTCTACACTATTTTAATGGCACATATTTAAACAATCTCTCAGAGTTAAGTTGAGCAGTAGGGGCTGTGCTGTCCATCTTCTATTTAAACAATGCAATTGACACTAATCACACACACACTCTAATTAAAATTAATCATAATCCACTGTGTATGTGTCATCTGGTACTGGGTATGTATGTGCTATGTAACCAACGGCGTAGGAACAAGGGGGGGATATCAGAAAGCAGAAATTGTTTTAAAATAAACTTTTATTTTGAAAAAGCGGCAAAATCTGAACCCCCGCAATGAAAATCCCCCCCTTTCGAGAGACAGTTTCTAATTTAAGGTAGCTAAAGCAATTATCTCCACTTTCATCAAGAAGACAGTGTGTACACACTGCCAAGAGGGGGTGCTTTTCATGGCGGGGGTGCAGATTTTGGCACAACACCATTAAAGGCAAGGTAAGTGATGAGAGCAATAAATCGCAACAATAACAATATACTGCAATAAAAACGGCTTCTGGGTAATGTCTTGTTCTGCTAACAGACTAGGAGGGTTTGAGTTATCTAACGTTTATATCAGTGGCGGATGCTGGTCTTTCAAGGAGGGGAAGCTCAATTTCGGCTTACATCTTAACATATGTAGTTTTATTTATACGTATATTCTACTCTCCCTGAGATGTTTTATTTTTTTTGTAAACAGAAGGCATTATTTTCAAGTTTTCACTACACAACAAAAAGGTACCCATTCTTTACATTGAACAATTACATAAAAATACGTTATGACATGAATAAACAGAATGATCAGTAAAAAAAAAACATTACGCAAAACCTTCAAAGTTGGAAAAAATGCAGGTAAATTTAGTTCCTTTTTGGACGGTTTTAATTTCCTTGAATAATCCCTTTATTAATTTAAATTATTTAAATTATTTTTAATGATAACACAATACTTAATACTGGCCCCTGTTCATTCATGTCCTGAGATAGTTTAGTCAAGAGGAATGGACAACAGTACATTTTATTTGTTACAGCACTTCCAGTCAGCCAGCTCACTTTATCAAACCAGAACAGCTGAAAAACACAGATTTTTACACTAAAAGATCGCTGATTCGCTCATTTCGCTGTCAATCAAAAAAGGACTCCGCCTCAGAAAAGATCATCCAATCATCATGCAGAAGCTGAGCGTCCGGGCCGGCCGAGGCCAGCCCACTGCCCCATAGACCCCCAGAGACGCTGAGCGTCCGATGGGCGGGACAAAGCCCAGCATTTATCCAATGACTCGTCTCGTTTCGCTGCACGCTTTGCTCCGCTATTGAAGTCTGTGCACTGTTTAAAGCAGCGCTGTGAAGCTGCGGGAATGAGTGAGAGGAAAGCCGCGGAGTTACCAGTGATAAGAAGCTGATTCTGAACTAAGTTCAGCGCGGTGTAGCGCATATTTAATCAGTGACATGTACACACAACAGTATATATTTAATCACTTTTTTTTTTACATTTTAGGGGAAGCTGAGCTTCCCTTGCAGTCTTAGAGCAATCACCACTGGTTTATATATACTGCTGTCAAAACTCCCTATAAAACCTAAAGTTACATTTTTTTAAATAAAAGAAATACATTGCAAGAAGTGATTTCAGTAGTAAAAAATTAAATACTGAGCTTTTTTTTTTTTAAAGAATTGACATGCCAATACATAAAAAAAATAAAATAAAATAATGTTTTTATATCATTTTAAATATTAGGTGATAACTAATCCGTTTTTGTTGTATATGTATATAATTCAGATACTAGACGCATAATTTCTTCTAATAACAGTAAATGTAATGTGAAGTAACATGTTTAGGTTGTAAATCAGCTTTATTGGTGGTATTTAACTAATAATAAACAGAAGTACAGAAAAATATATTTTGTTTTTTTGTGATTAACTGTAATTCCGCAAATGTTGTTCTAATTAACTTTAGGGTGGGCTTTATTTTATATTAGCAAATAAACACACACACACTCCTTCCAATTAAAATGAACCATAATCCTCTGTGTATATGTCGTCTGGTTCTGGGTATGTATGTGCTATGTAATCAATGGCGTAAGAACCGAGGGGGTGTCCAACCCATTATCAGAAATAGGTGGATTTGTCCCCCCAAAAATGACACCGCAGAAAAAGCAGAAATAATTTTAAAATAAACTTTTATTTTGAAAGAGCACAAAAGTCTGCACCCCCGCAATGCAAAGCACCCCCTCTCAGGATCATGTATCTAATTAAATTTTTTTTAAAAAGGATTGAGAAAATGTAAATATACAACAGAATTGACATGCCAATACATAAAAAATTTAAAAATTAAAACATAATAATAACCAAATCTGTGATATTATTTTAAATATTATAACTGATCAGTTTTTGTTGTATATGTATATAATTCAGACACTAGACGCCTAATTTCTTCTAGCAACAGTAAATGTAATGTGGAGCTTTAGCTTTATTCAGCTTTATTTTTTGGATTTAACTAATAATGAACAGAAGTACAGAAAAAAAATTGTTTTGTGATGAACTGTAATTCCGCAAATGTCACTATAAGGTGGGCTTTAATTCACATCAAACCCACTCCTACACCTTTGTATGTAGTATTTTAACATGAGGAAGAAGGGCTTGGCTGTGGAAACATATAAACTCTCCAGCGAACAACCAAACACACACACACACACACACACACAGCGGTAATTCTGTCTTTATCATAGGGCTGCAAAAAGAGCAGAAAAGCACCACAGCTTGGCTTTCATGTGCCAGAGCGAGCAGCACGGGGAGAGCAGAAAGGCTCTGCAGGGCATTAGCAGACATTCACAATTACACTACAGCCTCACCACAACACACAGCCCATCACAGGGGGAATTCTCTCCGCTTTTACAACCGCTAACAAGTGTTTTTCTGTTCAGAGCTCACTTTTAAACCTCTCCTCACACCTGTCTGCAGAAACACCGCGCTTAGCTGCAGCTCTTAACAGTTCAAATACAGGCCAACATACTCCACGAACCACTACCACACACACACACACATCTCTCAAACACACTCGCCACAACAAGAACACAATCAACACTAGTGTTTGTACACCAGCAGAGCTCTGCCTGTTTCATCACCTTTATAATCTATAAACACTCATGAAGAAAATGTAAGAAACACACTTTATATTAAAAAAAAAAAGACGTGGTGCGCTATTTTAGCAATGTTTATTTAACCCATCAACCTTGATATAGGCTGTGTCAGTGTGTCTTTGCTATCGTAACAATGGGAAAAGTATAACTTGCTCAGCTTAAAACATGCAAAGTACTAATATATGTACTAATTCTTATGTAACTTCTCTTAATCATGGGTGGAATTTTATTTCTGGACCTGGACTACCCACCCCTGTGTGTAAGTTAACTATAGGTTTACATAGGATCTCCGGTGGATTTGGTGTTTTACAGAGTCTCTAAGACTAGGTCAGTTGTTGAACTGCACTTAGCAGGGCATTATTACACATGTTGTAAAGTAACATATGACACTGCAAAGACTGTTATTAGTGTAAAAATGTGTTTATTTTTAAGCATTTCTAACTGTTGTCCGTCTCACTAACTCCTGGTATCACAGTGCTGTTAGCCAATCAGAGATGGTATGAATATTCATGAGCAAGAACCGAAATCCTAACGTTTCTCCCCGCCTCATTCCTTCACCAGACTAAAGCATCATTATACTGAATCACCGGAGCACTTTTTTTTTTTTTTTTTACAAAAAACAGCTCACATTGCATTCATTTATATCAGAGACCACAACTAGACATTTAAAAAATAATCAAAAATCTGTGGTATGAGGCCTTTAATAATATTAGATCAGTAAAAGGAATCTTATCTTTTAGTTTTTTTATTCACAAAAATTATGATTTTAAAGCGAAGTTTAGGAAAGCACCAATTTTATGATTTTTATTCATTATTTTATTATTTCTGTTTATTTCAGATTTACTTATATTTTATTAAATATGTTCTATTACAATTATAGTTAGGATTTTTTTAGTAATGTTTCTCATCAAACAGGAAACCTTTAATGTAATGCCTAAATAGAAATCCTCATTATTTTGGTGTCCAATATTACAATATTAGGCAAAACATTCAAATCCTTAAGCTATGTTCACATTACAAAGCACATTGTTCAAATCCGTTTTGTTTTTGCTCAGATCTAATTTGTCGGTTTACATTCACTGTAAACGTAAGTGATCTGTCTCTGTGTGTAAATGAATGTGAACGAATCTGTTCCTGAAACGTCTCACATGCTGCACATTGATACGTGTATAAACGTCTCCTTCTTCACCAACAACAAAAACTCTCATATTAGAGAGACGAGAGACTCGTAGATTTATAAAGGGAAATGGATGAGTTAGCAGCTCATATGTGGAGCATCTTTTGCTGGAGTGGAGAAACAGGAAACAGCTGCTCTGAAGTTCATGCTCAGGTCCAGGAGGAGAAAAAGGACAGGTGGTTTGCTTTTGCTGTTTTTTTTGCAGCTATAGCTGCACAGCTGGACCAAGAGATACAGTGTGGGTACGAGAGAAAAGCACATAGTGCTAATGCTAATACATAAAAGCCTAAAAAAGGAGGCATTAATTCAGATTTGACTGTTCTCACTCATGTCGCATGTCCATGGATCGGATACGTATCTGATTTAGGAACACATATGAAAAAGTGATCTCATAAAAAAAAAAAAAAAACGGATTTTTTTGCATGTTCACACAGCAATGAAAAAATCTGATCTGAGTCACTTGGAGCAAAAAACATCAGATTTGAGTCATTTTAGCCTGGTAATGTGAACGTTGCCTTAGATTCTTTTAATGTTACAGCAAGGACATTGTCACTGTCTCACAAAATCCTTGCATCCGAAGTGATTAAATCTTTTTTTTTTATTGTAATTCTGTCAGTTTCACAAAGAGTCATGATAAATGGACCAAAGGTAATGCTTCAAAATGACTTGGAATTATATGTCGAATGTTTATATATATATATATATATATATATATATATATATATATATATATATATATATATATATATACAAAAGTTTGGACACACCTTCTCATTCAATGCGTTTTCTTTATTTTCATGACTATTTACATTATAGATGAACACATGTGGAGTTTTATGTACTTAACAAAAAAATGAGCTGAACCTCCACAGTCACCGGACCCGAACCCAATCCAGATGGTTTGGGGTGAGCTGGAGCACAGAGTGAAGAAGGCAAAGGAGCAACAAGTGCTAATAAACACCTCTGGGAACTCCTTCCTTCAAGACTATTTCAGGTGGCCACCTCTTGAAGCTCATTGAAAGAATGATGCCAAGAGTGTGCAAAGCAGTAATCAGAGCAAAGGGGGGCTATTTTGAAGAAACTAGAATATACTTTTTTTTTGTTAAGTATAAAACTCCACATGTGTTCATTCATAGTTTTGGTGCTTCAGTGAGAATCTACAATGTAAATAGTCATGAAAATAAAGAAAACGCATTGAAAAAGAGAAGGTGTCCAAACTTTTGGCCTGTACTGTATATATATATTTATAATTATATATATATATATATATATATATATATATATATATATATATATATATATATTTTTTTTTTTTTTTTTTTTTTTTTTTTTTTTACGTGACAGTGATGATATACAGCAGCAAAAAAACCCGCCGGGCATATTTTGTATTTTGTTTTCCCCTTTTCTTCCATTCTAACCCCCTCCCATTCCACCCCACCTCACACAGAAAGCCAATAATACAAGTGTCACACACTCTTTTCCCTTGCCAAGGAGGTTGTGAACGGCGGCACTGTATACGCCACGAGATTTACAAAGTTAATTAGGCTACCGCCCCAAATTAAGAGCACGACCAGAGCCAAAACAAAACCAGGAAAACAGTCTTTAATCCCCCTCTCCACTACACACACACACACACAAACACACACAAATACACACACAAACACACACAAACACACACACAAATACACACACACACACACTGTTAACCAAATTAAGGGGTAAAAAGCTAAAGTTGCCGCAATCAACAAGCACACAGCATTAGCCAATTTCACCTCTCTCTCCCCGGCGAGATCACCCCCCCTTGTTTGTGTACGAGGGAAAGGGGGGAAAAGAGACGCTTGATTGAACCGAATTGAACAGAGACCCTCCTTTTTCAGCAGTCGGCTGAAGGGAGAGAAATTTGATTGCAGCTTTAATTAACAAACATAACGAGCTCTTTCATTGGCACCGAGGATTACAATTATGCCCCACAATGCTCTGCCATCCCGAGCTGTGATTTGGTCATTTTTCTCTGGAGAGGGGAAGAGGCTCAGTCAGGGTCTTTAAAGATGTCTGACACAGCACTGATGGGGGAGCTCTAAAGCCCCATCATTTAATATGACAACAAAGCCTCTACATGGCTGTCTGGTCAACAGCAAAGAACAATCCTAATCACGACACGACACCAGCGCTTACAGCGGGTTCATCTCCGTCCTCAGATCTCAAATTCCTCAAGCGTAGCCGGCAACAATGTGTTTCATGCTCATGAGTCATAATCATAGAGGAGTTTAGAGCTGGGCGATATAGAAAAATGTTGTATCACGATATTTAAAATTAATCAAAAATGAACACGGAGCAGTGCACAAACCCAACTTTTACTAACTTCAACAATAAAAAGAATACTAAATAAAACTACAAACTACAGTTGGCTTGGAAAAGTACGCTAATAACGTTGAAAAGTTAAATTGGTTGCTAAGCGGTTTCTGTCTGAAGCGTGTGAAGAGTGATTGCTATGCTGTTGGCTTTCGGCTAAATGTTAAAGTCCAAAAAGTTTTGGCTAACATGGTGGAATGCTAATAATTGTCTGATATAGTAAGGTGTTGCTAAGTTGTTGCTAGGCAGTTGTTAATGTTTTTCAAGTGGCATTTTGTTTCGTACAGCATATTTTCGGAAAGAACGTGATAAGTTTGGTCTTCGTATCTCAAAAAATGTGACCTACGTAGGCTTTCAAATTTCTCCCCCATTCATTTCCTATAGGAAAAAGAAGCACACATTTACAAAGTTTTTACGAAAACCATACAACATATTGCTTCAAAAAGTTTTGGAGTTAAGTGATTTGGAGTTCCGTGATTTGGAGTTCAGTGATTTGGAGTTAGGTGATTTGGAGTTCAGTGATTTGGAGTTCCGTGATTTGGAGTTCAGTGATTTGGTGTTCAATGATTTGGAATTCAGTAATTTTGGAGTTCAGTGATTTGGAGTTCAGTGATTTGGAGTTAGGTGATTTGGAGTTCCGTGATTTGGAGTTCAGTGATTTGGAGTTAGGTGATTTGGAGTTCCGTGATTTGGAGTTCAGTGATTTGGAGTTCAGTGATTTGGAGTTAGGTGATTTGGAGTTCAGTGATTTGGAGTTCAGTGATTTGGAGTTAGGTGATTTGGAGTTCAGTGATTTGGAGTTAGGTGATTTGGAGTTCAGTCATGTGGAGTTCCGTGATTTGGAGTTCAGTCATTTGGAGTTAAGTGATTTGGAGTTAGGTGATTTGGAGTTCAGTGATTTGGAGTTAGGTGATTTGGAGTTCAGTCATGTGGAGTTCAGTGATTTGGAGTTCAGTAATTTTGGAGTTCAGTGATTTGGAGTTCAGTGATTTGGAGTTCAGTGATTTGGTGTTCAATGATTTGGAATTCAGTAATTTTGGAGTTCAGTGATTTGGAGTTCAGTGATTTGGAGTTCAGTGATTTGGAGTTAGGTGATTTGGAGTTCAGTGATTTGGAGTTCCGTGATTTGGAGTTCAGTGATTTGGTGTTCAATGATTTGGAATTCAGTCATTTGGAGTTCAGTGATTTGGAGTTCAGTGATTTGGAGTTAGGTGATTTGGAGTTCCGTGATTTGGAGTTCAGTGATTTGGAGTTAGGTGATTTGGAGTTCCGTGATTTGGAGTTCAGTGATTTGGAGTTCAGTGATTTGGAGATCAGTGATTTGGAGTTTAGTGATTTGAAGTTCAGTGATTTGGAGTTCAGTGATTTGGAGTTCAGTGATTTGGAGATCAGTGATTTGGAGTTCAGGGATTTGGAGTTCCGTGATTTGGACTTCAGTGACTTGGAGTTCAGTGATTTGGATCGGTAAGTGAATACTTTTGGCTCTACTCTGTATGTGTAGTGAAGTATATTTTTTTCAGCACATGTATTTTCTTTATATTCTCTTTATTTCTCTTCACTAATGTATGTAATCATTTTTCTAGGTAGACTTCTCCTATAGCGGTGTATGTCTAGAGCATGTCTTAAGCGTTTCCAGATGTTTATCATAACACCCTATATACGCAGGTCCCCAAGTCTGGGAGGGGAGAGAGCAGGGAACATCAGAAATTGGGCAACATCTCTCTTCAGGGCTGGCCTAGGACCGCCTTGAAGATATTGTCTTAGTCTTTGTAATAAATAATTGTATTACACCTAAGGCCTAATGTCTGCGGTGTCTTCTTCCTCATCTTCACAGCAAAGAGACATCGGTAGTCAACGACAGTAGTTAAGAATGTAGTAAAATGCAGTAAAAGAAGTGACCCAGTGCTTTACACGTACACATGTATGGCAGTGTTATAATGTCAGCTATACAGGTAAACTAACCCCAGCAGCAGCATCTTCTTTCAGAGCTACAGTGAAGCTTGCCCCCCCCCCCATCCTCCCCCATCCTCCCCCTGTTTCCTCCTCTCCGCTGAATAGCCGGGGCCACTGGCCTTATCACAGCCCTGCACAAACTGACCGCTTAGCGGGGCCAACAGCGAGGCCAGACACGAGCCTCGCCACCCCTGGAGAATCACTGCGGTTATCTAGAACAGCAAGGAGGTCCGGGGTGGTCAGCGGAGGTGTGGAAGGGGGGAGGGTGAAGTGGGCGGAGGTAGAGAACGGTAGAGCGGAGATGGCGACGACAAGCTATAAAAGATTCATTTTAGACTGGACCGTCCTCCACCCTTATCTTATCAGGTCTGAGCTGACGCTGGTCACCGGCCACCATAATTGAATCAAAGCCGCTTACTGTATACAGCAAATCTCCCTCCCTCCCTCCCTCTCTCTCTCTCTCCATTACTCCCTTCCACTTTCTTTCAATTCTCTCTCGCCCTTCAATTCTTTCTCTCTCCTGTATATATGTCTTGCCATTAAACTGTCCCTCTCCCCACTTGTCTCTCACTGTCTCGCCCTTCAACTCTCTCTCTTTCTTTCTATCTATCTATTTTGCCCTGCATTTTTTTTCTTTCCCTATCTCAATGTTCTTCTATCTCTCTTGTCCTTCAACTTCGATAGAGGGTGAGTTCCCTCACCCTTCAACTCTCTCTCTCTTTCTTTCTATCTAGCTACTTTGCCCTTCAATTTTTTCTCTTTTCCTCTCTTTCTCTCGCTCTGTCTCTCTCTCACCCTGCACTCTTTCCCTCTCTCTCTCTCTCTCTCCATTACTCTCTTCCACTTTCTTTCTATCTCTATTGCCCTTCAATTCTTTCTCTCTCTTTTTTATATGTCTTGCCATTAAACTGTCCCTCTCCCCACTTGTCTCTCACTGTCTCGCCTTCAACTCTCTCTCTCTCTTTCTTTCTATCTATCTATTTTTCCCTGCAATTTTTTCTCTCCCTGTCTCAATGTTCTTCTATCTCTCTTGTCCTTCAACTTTCTCTCTCCCTCCCTCTCTCTCTCTCTCTCTCTCTCTCTCTCTCTCTCTCTTTCTCTATCCATCTCTCTCTCTCTCTCTCTCAATTACTCGCTTCCACTTTCCAAAAAATTAAGGGCGATAGAGATCGAACTCTATCGCTCTTCAATTTTTTCTCTCTCCCTTTTTCTCTCTCTCTCACCCTGCACTCTCTCGTCCTCTCTCTCCATTACTCTCTTCCACTTTCTATCTCTATTGTCCTTCAACTGTCTCTCTCTATCTTTCTCTCTCATTCTCTATCCATCTGTATCTCTGTCCCTCGCTCTCCATTACTGTCTTCCACTTTCTTTCCCTCTCTCTCTTCCACTTTCTTTCCATCTATTTTGCCCTGCAATTTTTTCTCTCCCTGTCTCAATGTTCTTCTATCTCTCTTGTCCTTCAACTTTCATTCTCTCTCTCCCTCTCTTTCTCTATCCATCTCTCTCTCTCTCTCTCTCCCTCTCTCTCCATTACTCTCATCCACTTTCAAAAAATTGAAGGGCGATAGAGATCGAACTCTCCATTCACTCTCTCCATTACTCTCTTCCACTTTCTATCTCTTTTGTCCTTCAACTGTCTCTCTCTCTCATTCTCTATTCATCTATATCTCTCTCCATTACTCTCTTCCACTTTCTTTCTATCTCTATCACCCTTCAATTATTTATCTCTCCTCTCTATATGTCTTGCCCTTAAACTCTTCCTTTCCTTGTCTCTCACTGTCATTCTACCTTTCTCACCCTTCAACTCTCTCTCTTTCTTTCTATCTATCTATTTTGCCCTGCAATTTTTTATCTCCCTGTCTCAATGTCTTTCTATCTCTCTTGTCCTTCAACTTTCTCTCTCTCCCTCCCTCTCTTTCTCTATCCATCTCTCTCTCCCCCTCTCTCTCCATTACTCTTTTCCACTTTCTAAAATTTGAAGGGCGATAGAGATCGATCTCTATCACTCTTCAATTTTTTCTCTCTCCCTTTCTCTCTCTCTCTGTCACCCTGTACTCTCTTTCATCCTCTCTTTCTATCTCTATCAGCCTTTAATTCTTTCTCTCTCCTTTCTATATGTCTTGCCATTAAACTCTTCCTCTCCCCACCTGTCTCTCACTGTCATTCTATCTCTCTCGCCCTTCTACTCTCTCTTTCTTTTTTCTTTTGCCCTGCAATTTTTTTCTCTCCCTCTCTCTCTATCCATCTGTCTCTTTCTTTCCCTCTCTCTCCATTACTCTCTTTCACTCTGTTTCTATCTCTCTCACCCCTCAATTCTTTCTCTCCAAATGTATTTTTATGTCTTGCCTCTAAACTCTTCCTCTCCCCACCTGTCTCTCACTATTGTTCTATCTCTCTCGCCCTTTAACTCTCTCTCTCTTTCTCTGTCTTTCTATCTCTTTTGCCTTGCAACTATTTCTCTCTCAATCTTTTAATGTTGTTCTATCTCTATGTCTTTCTATATGTCTCACCCTTAAACTCTCCCCACCTGTCTCTCACACTCTTTCTATCTTTCTTGCACCTCAAATATTTATTTTTTCTTTTTCTGAGTGTCTTTCTATGTCTTTCTCTCAATGCTTCTCTCTCTCACACCCAGTCAAGCTCACTATCTCTCTCTCTCTATCTCTCTTTCTCTCTCCATTTTCATTTACTCTCTCTCTCACAATGTTTTTTTAGCTCTTTCTCTCCTTTCAACTCTCTCACTCTTTTCTCAACTCTCATTCTCTCTTTTCTTCCCACTCTACCCTTTGTGATAGAGAGTTTCTCTATCACTCTCTTAATCTATCTCTCTCACTCTAAGCCTGTCAATGTCAGTCTCTTTCTATTTCTCTCTCTCCAATTTAATTCACCCCCTTAATTTACCTTCTCTCACATTTTTTCAAATGCTCTTTACCTTCAACTGTCACCTATTTCTCAACTCTCATTCTCACTCTTTCCACATTTCTCACAATGTCTTTCAATCTCTCTCTTTTTTCACCTCTCCCTCCATTACTCACTAGATACTACACTATCTTTCTTGTTCTTCAACTCTCTCTCTCTCTCTCTCACTGTGTTTTTACCTCACTCTCCCTCAAACTTCTTCTCTTTATTTCTCGCACTCTCTCTATACCTCTCTCCCAGTTAGACTGCCTTGTTCTTTTTTACCCTCCATTTTCATTCTCCTTCTCCCCCCCACTGTTTTTCTTCCTTTCTCTCCTTTTAAATCATTCCCTCTCTCTTACTCTCTCCAACCCAGTCCATCTCTACCAGTCTTTCCACCTCTCTTACTCTCTCTCTCTCTCTCTTATCTTCCCCGTGTTGGTGTAGGGAGGGCCGGGGGTGGAGAGGGGGATGAGGAGGAGGAGGAGGTGTAGAAGGATGGGGTGATGACTGGGGAAAATAGGACAGGCTGATAAGCGCGGCGAGTCCACCTGCTGGGTTCTGAGGACTGAGGCACCACTGTGATAATCACAGCACTGTTATTAATCTCTCATTATCTCTGCCTTATCCACTATCACTGCTCAGCTCAGCCGAGCTGGAACATCTACAGCATATTGAGTGTTCAAACACGGTGTTCAAATACGGCACGGCGAGGTGTTCACCACTCAGCACACACTCATACATATTCACTATATTATCATATCACTTAAATACAGCCCTGCCTGTTATATATACACTTTACATTACTCACAGATAATATAGTATATTCACACTGTCTGTTTTAATGGTAATGTATTCTAGTGTAATGTCATTTCCCCATTGTAGTTTCTGCTTATGGCTATTGGTTAATTACACCATTTGTATATACATTACATAAAAAAACTGTAGGACTCTTGTCCATTTATTGTTTCTTCTAATATCAATAGCTTTAAACAAAGAGTTTGTCCTGCTTTTGTTGGTGTAACTGTCTCTACCGTCCAGGGGGGACTCAAGGGGGAATTCATTTATGATGACATCAAATTTCTGCTTGCGTTGACCCATTGGCCTCATATTAACATCATACATCACAACATTACACTCAATTGATTGAAAACTACAGTAGATGGTGGGAAACCCAGTCAAAAGTTTCTACAGCCAGTTCAGACAGACAAACGGGCCAAGTAAAAATTCTCATCCAATTTTATGATTGAAATTAGTTTACATATTTACATTTACATTTTCACTTAAGGCATTTAGCCGATGCTCTTATACAGAGCGACTTCTTACAAGATAACACTGCTGCCTCTCGCCCTCTGTTTGTGAACTTAAAGATTTTAAATGTTTATGAAATTAATCTTTTTCAAACAAGTCAATTTGTTTTCTTGTTTAAACAAAACCTCCTACCTGACTGTTTTCAAAACTTATTCCTATTCAACTCTGAAATTCATCATCACTTTACCAGAGCCTCTGACAACCTACACTCCGCATTTTACAGAACTACATTAAGTCAATTCACAATGTCACACAGCGGTCCTCGTATTTGGAACTGTCTACCACAGAACCTAAGAACTTGCAATAATCTTATTTCTTTCAAAAAGCTCACTAAAGACCACTTTCTTTCACAAGGATCAGTTATTACCTAAAGCTGTATTACTTTAAACATCCTGCACTACTATTTGTGACTACCTATCAATGTTATTGTCTTTGTTACTGTCATTATTTTTATTCCCTTCTTTTTCTTTTCCCCCCACTCCCACTTCCTAATCTCCTTTACTTCATTTTTTGTATATTTACCTAAAATATAATTAATTTAAATACAATGGGAAAGTGCCTAGTACAAGCCCTGCTGGCTTTTTTTACTCTCCCTGTTTGTATTACTACAACTTTTTGTCTTTATTATTTATTATTTATTTAAAAAAAAGAAAAGATAACTCCTATTACAGAGATGAGACATTGTAGTGTTAATAGTCTTGCCCAAAGACTCTTAAGGACTTACTGGTAAAATGCAGCATTCAATCACCCAGACCAGGAATTGAACCCCAGTCTCTCATACGATGTGGTAGCTCACTGGCAGGTACTGGTGTTATCCACTGTGCCACACCAACCTCTACTGAGAGTAGAAAACTAAAATTTAAATTTTGGATTAATTGGTTCCTTCTGATCCCAAAGGGCAAGATTATTTTTAAATGTTAAAAAAAAAACTACTGTTCCTATATGAAAATTTTTTTTTTTTTTTTTTTTTTTTTTGCAAAAACGACTTTCTGTACAAAGACGAAGTATATTTATTATATTTGTTAGATCCTACTTTTCCCAAATAGGAAAAAAAATGCACACCAAGTAAACGTCCGGGTCTCAGGAGGTTAAATAAGGAAGGAAGCCGACTGGAGAAGTGTGTGTGTGTTTTGTCTCCTCAATGAAAAGGTCACGCTACTGATGATGACAATGATGATACGATCAGTGTGTGCCTTGTATCTCTTCCTCTCCTCTACACACAAACACGTGTGGCCACACACACACACACACACACACACACACACACACACACACACACAGGGCAGGAACATTTCCATACAACAGAAAACAGCAGAGGTTGAAGGCAAAGTTCTATACAAGGGCGTTTAGATGAGTTATGACTAGTGTAGCAACGTATTCATCACAGTCAGCACACGAACCACCAGCACTCATATTAAACCGTCATCTAAATGATCAGGACACAAAGAGAATGACCAGACTGCTTGTAATGTTTGCATAATGAAAGTCTAGATTTTATAATTCTGGATTACTGCACAGTATGAATGTTGTATGTTTATGGTAAATGCCTGGTTACATTTCTCTACAATTTTAATGCTAAAATAGGGTGAAGTTACATGTATGAAAGTCTTTTAGAGAAATAAAACAATATACTTACAAATTAAGACTTTACACTTAATTCGAGGAGGTTACCAATGTCATTTTAGTAATATGTTATATATATTTAATATATGTGTAGGGGAGGACATGGTAGAGTTGGATCTAGAATTATAAAATCTAGATCCCCAGCGGTGATCAGCATCTACCAGCTGCACCTGTGCACTATTCTATATTAACCTCAGTCAAACCAGACCTCACTGTTGCACCTTTGCAGAGGGATGACCAGTAACAGAGGGTATAAGAACAAAGAGACAGAGAACAAAGAAAAGAAAATCTCAAAAGAAGGGAAGAGATCTGAAAAGAAAGCCACAAAAAAGAAAAGAAAAGATCTCAAAAGAGAGTATATAGAGAGGACTGAGCTGTGCTCGGCCAGATTTAAGTTTAGTTGTGTTTTAGTTTGGTTTATTTAAAGCTGAAAACTGTCTTTTTTGGTAAATGCTATTTTGTGGCATTTCCTTTGTTCTGTTTCCCTTTTTTTCACACCTCTTGTGAGTTTTTTTCCCCACCCATTCTCCAGTCTCCCTGTAGAAACATTTACTTAAGCACATTACCCTTAACATTATCATTTTAAACCATTAACAGAACTGACGAAAATTATATAAATATACCCATATAAGTATTCAAATATAAAAAAATTGTGAACTAAATTGAATCTATTATTCGTACTGTTTTCTCTTCAGTAATACATAACTTTAATAATTATGATTAAAATGTATTATTTTACCTACAACAGTCCACAGATCAAGATTTGTCAAGATTCAGTCTCGTTTAAGTACTGTAATAGAAATGAAAAAAGACCAGTCGGTCGCGCTTTATAATAAAAGTCTCTAATAACTATGTAGTTACCAATGTTAACAATACATGTAATAACAGTGTAACTACTGGTGATGTTCTCGTTGTTACATATTGTGTAATTACAGTTGTAATAATGTAATTACACATGAATATCAGTGACAGTGAAACATAGCAGAATATTCTGTCCATCTTTCTGTGGAAAAATCTGACTTATGTTTTTTTATAATTCAGAACCAATCATATTCCTAGATACTTATAAGAGCTGTTGTCTTTCACACACACCCACTATTACATGTGAAAATTCATGCACACACACACACTATAAACATATGTGGAAGTACACTCATCCTACTAGACACAAGTCAAAATTGGCAGATGTCTTCAATTACATAACATATTAATAAACTGTAAAACATCTGAAACCATGTGCACATCACCAGTAGTTACTTACGAAACAACTAAGTTATTTAATGGATTATTAATGTAACTACACATTTATTAGAGACACCATCAACCAATCCTCTTAAACTGAAATGGACACAAAACAAACACCTAGAATTCATATAATACCTGCTTGATGAAAATGCCTGTACATATTTCTTTTCTCATTTGAATTATTATGCTACATGGTACTGTTTATATCAGTGGTGTGCAGTGAGACATTTCTAACCCTTCAGACAAGGGGTTGCAATAAGTGCATGTAAATAATTACATAATATTTAATCAGGAAATATATATTATAGTTATTGTAGGTATTGGACTTATTTTATAAAATAACTAAAATTAAAAAAAACAGCAACTAATTCAAAGCATTATTCAGTGTTTTTCAGTTGCTACAGGACTCTTATTTGATTGACGGCGGTTTTAACCAATCAAAGCTTTTTAAAATGGCTTCTGCTCACGTGTCTGCGTGACCCTTCTGTTGATTTTGACAATTTAGTAATGAGTCTATTAGCAAAGCAGAAGGGGTACCCACTATATTCACTGCACGCCACTTGGTTTATATCTAGATTATGAAGTCAAAAATCATCAAAAACGTTATGATGAAACTGGCCCTCATCAGGAGGATTACTTAATCAGTAGTTTCCAGCACCAGGAACGGCAAGTTAACAGAGGGTTTGGGTTGTTTAACACTTTTAAGTTACTGCATGATTACTTATGTGTTCCTTCATAGTCTGGATCACTTCACTATTTATTTAAAATGTCCTGAATAAGAAGAAGATGTGTCCACAATTTTTAAAGCTACTGTATTATTTCTAAATCATTCCACAAAACAAGGTATAGACAGTCAGATGATTCAGAAAGCTTTATATAGGACCAGTTTTATATCAAACTGTCCCTAAAGAGTCATGCAATAGTTGAATGCACACTGGATACACCTACATGCCATATCTGCAAAATAAATTCACATTGTGTGTTAAAATAATTGTTAAATAGTAACAGCTCACCAATGCTAATTGATGAATGATGCTAATTATAAATATACATCGAGCCTCACTAAACAACAAATACACGCACACACACACATAGCTGTTAGTGAAAAAGGTCAAGAAGGACACGGCACACAGTGTCCACTCCTGATTTTTTTCTCTCTCTCTCTCTCTCTCTCTCTCTCTCTCTTTCTCTCCCTCTTTCTTTCTCTTCTTTCTGCAGTAAATGGGTTTGGGCAGCACAGTGAGAAAAGATCATCACGCTGTTAAACTCACAATCTCAACAGACTCTGAGGGAAAGCTAATAGAACAGACACGCATTAACCCTCCAGATCACTCAGTAGGAGCAGCATTTTATAGTGCAGCAACAGAACTTTACAAAAAACAGAAAAACTAAATACAGGTTTATAGAGGGTTCCAGGAAGTAATGGGAAATTTGTGAGATTTACTTATCACTGTAGTCTCTGGACTACAATACCCAGAATGCTCCATTGCCACACTGACATCATTCCCATTCACGATCACATTGCACACTGCACAGAGCACTACCCAGAGGCCAATCACCAGAATATTTCACCTGTTACACACACTGTATATACACACTCACTTCACTTTCTCCTCGCCGAGTTTTTATCCTCATACAAAGTGTTTTTGACCTTGTTTTGTATTTGCCAACCCTGATTTTTGCCTTGCTGTATATGACCCCTGGTCTGTTACTCGTTTCCAGTATGTTAATTCCCTCTTGCTGCTGTTTACCAGCATTGAAAAACTCTCACTGTGTGAGAACATGCAAAACTGTCAACATTAATCTAAATCTTTGTAGGTATTCCCACACATTTACACAAATGACACATCCACTGACATTATCACTGCATCTGTAATAATGTCTCTCAGTTCCTCTCACACACACACACACACACACACACACAGATTCCAAAGGGGCCTGAATGACTGGGCGAGTTTAATACCATTAGTGATGAGGTCAGGCAGGCAGGCGAGGCGGGTTAATTGGGAGGCGCTGGGCGAATCTCAGGTTGAATTACGATTACGAAGTCTTCAAGTGTTCAAAAAGGGAGCCTGAGACGATAAATATAGGCAGCCGGCGTAAACGCGGAGAGACAGGCCGGCTTCACCCCTCCGACACCATATCTCACAAAATGAGGTTATGATAGCAGATAGGGAAGAGACGATTATCTAGACCCCAGATTCCACTCCGGACTCCGGAGATAGCGAATTAAGTGCACGACAGCTTCTCCACGCAGGCAGCTGAGATAAGGTGTTTGTTTCATTGTAAAAGACAATCTTCCCTATGCTGACATGCCTGGATTAGAACTCCCCAAAAAAAAGAAAGAAAGAAAGAAAGAAAGAAAGAAAGAAAGAAAGAAAGAAAGAAAGAAAGAAAGAAAGAAAGAAAGAAAGAGAGGAAAGATAATGCTCACTACGGGTTATGCAACCGCTTTAACAGAAATGTCCCGATAGAAATCCATTTAATGAAATTAATAACACTTTATAATACTGTTCCATTAAATTAAACTACAGTGCAATGAACATTTTTGGGCACCACAGTTCATTTTTATGATTTTCCTTGATAAATCATTGGTTGTTCAGATCAGCAATTTCAGTTAAATGTATCACACAGCAGATTAAAACAGTGATATTTGAGAAGTGAAATGATGTTTATAGGATTTGCAGAGAGTGTGCAACAAGTCCTTAAACAAAATTAACATCAAGATAAACTGCTCAGCTGAAAACACTTATATGCCACCATAGGGGTGGGCAATATTATATCGTATACAATATATCGTGACACAGAAATATTAAAAATCCATATCGTGATAATAGGGCTGTTCTGTCTTAAAAGTAGTCTATTATTTACTGTGAAGCTTTAGCTGTATTTATTGTATAATTGTTTTAGTTTGCAGTTTATATGCATGCACTAAATATTCTGCAATATTATTTACTGCATTATATTATTTTATGCTATATTATTTATTTTGCCACATTATGATTATTCTGTTATACTATTATACTATATTCCTGAAATAAATGAATTATTTTAGTTATCCTATATCGCCAAGTATATCGTTATCACAAAAATACCCTGAAATATCGTGATATTATTTTAGAGCCATATCGCCTACCCCAATGCCACCAGCAGATCTAAATCAATATACTGCAATATTTCTAAAAAATATTTCTAAAAAAAACTCTTCAGTCATTAGTAATGGGTTATCATTTGTTTCTATGAACCTCCAAAGAAGAGCACACTTACACCATGTTTATTATTATCAAAAACAAAAAGAGGTATAACACAACATTACTTTGTCCGACTTCAATGAAGCACTGTTGTACAATAAACAACAGTGACACACTACGACATAAAAGTGATGTTTTTTCTTTCAAAAACTGGAGATAAGCAGACTACAACACGCTACAGTATTTTAGCATGCTCTGCTATTATTGGGTGGTGATGAAGAATAAAATATATTGTGCTTTTTTTTAGCTGAGAAGTTGATGTTGATGTAAGCAGTAATTCATAAGTAGTTACTATGAAGAAGAAATAATTAATAAGTAGTTCCCCAAGAGATTTGCAAGTCTCAGTAATTCATGTGGAATTAGTAGTGAACTACTATAATTATAAGTTCAGTACTATCTACTGAGTAATTACTCAGTACTTCCTGGACTATTAACTAGCTCCCGCTTAGTTACCTATTAACTATGGAACAGTATTATAAAGTGTTATCGTGAAAATAATAAAATAGATGAGGAGGAAATGGATGAAGCACTATCACTGGAGCTCCAGAGAACACAGTTCCACTGCTTCACAGGTCTATGCTGTGAAGATATAGACTGTGAATGGGAATGATGTCAATCACCAGAATATTGATTTCACCTGTTACACACACTGTATATACATGCTCACTTTACTTACTCTCCACCAATTATTGATGGATTTATCCTTGTACAAAGCTTTTTTCCCATTGTACATCATCCCATTGTACACTTTTCTCATCCCAACTGCTGTTTACTGGTGTTGAATATCTGAAGAAGAATAAAATATATTGTATTTTCTTTAGCTGAGAAGTTGATGTTGATGTAAGCTGTAATTAATAAGTAGTTACTATGAAGAATAAATAATTAATAAGTAGTTTCCCAAGAGATATGAAAGTCTCAGTAATTCATGTGGAATTAGTAGTGAACTACTATAATTATTATTATGGACTATTAATTAGCTCCTGCTTAGTGACCTATTAACTATGGAACAGTGTTATAAAGTATTATAAATTATTCCACTGCTTCACAGATCTATGCTGTGAATGTTGTGATTCATTTCTTTATTTATTTTCTACATTGTAGATTAATATTAAAGGCATGAAAACAATTAATGGACACGTATGGAGTTACATAGTAAACAGTAAAAAAAGTGTTTGTCCTCCACATTAATCCCCTGATCTAAACCTGATGATTAAAATGGGATGAGCTGGAGCTTCACAGCAAACTGAAGGAAAAGCAGCAGCTATTGTTCAGCACCTCCAGGAACTCCTTCCTTCAAGACGCTGAGAAAACTATTCCAGGTGACTCTCCCTCATGAAGACCCTGAGATTAAAATCTCACCAAGAGTGTGCAGATCTGTCCTTAAAGAGAAATCTGATACTTAGAAGTGTGACGAATGGGAGCAGACGGGAGGCGGACGTAAAAGCGGGTAAGACAGACTTTAATATGTAACAAATAAATAAACAAACAAATAAGGAAATAACAAGAAAATATGAAAACATATACAAACAGGGAAACAAACAAGAGCTACACTAAACAGAAAATAAACTAACGGGGCTAGGGATATATACAAGGGATAAATACGTAAATATATACAGGTATAAATAAGGAAACAGACAGGAAATAAACGTGACAGGAAATATACGTGAAATACAGGGAACTAGAAATAAACAAGAAATAAACGGAGTGTAACGAAAACCGTGAACAAACTATAGCAAACATGGCGAGACAAACGACAGAGGAAGGTGCAAAGACCAGCAAACATAGACTAAATGGTACTATTTATTTATACATAACATGAAACAATGAACGCCTGGGGAAGGGGCGGAGCTACACATTTCAAACACATGACGGAAAAATACTGGGGAGACACACTTTTTGCAAAGGTTTGAGTACCGTATTTTACAGACTATAAGGTGTACTATTATTGAACGTCTATTTTCTGGTCTATTTTATTTTATACACAATATGCATCGGATTTTAATGCACATTTTAAGTGACACTAGTAAGGAACAAAGAAGGCAAGTGCCTAATTAAATAAAACTGTAATAAAAAAAAAAACCTCTCTGAAACGAGCGCTGGATGTTAATCTACACAGATTTCTCCACTGAAAAGTGTTTATTTGGGTGAGTAAAGCGCTTCAGTTTATGAGTTTACGATATATTTAACAGTGCAATTAGCACTATTTTGGGGAAAATTAAAGGATTTTAAGTACACCTTATAGTGCAAAAAATATGGCATCTTCCGAGTTTATAAATGGTAGCTCAATCCATGCTGACAAATAATAAAGTACAAACCAAGTAAATCCTAAACGTGAGGGGCCCAGGTACTGAGCCCTGCAGAACACCACAGGTAACAGTAGTGCACTGCGCACCCGTGAAGTTTGGAGATACACCACATCACATGTAGCAGCTGTGTGGTCCAGAAAAATAAGAATGGTTAAACAGCCAGAGCTTTCCCACTGCAACACACACACACACACTAATACACACACACACACATCCCTAGAGGTTTTTTTTTTTTTTTTTTGCCAGATCACACAATTGAACATCTGTTACATGTCTAGTGCTGTGAGACGCCTCGACACCTACAGGCTGTGGAGGAAACATTACAGAGGAACATCAGGAGAACATTACAGGAACGTTCAGCGGGTGATAATCTGAGCACAGCATCTGCAGGGCAGCTTGAGTTCACTCAGGGTAAAAAAAATAATAATACTCAGCAAAGAGCAGCAGCAGCAGGAGGAGGAAAGAACAGAGAAAGAAAAGGTCAGACTAGCCTGACTTTGATGCTAACAGCTCAGCAGTGTAGTTTCACACAGTAGATAAGCATCATCTACCTAAACCTGGAGTTCTATTACTTTCCATTCTATAGAAAGGAAGCCGACATTATCTGTCACATTGTCAAATTCACTGACAGAGCATGCTCAGTAGAGACCGGAGAGAGAGCCAGATTCACCTACCCATTTATTAGCCCTTTATATACTTACTTAAAATATATTAAAAGTACATTAATATTAGGCTTTCATCAAATGTTTGAAAGTAAACTTTGATCATACTTTTTAAAAAAAGTACAATATAGCGTATTTAAAAAAAATAGACTACTATGAAGTCACTTTAAGACACTTTAAGTTTAATTAATTCTATATATTTCTAAAATACTTCTTTCCAAATATACTTTTGTAATTTTTTAAGCAAAGTGTGTTAAAAACAGCTGTTACAGTAGTTCACTTAAAGTACAATGTATCATGTAACTTTTTAGTTACAGGACGAGAAGCAGTTTTATTTATCATAGAAAATGTACATTAAATATCTGTAGAGGAATGGTAAGTTATATATCTTTTTTTTTTTTTTCCAAATACTACTTTGAAAAAGTTTGGTATCAGGAATCATTTCCTTCTATAAGCCGTTTGGATGCTCCTCCCTTGTGACATCACAATAAGGAAATCTGCATAGAACCACCAGAGCCCCACCCAGCAGGATTAGCCAGCAGACTTTGTCTGAGGGAGGGATCTGTACCTACTGTCTGTGGCAAATCAACAGATGAGGGATAAGTAAGTCATTTAGCACAAGCTTCAAACATTAATGTATGGTAAGTAAACACTGGGGGCATGGTCAGCAACAGCTTATTTGCATAAAAGTGACAGAGCCTTTGAATGGCTCATTCTGAAAGGAACTGAAACGTGTATGAATAGAGCTGTGAGATCTCTTTATCTTTATGTGAGAGTGATTTCATGCACACACCTGCATGAATATATATATATATATATATTTTTTATATAGAACATAGACCTATTCTTCCTCTTTGAATCTTCTTTAGGAAAGCAAAATTGGGTCTTGGTATGGTACCGCTCCAAATGGTACCTTTTTGACACCTTTATTTTTAAAAGTGTACAGTGTTTTTAGAGAATTTCTGATCTATTCTGTAAAAAAATCAAATTTAGACCTTACATCATGACAATATAACAATATAATAAACCCCACTATTGTGGCTCACAAATGAAGCATAAATTGTGCTAACTACATTTAATATTATCACAAATTTGCAGTTATTGCAAAATCACTCCAACAACTCAACAAAGAGCTAGCGTGCGGTTCTGCATGAGTGCCAGATGGCATCAAAAACACAACTGATCTCCCAGATCTCAACAGTAGCACACGTTTTCCAAACAGAACAGTGCAAACAGTGTCATTACCAGAAAACCATGCTACATTCAAGAGCTCCTTGGGAAGTCAGATTACCCACTTATGAAAATGGCATGACAAGTAGGACTTACTGTGATTTTTCTTACATGAAGTCTCCCTCTTTCACTGCTTAGTGCTTAGTGTACCACACCTGCAAATGAGAGGAAACGAGAGAAAAATATCATGAAATACTGATTGTCAAATTATTCTCTTACTACATTTTGTTTCTAACAGGTAATCGTGATGTGAATTGACACCTAAATGTTTTTCCTCTCAGGCTAAAGCTCACAGACATTTCTACCATGACTCAAAGAAATTGTATAACATACAGCTGAAGCCACAATCAATGGGTTCAGCTGATCCTTCTGAGCAAAAATGCAGAAAATAACAAATAAAAAATAGAATAAACCACATGTTTCTTCAGACTCCTAAAGATATATGCTGTGAAACTCTTCACACTGAACAGAAATACAGGGAATATATTAGATCTGCCTTTGAGTTTAGACAAAGAATGACAAACCAAGTAAATCCCTTAACCTTTATGACACTTCCACTCAACACATCAATACAATACATCAATACATACAATACAGTACAATAGATGAGTGTCTATTCTTATGGTAAAAAGCTATATCTTACAAAACCACAAGTGTTTCAAGCTGTGACTCAAGTTTTACTTATAACTAGGGCTTTCAACATTAAAGCGTTAATGGACATGATTTATTTGGAATCAGTAACCCAAAGTTTAATCCCAACTTCTGTCATAATCTGCCCCGCTCCCACCCAACACAAGTTTTTAATTTTTTTTTCTGCAGTGGTTTGCTTATGGTGAGAATGTGATCTGCAGACATTACGAGTTGCAAAAGTTGATTCCAGGGAGGTTACCCCCCCCCCACGCAAAAAAAAATAATAATAATAATATTGCACACACACCAAAGGATTATGGATTTATATTACTTAATTTTACTTTTTTTATTATTTAGATTATTCTAAGGTGAAATGAGTTTTATCTTTTTTCTTTTTGGAAGGCCCTGCCTCTGCTTGGCTTTTTTGTTTTTTGGAAAAAAAAAGCCTTTATTTGACAAAAATTGACAGTTACAATATCACAAAAAATCGCACAACATCAAAAACATTTCATGTCATATTAAAATAATTATTAATAATGCCTCCGCCATGATCTGCTTTCTCTCACTCACTGAACAAATCCCGTCCGGGAGGGGGGAAAAACACTGCCCGCCCACACTAAAACCTGATTGGCTGTCTCACAGACTCTTTGCATAGAACAGGCCAATCAGAACCCTCTCTGTTTTCTCTCTCTCCTTCCCACACGCACACGCACATGCACACGCTAAAACACAGAATCTTCTCACTACAGTTTATTAACTTTTTTGCTCCCGTGCCAGACAGGTAAATTTGTTCAGTTTTAGATATTTACAACCTGGAGCTTGAGTAGTAAGAATAATATTATTGCTAAGTGTTAGATTTACAGGAAGACATACAATGAATGACTCCCTCCATCCTGTCACCATCACCATCACAGTAATTCATTACTCTGTAGGTAGAAGTATAGATACTAGGGTTAAATTACTTCTGTAGAAGTTGTAGAAGTATCAACTCAAACTTTTTACTCTTTAAGTAAAAGTGTTTAAAGAAGAAAAACTAAAGCCATTAAGAACAAAAGCTTAGGCCACGCCCACAGAGTCCTATAGTGCACTGCCCCCCCTCCCCTCCCCAAAACACATTTTTCTAAAAGCACTAATGACTATAATGGTAAAATATTAAACTGTAAATGTTGATATATTGAAAATATAATTTGGGATGCATTAGACTGTTCCCTTTTTCAGCTGCATATATGCCCATACATGAAAATGAGTCTCTGCACGGATCATCTTCATACTAGGCTACATACGTCTCATATGTTATTCTTCTATCTGGATGGAGAGATTTATCTGGATAGGGGATTTATTTTTGAACGATGAGAAGCCGGAATGAAAACCAGCTGAAATTAAATAGGAGTAACGAGGCTGTTTTTAAAGGGAAAGAGTAGAAAGTTCAGATAATTACTAAAGAAAAGTATAGATAACCCATATATCAGCTACTGTATCAGCAGTATCGTGATGCTGATGTGGTAGTGGCACGTAAAAAGGTGTTGGGCTGGTGCTCAGTGTGTGTATGGGTGTGTGAACTGTGTGAGGCACTGGGTTACTGGGCTATAATGCTTCTTTCCCACTGTGTCACAGTCACAACACAGCTGAGTCCTGTCTGAAATAACTGTCTTTATAGCTTTACTCACAGGTTTTGACAGAGGTCCAAAGAGCCAACACTTCACCCCACACCCTCTCCTCCTCTCCACCACTGAGGACTTTCACATTCTCTCACACACACACACAGACACAGACACACTTATAAAATCACAACCAAAGAGGCATCCACAGAGTAGGAAAACACACAAACGCACTTTGCATTTCCCACAAACGCCCAAATGATAGTCCCCCTCCCCTCCCAGCACTTGGAGATGGCGGCACATGTATAATTGCATTGTGCAACAGTGCGCACCTTAGAGGAAATAATTACCACCATAAAAAGAGCAATTACGAACCTGGCAGAGAGCAGCAGCAGCTTTTAATGCGTCTGCCAGCGCAGGATGCGCAGGCGCTGCTGTTTGTTTATTTGTCGGGCGGCTTGAGTTACAGCAAAAGACGAGTGCAAAAAATCAGACCAAACACTTCTACACAAACTCTGGAGGACTGTAGTCCTGTAGCGCTCGTACTGAATTTATAACGTAGTGAAATTGTAGTGTAGTGTAAATCATGAGATCTTTCTCAGACACTTTTCTGCTCGACCTTTATCTTATTTTATACAACTTTTCTCAAAAGCTGTGTCCTAAAGTGAAGGATGCAGCAGAGGAAAATTACATGTTGCTTGGCAATTAAATGACTGTTTACATTAAAATCAGTCAAAAAATGCACCTTTTATTTCTGTTAAATTGATGGACGCAGTTGTCGTATCCTTTAATTCAGACTATTTTAAAGCATCGGTCAGCAATAGATTCTTTTATGAGTCCAAAACAATGGGGAGATCATCAGATCTTTCTCAGACACTTTTCTGCTCGACCTTTATCTTATTTTACACAACTTTTCTCAAACTGTGTCTTAAAACCAAGGATGCAGCAGAGAAAGCATCCATTTCTTGGTCATTACACCACCGTAGGAAAGCTTTTACGTTAAAATTATTCCAAATTCACCCTTTATTTCTGTTAAATTGATAGATGCAGTTGGTGTATGCTTCAAGACCTTCAGACTCTTGTGCAGAAATGCATCTGTCAGTAATAGATTTGCCCACTCTGTGCACTGTTTGTCGAATATTGACAAGATTAAGACTCCAGACATGAAAATGCATTTAGAAAACACTATTTTTCACCATTTTTTACTCTTAAGCTCCCCCTACAGTGTAGTTTGAGCCTTGAGCCACTACTGAAGGTCACTCTTTACACATGCATTTCTGGACAAGCCTGAAGATACAAAAGCAGCATCTGAAGCAAGAGAAGCATTCAGACCACGGCTGTAGAGTAATAAAACCTTTAGTGTTTATACTGAATTTCCCTTTGCACCTTATAACACTGCTATAAGCCCAACACAATGTGTAGATCATCAGATCTTTCTCAAAGACTTTTCTGATTTACTTTTTTCAAGCTTTGTCCTAAAGCCAAGGATGCAGCAGAGAAAGGATGATTTTGTTTTGTCCATTACATCACTTTCATGTTAAAGTCAGTCAATAAATGCACCCTTTTTGTGGCAAAATTGTGGCAAAGGATTCGTCCACTCTGTGCAATATTTGTCAAATTGTCAAAATGCTATAGCCACAATTCTACAAGCAGAACTCAAGACACAACTGTGCAATCAGAAAAAACTTTATAGAACATTACTACAATCATAGACGTTTAATCCTATCTTGCCAATGCAGGCACACCACATGTGCTCAATAATGAAGCAAACACAAAATAATATTACATTACTGTTCCTGTAAATTAGCTGCTCGCGCACCTTCACATACTTTTACAGTGTCAATGAGCAGGTCAGGTTCCTCTGCTGAGAAACGTTGGACACGTCCAGGTAGCTGCACCATTAAAATAGCAATCCACCAATCTTATAGTCCGAACGCACCTGGTTCTTTAAGGGAATGATGAGCAAGTGACACTCTGGACTGGTTTATTTCACGTTACACCCAAAAACACACCCACGATTAATTAAGAGAATTAGTTCATGCTTTTTTTGCATTTCGAGCAACTTAAGGTGTACTTTTTCCGTCGTTACGATAGCAAAGACGTCACTGACACTTCCTAAATAATGCTGCATGTTGCACAGTTCATGGCTCGTCTAGGGGTGTGCCATATCGTAGCGTACACAATAATATCGCCAACATTTTTCAATATTGTGAACAATATTATACACTGAAATATGGTGCCATATCACCCACCCCTAACTATCACATCAGGGAACGATTTTTTGCTGTTTTTTTTTTTTTTCGCAAAAGAAAAATTCACACTGTTCTAATTTCCCATTATATGTTTATATAGATCTGTCCAGTATCATTTATTTTACTTTAATCTTGGATAAATGGAGATATTTGGACTCCTGTTACAAATCGGATAAAATTCTTGTATTTTTTAATATCTCATTTAAGGGTGTGCCATATCATATTGTATGCAATAAGAAAACGTAATATTAATTTCGGTGCAGTAGAGTATTCTTGAAATATATATATTTTTTTAATTCAGTATTTCTTCATATTGCCAAGAGTATCGTTATCGTGAAAATACCATGAAATATCGTGATATTATTTTAGGGCCATATCGCCCAACCCTAGGCTCGCCTACAGACCACTAAAATAAGACCCCTTGTGTTGAATGTTTCTTTCTCACAACGAATTTGACTTTCCTTCAGTCAAACAGATTTGTTTTACATTTCTATGCTAAACATAAACGCAGCCCAATGAATGATATCCATTTCCAGTGGAATAGAGGTCATTTCCATTCGTGTCACTGTAGCTCCTCTAGATTGGACTCGTTATTTGAGGGTGATTCTTTTTTTTTTACCCTAAAAAAAGCCTCGCTGGCAATAAAGAGTCATTAAAGAACGTCAAGAAAGAAAAGAAAAAAGGAAAAGCCGTGTTTTTTTTCCGCAATTCTGGCCGATCGCTCTGTCAGAAAATTAATCACAATCTTCTCGCTGTCTCCTTCTGAGAAAATGGTCATCTATCAAAGCCTGCCTATTTGTCCCTACAGTTAGAATATGACTCACTATTCGCATAGAGAAGTGCTTTTTCCCTCTCTGAACTCTGAAAAAAAATATATAGAACTGATTGATTGCGTGAAGCGGTTATTAAAGATCATATTCTGCGGCAGCATTAACACGCCGGAGTCACGCCATTGCACGACAATGGAGAGAAGCTGACAAGCTCTGAGAATTGCTCATTTATTAGGCCGGGCTGCTTCAGGACGAGAGGCCCGATCCCTCCGAACCCAGCTGATCTCTCCTGAGGACAAATGAATAAATGGCCTCTCCTTTTTCCACAAGCTCTCTCCCGTTCTCTCCATCACCCAGAGACACGGTCATCCCTCACTTCACCACCATTCTCCATCACCTGTCCTCCTCTGGGGCTCAGGACTGGTCGAGACGTTCTCAGAGTCGATTCATTACTTTCAGAAAATAATTCAATACAATTCAAATACGTGTTACGCAAACAAGGGAATCGATCTGATAGTGGCCAATAAAACTGGAAAACTACCAATTACTTGGTAAAAACTCATTGTGATATTTGAAGGGTCTATGTCATGGAGAAACCTCTATTTGTAATCATATATGTTTAATATAGTAAAAAAAAAAACATTTTAAAACTATAGGTTTACATTCTTTAGCTTAGATGGTCCTCATATTACATAAGTCTGCCTGTCTAGGGAGCTGCGCTGTTAAAATTGCAATCTGCCAAATTCACAGCACACCCGACTCTTAAAGGGAATGGCGAGTGACATACTGATTGGTTTATTTCATGTTTTGGCCAAAATTAAACACACCCATGATTAATTAAGAGAATTAGTGCATGCCTTTTGCGCATTTCAAGCTGCATAAGGTGTACTTTTCTCATTGTTACGATAGCAAAGACACACTGATGCCCTAAATTAAGCTGCATGTTGCACAATTGATGGCTCAGCGTTACATTCTTCAGCTCAGATGGTACTTATTTGAAATAAGTCTGCAGCCGGTTGTAATGGCACTGTATTGTCAATGGCACAGAAAAACAGCTGGCAACTAGAAAACGTGTCATTTTCAGTGGGAATGGGGAAAAGAATCATGTCGTTTTATCTCACAGAAACAATATTTGCATATGACAAATAACAATAAAAGGTGTATTTGAGATTTGTTCGTTACATTAGCAGAGCTCGTTCGTTGCTATGTTCGTTACATTAGCAGAGCTGACAGTATCACCAAGGATACATCCCACCCCAGCAACTATTTGTTTGACCTGCTACCCTCAGGCCGGCGGTACAGGTCACATAAAATTCGGACAAGCAGGCTCAGGGACAGTTTTTTCCCCAAGAGCCATCACTGCACTGAACAATAAAAAAAACAATGGCAAACAAAAACGTACAATTTTAAACCCCAGGAGTAATATAACGTGTGTAATATATTTGAAGTGCAATATCTTGTAGATAGATTGTACAGTGTATATCTTGTTTTTATTATATTTAATTCTGTCTATTTTAAATTTGTTGCTTTTAATTTAATTATTTTTTTTATTTTTTTTTTGTTTAATTTATACAACAAAGGCATTTTGGAGAAGCAAATCCAATTTCATTGTAATGCAAATTATAATGACAATAAAGGCGATTCAGATTCAGATTTCATAAAAAAAAACATTTTATAGTTCTTCAGAAGTTAGTAAGCATACAAACAATTAACAGCACATTATGTGTAAACTAGGAATATGAATATATTCTTACATTAACTCCCATTCAAAGTTAAGAAGGTTTTTTCAAAATAGATTTTGTTTTGCACAACAGCAAAAATATATACTGTATGTTAAGCATATACATTTAATTTATACATGAAAATTCCTAGATCCATAATGGATTACACTCTCTTTCTGAAGCTTTCTGTTGCAGTTATCCAAGTTTTAAGATTTTAAGTAACTGTTTTTAAACACATAACCATACATATTTTAATGGGGCAGACATTTAGAGAATATGGAAAATGCTGATCTGGAATAAATTAGGAGATCACTTTATTTTCTGAATCAGTTTCTCTGATTTTGCTATTTATAGGTTTATGTTTGAGTAAAATGAACATTGTTGTTTTATTCTATAAACTACAGACAACATTTCTCCTAAATTACAGATAGAAATATTATAATTTAGAGCAGACATCAAATAATGCAAAAAAGTTCACGTTCATGTTTCATTCAAGTTTTAAAAGTTTAGAAATCAATATTTGGTGAAATAACCCTTTTTTATGCATCATGGCATAATGTTCTCCTCCACCAGTCTTACACACTGCTTTTGGATAACACACATATGGACACATGAAATTCTATAGTAGAGAGTAAAAAAGTGTTATTCATCCACATTAATCTCCTGATCTAAATCTGATGAACTGAGATGGTGATTTGAGATGATTTAATTGGGATGAGCTGGAGCTTCACAGCGTGAAGAAGGAAAAGCAGTAACTATTGTTCAGCACCTCCAGGAACTCCTTCCTTCAAGACGCTGAGAAAACTATTCCAGGTGATTCTCCCTCATGAAGAGACACTGAGATTAAAATCTCACCAAGAGTGTGCAGATCTGTCCTTAAAAAGATACATGTGATAAGAATCGGAAGTATAATACAGTCGATAACATATTCAGATTTGTTTAACACTTGTTTTTGTTTCCTAAATAATTTAGTATGTGTTGCTGTAGAGCTTTAATAAAGTCTTTTATAGTACATTTACAATGTAAAAAAAAAACATACAAAATAAAGAAAACGCATTAAATGAGGATAGGCACGCACACACACACACACACACACACACACACACACATGCTCAGCCACACCTCTATTTGGTCACACTTCCCCACGAGCCCCAACGGCTGACAGATTGCATTCTGGGTTACGGAGCCATCAGCATCAGTCGTGCTGGCTGGTGTAAGTAACACAATCTGGTGTCTTAATTTCCACCAGCTGTTCCCCCGGCCGCGCGAGAGGAGCGCCGATCGACCGGGGCGAAACACCTTGATGATCTGCGACCAAGGAGACCAGGATGAATTTTTCATAGCGACTCGATCGCATTAAAGAGGGACATGAAAGCGCTTAGCATGAGCAGCAACCAGTGCAGATGGAAGGGAGGCGTCAAACACACACATACACACACACACATTCTCTCACACACACATTCTCTCACACAAACACACACACACACACACACCAGCATAAGGCCGCAGACCACGCACTCACAATCACAGTCATTTTCTTCACACTCACTGGCTATATGAAGTCATTTGCAGCCTCATGCACTCGGAGAGAACCCCTTAATTGGACTCAGATAATAGCCGTCGTCATTAATGGCTTAACCAATCAGGACCTTCCGTCACTAAAGCAAAGGTCACTTCAATTGGTCCAAACAAATTGATCTGTAATAAGACTCTTCATCCAAAACGCCGCCGTTTATTCTCCTCTCGCTGTATCAGCAATCTTCTGCTGTGATTAGATTTAGAAGGAAGAGAGAGGCTTAAAAAAAAAAAAACATGTCTTCAGCATTAGTCATCCTAAATAAAATGGGGTCTTCAAGACCAGGAGAGCACTTCAAATATAGTAGTGCATCTTAAAAAAAAAAAAGATTTTATTGTTGATGATTATGAAGCTTACAGCCAATGAAAACCCCAAAATCAGTGTCTCTGAAAATTAGAATATTATATAAGACCAATTGATATTTTTGGCAGTGTGGGCAGCGTGCCAAGTCCTGCTGGAAAATGAAAACAGCATCTCTATAAAAGTGTGAAGTGCTGTAAGATTTTGTGGGAAAACAAAACTGCACTGACTTTATACTTGATAATAAAACACAGTGGATCAACACCAGCAGATGACATGTCTCTCCAAACCATCACTGATCATCAGTAAATTTTACATTTCATTTGTAAATTAAGGGATCAGAGTCTGGAGGAAGAGTGGAGAGACACACAGTCCAAACTGCTCGAGGTCTAGTGTGAAGTTTCCACCAATCAGTGATGGTTTGGAGAGACATGTCTGTCATCTGCTGGTGTTGACCCACTGTGTTTTATTATCAAGTGTAAATTCAGTGCAGTTTTGTTTTCCCACAAAATCTTACAGCACTTCATGCTTCCCACATGATGGGACTGCTTCTACAAACACTAGTGAAAGAATGGGTCTCAGGTTCTCGGGAGCTCAGTGAACTCCAGCACTGTGGTACCACAGGTGATAGGATGCAGCACCTGTGCAACAAGTCCAGTCGTGAAAAATTTCACTACTCACTACTAAATATTCCACAGCCAACTGTCAGTGATATTATAACACAGTGGAAGAGACTGGGAACGACAGACCTCCAAACTTAATGTAGCTTCAGATTAATGATTAGGTCCAGCCAAACCTCATCACCAAACACAGCAATGCAGGCTGGCGGATACTTTCGCAATACAGTGTATATATTTGATGGATTCATTTGCGTATATCAGAATTCCATGAGGAAAATATTGCGAAATAAAAAAACAACCATTAGTATAATATCCCATTCTACCAATTGTTTGGATTTTTGCCCATTATTATTATCTCTGAGCATTATTATTATTATTATTATTATTATTATTATTATTATTATTATTATTATTATTATCTTGACAGTGTTAAATTAACTTTTAGGGAGTTGAATAACACTGTCCTAGATAACATATGGTCCCACTTTAGCCTGCAGGGAAAAGCAAAACTCTTAAAATTGCTAATTCATTTTTTAAGTTCATTTGAATTTATTTTTGTATATCTTCTGAACCAGAATACCAGAATATATATAAAACATTACACAATGCAAGCTATACCACAGTTTAAATCTATTTTTAATCTTATCTAAGCTTTACTTAGAACAAGAAAAAGCATGCAAAACTACCAAAAATGCAGTGGTTCTTCCATAACACAATAACTCTTGGGTGGAGACCCTTATCCACCATCCAACCCAACACCAAAAGGGTGTTAAATTTTAACTGAATAATAAAAACATTATGTATCACTGATTGTTAGAAAAACTCTTAGACATTTAAAACATGTTTACACTGTGATTTTAAACCTGTTGATTTAACTGTGTAGCCTGTTGCTTCTTAAACACACAGAATTAAAAGACCCTGCACCCTTTTTACTGCTTATTAGCAACTGAGGTTAATGTGAGACCTCACTGCCACCACCTGGACATAAAGAGAGAAAGTGTCTTTGCTGTGCATGTGAGCAAACGAGAGAGAAAGAGAGAAAGCGAGTGTGCTGTCAAGTTAATTTGCATGTAGCATTAAGTCCACAGCAGCCTATGAAATGTACCAATAACTACTAATGTGAGGGAGCTTGCGAGCATGTGCACTGTGTGTGTGTGTTGTACAGTGTGTGTGTGGTGTCTGTGTGTGTGTTTTCAGTTTTCCCACTCTGCCTGTTCCTCGTTAAATGTGTTTTCAGGGTTAAATTGAGTGTGTGACTGCATATAATTCACTCTGAGAATAGCTGGCCGCCTGCTTGGTCACACTGATTCACTGCAACAGTGGCTGCACAAAATCCATAGCACTAAATTTCCCCTTTAAGCAGAAACACATCCCTTCAGACCGCCGTCGCCTAGCAACCCCACGCAGCTGTGGAGACAAGGACAAACACACGCACTGATTTTTTTAGGGGGATGCTGGGTAATTTCGCAAAGTAGGATTGGCGTTTTCTACTCATTTTTGACGGAAAATGAAATCTTTTATGACAGTCAAAGCAGACAATTATAATGTGGCACACTATCAAAGCCCACGATGGAAACAGGTGAGAGTCTGTCTTGTGGAGTTCTGGCAGGTTCCCCATCTTGCTGAGAGTTTTGTACAAGACAAAATACACTTAAAACATATATATTTTTACTTACAATCTCCACCGGTGTTTCTGAAAGTCCAGTGATTCTGCAATCACACAGAAATGGTCTTTAATTCTCACATCAGCCCAGTAGGAAGTGGCAATACTTTGCAAATATTGTAGTCAAACTCAATCAAGCATAACAGCTAAATCAGACCTAAATATAATGTAAAGCTAGAGCATTTTTTTAGTATGTTTATGGTTATTGTTTAAATGTAAGTTTGGAGGTGTGTAGTGATGAACTCTAATCTGAAGCTACATGAAGTTTGGAGGTGTGTAGTGATGAACCCTAATCTGAAGCTACATGAAGTTTGGAGGTGTGTAGTGATGAACCCTAATCTGAAGCTACATGAAGTTTGGAGGTGTGTAGTGATGATGAACTCTGAAGCTACATGAAGTTTGGAGGTGTGTAGTGATGATGAACTCTGAAGCTACATGAAGTTTGGAGGTGTGTAGTGATGATCTAATCTGAAGCTACATGAAGTTTGGAGGTGTGTAGGGATGATGAACTCTGAAGCTACATGAAGTTTGGAGGTGTGTAGGGATGATGAACTCTGAAGCTACATGAAGTTTGGAGGTGTGTAGTGATGATCTAATCTGAAGCTACATGAAGTTTGGAGGTGTGTAGTGATGATGAACTCTGAAGCTACATGAAGTTTGGAGGTGTGTAGTGATGATCTAATCTGAAGCTACATGAAATTCGGAGGTGTGTAGTGATGAACCCTAATCTGAAGCTACATGAAGTTTGGAGGTGTGTAGTGATGAACCCTAATCTGAAGCTACATGAAGATTGGAGGTGTGTAGTAATGATGAACTCTGAAGCTACATGAAGTTTGGAGGTGTGTAGTAATGATGAACTCTAATCTGAAGCTACATGAAGTTTGGAGGTGTGTAGTGATTGGTGTAGTGACTCTGCAGAAAGTTGGTGAACTCTGTGCACTATGCTCCTCAGCATCCGCTGACCCCGCTCTGTTATTTTACACTGACAGAGCACAGAGTCGCTGTCGTTTCCAGTCTCTTCCACTGTGTTATAATATCACTGACAGTTGGCTGTGGAATATGTAGTAGTGAGTAGTGAAAGCAACCAGAGTTAAATGATTTGGATGGGTGAGCGAATTATTTTAGCAATATGGTCTATCTGTGATTATTATTTTTATCATTATTATTAAGGGGTTACTGATGTCAAAAGTCAATGAGTCACATAAACATGGACATCAAAGTGGACATCAAAGTGGACACCAAGCATTGATTGAGACGCAACAACCTGATTATTTTTTTATGTGCGGCCGTCACTTCACACCCCATTAAACCGCCTGCAGTCTGCCGGAGCTGCTATCGATTTCACAGAGGAAACACGGGCCGCGGATGAGACCGCTGCGCTGTATCACTCAAAATCATGGGCTCAACCCCCGATGAAATAGCCTTCTTATGAAAACCACACCATTTCCTGTGAACGTAATGACCATAATGCTGGAGGCACCCTCTGTGAGGGAACACAGGGTGCACGAGGACGCATATGGGGGGAGAGTGTGTGTATATATGTGTGTATAGGAGTGTGTATTTGTGTGTGTATATGTTATTATTCATACAACAGGCACATCCAATCTAGCCTGCGCTGAGACAAGGGTGTACAGGGCATTGCTTGCTTAGCGAAGTGCAGGATATAGCAGGGAAATGAGGCTGGCATAACCCTATTCGGACAGCCTCTGTTATCAGCTTACTATAGCACTCCCACAAAACACTCATCTATCAGTAAGATATGTCTGCTTCCTGCTGCGCCGGATAGATTTACATGTTTGCCAGCAGGCCGATGCGCCGGCAGAGGCCGTATTGTTTGGTGCAGGGGGTCTAATGACAGGTAATTTGTCACACACTGACTAAAGCTGTCAACCGCGGTCAGATGGCAGGCTGTCATGGCGACAGCCGTCTCTCTCTCTCTCTCTCTGCAGCGAAGGCTCCCCTCGTGCCACCAACTCAGGGGGCCTTTCTGCAAACACTGGGTCCAAACCAACTCAAGTCTACCTCAGTTATTTTAAAAATAAAAAAAATATATCAACAATTATTACAAATGAGCAGAGGTGGAAATTAATTAATTACATTTACTCAAGTTACTGTATTTGAGTAGATTTTATGAGTAATTTGTAATTTTTAAAGTAGTTTTTATAATAGGTAATTTTACTTTTACTCAAGTACATTTTGATACAAGTAATTTACTTTGCTACATTGGAAAACTCCCAATTACTTAGTAAAAAATAAAAAAAACAAACAATGCTGAAAAAAAAAAAAAAACAATTGTCTGAATTAAAAAAAAAAATTGCACGGATTCTCGCACGTGGAATATCGAGGCAATAACGTCATCATGCAATGCAAAATGTGCCCCACCGGACAGAGCTGTCAGCCTTTCAAAACTTCCACATCAAACCTGAGAAAGCATGTGGTATAGATACTTTTATCATTAAACAATCTGCTTAAATGTAAAAAAAAAAAAACATTTAAATAGCAGTTAAAGCACAGCAATGGCAAGTTAAAAAATAATAATGAACTGTAAAACTATAAAAATACAGTTTATAGTCACATATATGACCATAACTTTTAACCTATGCCACTTGTTTTATGTGGTGGTCTGAACAAATACTGCCTGAAAGATCCAAATTATTATGTGGAATAGTAGTTCATTAAAAACAATTTAATTTATGATTTTGTTTACTTTTTCACATCAAATAATTAAAAGTAACTATGTAACATTAACTCAGTACATTTTAAATTGAGTACTTTTTACTTTTACTCAAGTAGATTTTTAGATGGGTACTTTTACTTTTACTTGAGTAGAATTTTAGCAAAGTAAAGGTACTTTTACTCAATTAAAATTTTGCAGTACTTTTTCCACCTCTGCAAATTAGTGACACTGTTCAATTGTAGACTCAGGGCATTTTCACACCTGTAGTTCGTTTCTATGATCCGGATCAGTTGATGAATGTGTTTAGTTAGAGAGTTTCTCCTTCTGTTTGGTTTGGATTCACACAGGCATAATAAACCAATAAACCATGTGAGCACGCTGTGATCTCTGATTGGTCCAAACAGTGCTCGTGTGAAAACGCACTAATACTAATGTCTTCCAAACTCTGAAGAAAAGTGTTAAACAAACCAGAATATATTTTGTATTTCAGCTTTTTCAAAGTAGCTGCCATTTGCTTTGCATATCTTGGCTGGATTTTCTAAGTCAGATTTTTAGCTTTCAGTTAACAGCTGTGCTGAACTCATCAAGAGTTAATTACTTGGATTTCTTGTCTCTTAATAAAGTGTTTGAGAGCATCAGTTAAAGTAAAGTAGTGAAGAGGTAGAGTTACAGGTATACAGTGAATAGTGAATATTTGAGTAATGTTCTAATACATAATATGGCAACTCAATCTAAAACATTTCAAGAACTTTGAAAGCATCCTCTAGTACAGTTACCGCAAAGACCATCAAAAACTGTATGATGAAAATGGTTCTCATCAGGACCGCCCCGGGGAAGGAAGAGTAAGAGTTTCCTCTGTTGTACAGAATAGGTTTATCAGAGTCATCAGCTGTAGAAATTGCAAGTTAACAGCTCCCCAGATAAGAGCACATAAATGCTTCACACAGTATTATTTACTTTTAAGTTACTACATGATACCTTGTATGTTCCTTCATAGAGTGGATAACTTTACTATTCATTTACAATGAAGAAAGAAAAAAAAAAAAGAATAAATAAATAATCAAAAGTTGTTCAAACTTTTGACTGGTAGTGTATCTTACATGCGAAACCACATGCAACCACTTAACAACACCATTGCGGCTACCTAGCAACCTCATAACAACCACCTGGGATACCATAAGCAACCACCAAGCAACAGCATAGCAACCTTCTAGCAACCACTTACTTTAAGATTTCTTGTCCCTGGACTTCCCAACAGTCGTAAAGCGTAATTTAAGCCATGGTTAAAGGAAACATTGTGCACATGCATAAAAACAACAAGGTTAAGAAGTAAGTTTTTAAGTTATCACTGTTTTAAAGTTTTAAAACATAAGAATGACATTTATAATATAATTGTAACTCATATAGCTATGCAATAAAAATGTAATGTAAAAAGTTTGAGGGTTTGAAATCTCCTACAGGACACTTGGAGAAGCTTCCTGTTTACTTTCTCTCTACTCCACTTAATAATCCCAGATCAGTAACAGGAATCAACCCATATTCTGCAGGTTTGAAAATAGACATAAAAACTAGACAAACATAAAGAAACTAAAGGTTTGTAGGATGTGAATTGATTAAAATTGTATTCAGTAAAATACTAATTTTAAAATTAAGTTCAGGAAAGAGACACTTTTATGATTTCATTCATTATATTTTGACATTAGCAGATTTACTTTTTTTATATATATATATTTTATTGCAATTACAATTATGCTTTTTAGTAATGTTCCTTATCAAACATGAAATCTTTTTATGTAATGCTTAAATAGAAATCCTCAAGATTTAGTGGTGTAATGTCAGGCAGACAATTGACAAAATCCCAGCCTGTTAAAGAGTTAATGTGTGCTATCTTTACAGCATTTCATTCCAATTGGTTTTGCTCCATTTTCTGTTTGATCTGGAGTTTTTAAATGGTACAGTAAACCAAAAATAAGAAGAATGGATGTTTCAAATGACAGCCATTCCTTTTTCTTTTTTTCGGTCTTCACAATCTCAGAAGAGTGAAGTTTCAAATCTAAGATCCGTTCGGAGTGTACGTCTCAGTGTACGATGTGTCAGAGAAAGGAGCTTTCAGGCTCTTGATGTTTCAGAGTTGCAGAGATTATTTCCTGACGTGGGATATTTGTGTCAGGGTTCCTCAAGCATGAACGGTGGAAACATGAAATGATGTGCTTTTCAATGACAGGGCAGAATCTCACAGTGTGGGGGGAAGATTCGGGACTCAGATTGTGCAGTTTGAGAACCAACGCATTCAGTTTTATAGATTTTATATAGTCGTCCATGTGTCCAAATTTATGCATTTATACATACACTCATCAGACACTTTATTGTTAGGTACAGTGATGGTATAGTTACCAGAGGTGGAAAAAGTACTGAAAAATTGTAATTGAGTAAAAGTACCTTTACTTTGCTAAAATTCTACTCAAGTGAAAGTAAAAGTACCCATCTAAAAATCTACTTGAGTAAAAGTAAAAAGTACTCAATTTAAAATTTACTTTGAGTAAAAGTTACATAGTTACTTTTAATTATTTGATGTAAAAAAAAAATAAAAACAAATCATAAATTAAATAGTTTTTAATGAACTATTATTCCACATAATATTTTAAACCTTTCAGGCAGTATTTGCTCAGACCCCCCCATAAAACATTTTTAGTGGCATAGGTTTCTATGATCCATTTTTTTTCTTTACTATTAAAACGTTATGGTCATATAGGTGACTATAAACCGTACTTTGATAGTTTTACAGTTCATTATTATTTTTTATCTTGCCATTGCTGTGCTTTAACTGCTATTTACATGTTTTTTTTTGAACATTTAAGCAGATTGTTTAATTATAAAAATAAAATAACCACCACATGCTTTCTCAGGTTTGATGTGGAAGTTTTGAAAGCTGACAGCTCTGTCCGGCGGGGCACATTTTGTATTGCATGAGGACGTTATTGCCTCGTTATTCCACACGCGAGCATCTGTGCGCCGGCGCATCCACGCCAATTATTATTTTATTAATTCAGACAATTGTTTTTTTTTCCAGCATTTAATTATTTACTCAGTAACGGGGAGTTTTCCAGTGTCGCAAAGTAAATTACTTGTGTCAAAATGTACTTGAGTAAAAGTAAAATTACCTGTTTTAAAAACTACTTTAAAAATGACAATTACTCATAAAATGTACTCAGTTACAGTAACTTGAGTAAATCTAATTCATTACTTTCCACCTCTGATAGTTACTTTGAAAAGGCATCCTGATCACTCCTTTAAAAAGTAATTTAGTTACTTTATGGATTACTTGATTTTAAAAGTAACTAAGTTACTTTACAAGTTACTTTATTAGTTACTTTCAGCAGCTGCAGACACCACCTCCTGCCAAAACTCCCTTTATTGGAAAATGCATTTTTAACAGCAACAATGTATCTCTAGACATTTAAAGTTTAACTATTTCCTAAAAAACAAAACAGATTTATTAAAAATAAAAGACCATTTCTCTTGAATTAACTTAACATAAATAATTGTTTTTATAAAAAAAATAAAATATGGTATTTCTTGATTTCACTTAACATAAATACTGGTTTTAATAAAAAATATAAAAAAATAAAGACTCTAAATCTGAGAGAGAGTAACAAACAGTGACTTGGATAAGTAACTTTAATCTGATTACTGAATTGGAAATAGTAATGTGCTAGATTACTCGTTACTGACATCACTGTTTAGGTACACCTTGCTAGTACCGGGTTGGACCCACTTTTGGCTTCAGAACTGCCTTAATCCTTTGTGGAATTGATTCAGCAAGATACTGGAAACATTGCTCAGAGATTCTGGTCCATATTAACATTATATCATGAGAGCATCATGCAGTTGCTGCAGATTTATCAGCTGCACATCCATGATGCAAATCTCCCATTCCACCACATCCCAAAGCTGCTCTATTGGATTGAGATCTGGTGACTGTGGAGGACATTCCAGTACAGTGAACTCTCTCATTGTCGTCTTCAAAAACTGAACTGCTTGAATTTTTGCACCAGGAGTAAAGCAGCATAAAGTTATCCAAAAGCAGTGTGTAAGACTGGTGGAGGAGAACATGATGCCAAGATGCATGAAAAAAACTGTGATTTAAAAACAGGGTTATTCCACCAAATATTGTATATTTCTGAACTCTTAAAACTTTAGGAATATGAACTTTTGAACATTTTCTTTGCATTATTTGAGGTCTGAAAGCATCTTTTTTGTTATTTCAGGCATTTTTTTATTTTTTGGAATTTTTTATTTGGAATTTAGGAGAAATGTTGTCCAAAGTTTATAGAATAAAACACTTTTTTCCATTTTACTCAAACATAAACCTATAAATAGTAAATTCAGAGAAACTGATTCAGAAACTGAAGATGTCTCTTAATTGTTTCCAGAGCTGTATTTGTAAAGGTTTCTGTGTTTTAATGCTTCCAAAAATAATAGAACACCACTTCTTCACAAATTCAGTTCCTGTGCTGATAGATGCTGGATGTACTAAGATGTTCCACTGCTGATCTATAAGGATGATGGTTTAGGTTAGAAGCCCTATTGTAAGTGTGGGTATAATGCAAGACTGCTTTAAGTTCATTCACCTACACACACATTTGCTCTTTTTGAGGATCACAGTGGACACTCGTATCAATCTTGCCACTGATAAATTTAAAAGCAGGCCGGGCGAGACTCCATTTCCACTCAATTACACCCGTTCCTTCTAATCACTGTCTCTGGGAAAGACGTGGCAAAAATTAAAGCAGAAATGAATCCGCAAACCAGTGGCTGCAGTGACCCAGGACGAGGAGAAACATCACTAACTCACTTTCAATTTTATTATTTGATATATATATATGGTAACACTTTACTTGGATGGTCCATTTTTGACACTAAAGTGAGTGTAAACTAACTATCAAAAACATGTCACTGAACTGTTCCATGAATATCAAGTTCCTCTGTCAATAGTGGCATCACATTATATCATATAGATGATCAGGTGAGTGTCATCTGCATCTCAACAACGTGTCAACTGCATATCAACAACATAAAAAGTAAATTCTCAACTACATCTAGCAAAGATTTATCTACTGATAGGCACCTTAGTGTAACATGACATCTCTATGTTTTGCACCACCCAACAACAATTAGTGCAATTAAAACATAGACTGTCAACTGCATGTCAGTTGACCCTCAATTGAGTTTGTTTGAACACTATGTTGCGTATATGCTGAATATATGTTGAAAGTCAAGGACTCACCTTTTAAATGTATTTTAATCATCATTTGGACCATCCAAGTAAAGTAAAATCATGATGGTCAACTTTAACTAAGCTAAATAACTTCTTTGTGTCAACTGCATGTCAGTTGACTCTCAACTTAGTTTATATTTCACTAAGTTGCGTATATGCTGAATATATGTTGAAAGTCAAGGACTCACCTTTTACATGTATTTTAATCATCATTTGGACCATCCAAGTAAAGTAAAACCATGATGGTCAACTTTAACTAAGTTAAATAACTTCTTTGTGTCAACTGCATGTCAGTTGACTCTCAGCTTCATGTCCATTACATTACCATAGATATGCAATGAGGAATAAGTACAAGGGATTTGAAAAAGAAGAGGTTTTATTACACATTTTTTCACATAAACACAAATGTTATATGAAACATTTTTCCAGGTAATTGTGAATAAAAATGTCTGAAAGAAGTGACCGTTTAACAGGTCATTAACTTTAACTTTAACATTAACTTGTTTAGTCCCCTTAGAGAAGTAATGCCAACAATATATATCTCCCTAGGGCAGATTAATAAACAAAGCTATTGGAACCATTTAATGCCAGGTGTGGGCTAGAGGGGTATAAAGTTCTGAATAAAGATTATAAACACACACCAAAAAAAAACAAACAAAAAAAAACATATATTATATTATATTATATTATATTATATTATATTATATTATATATTATATTATATACAGGGCCATCTAAAAAAATTAGAATATCTTTGAAAAGTTACTTTATTTCAGTAATCCAGTTAAAAATGTGAAACTCATATATTATATAGATGTATTACACACAGAATGATCTATTTTAAGTGTTTATTTATTTTATTGATTTTGGCTTACAGCCAATAAAACCCAAAAATCAGTGTCTCAGAAAATTGGTACTTTCTGCAGTGTGGGCAGTGTGCCAAGTCCTGCTGGACAATGAAATCTGCATCTCCATAAAAGTTATAATCAGCAGAGGGAAGAAGCATGAAGTGCTGTAAGATTTTCTGGGAAAACAAAACTGCACTGACTTTAGACTTGATAATAAAACACAGTGGATCAACACCAGCAGATGACAGACATGAAGTCTAGTCTAGGTCTAGTGAAGTTTCCACCAATCAGTGATGGTTTGGAGAGACATGTGCAACATCTGCTGGTGTTGATCCACTGTGTTTTATTATCAAGTCTAAAGTCAGTGCAGTTTTGTTTTCCCACAAAATCTTACAGCACTTCATGCTTCCATCCGCTGATAACTTTTATGGAGATGCGGATTTCATTTTCCAGCAGGACTTGGCACACTGCCCACACTGCCAAAAGTACCAACTGGTCTTATATAATATTAAAATTTTCGGAGACACTGTTTTTTGGGTTTTCATTGGCTGTACGCCATAATCATCAACAATAAAATAAATAAACACTTAAAAATAGATCATTCTGTGTGTAATACATATATATAATAGATGAGTTTCACATTTTTAACTGAATTACTGAAATAAAGTAACTTTTCAAAGATATTCAAATTTTTATATATATATATATATATATATATATATATATATATATATATATATATATATATATATATATTACTATAATTACATTACTAGTCATTTTTATACCATGTGGCCTTACATGCAGACCATACCTTACACCACTTCTTCAGTATTCTTTATCAACATTGAAAGGGATCAGTTTTTTCTCTCTTTTCATTGTGACCACCTTTGCAGCAAGAGCATCATCTCCTTGAATTTTGGTGGCACAAAGGTGGGCCAGGCCTCTGAGAGTCTTGTATTGTCCTTTAAAACCACTGAGAAGTGGTCTTTCAGTAAGATACAACTCTGCAATGGCTGCCATCCCCTTCACAGCATTCCTCGATACTGCAACCTTTTTGAATGCATGAGCCATTTTCATTCCCTTCTGGATGCAGCGAAGAACCTTTCTGTATCTCCGGACAACTTCTTTTATGCTGCTCACTAGACAAAACAAAACAGAGATTAGACATAAAATGGGCAAAGTGTTTCTTAATATCAATATCCACAAAAAAAATTGGCTATGAAAAAAAAGTTATGGTAGGCTAACAATCATACAACATCCAGGATAAGGGTTGTTGGCAACACACTTTATGAACTGTGCCCACATAACCCTTTTGTAACTCCTTATTTTAAGACTGTATTATGTGTCCCTAAATGTGTAAAATATTCAGCTCCAACGAAAGGCCTGTTATTTCCCCTTCACTGCAACAGCATGTCGATTACTGACCAAAGATTCACTCATGAACACCTGAAGATGAGGAAGTAGGCCTGTCGCAATATCGACGCTACCATATCGACTTTTTGTGCGATATTTTTTTTTTATCGTGACCATTTTTGCCAATGTCGATAACAGCCAGTAGGTTTCCACGTGAGCGAGGAGAACCATCAATGCAAAATAGCCAGTATGTGGACTTTGTTTCAAAACAGTGGCAACAAAAGCTGGCAACACTACTAACCTGAGATCTTATTTAAAGCACAACCATCCAGCCCAATTAATCCAGCTGAATATTAAATACTGTTCCCCAGAGAAATCCTGCCTCAAGCCCCACACGCTAAACATGCTGGTGTTCCTGCTCTAAATTTGTCTGACAGTTACATAAAAAATACATTTATAGCAAGAGCTATGGCCTGCTGTGCTATCTGTGCCTTTGATCATATGGACACGTGTGTTAATGTGTGCTAATGTGTGTTTTATAGCATATACATATATAATCAGAAAAAAGTATCTGCAAGTGCCTTTGTGTCAAGAGTAAAAAAAAAAAAACAGTTACTTTATTTTTTTATATAAAGGTCTGTTTAATATTTAGTGCAATTTATTCTTACATTCAGCTGTTCCATATTTCAGGTTATGTTACAGGTTTTGATACGAACAGTTGAAGCAGTATATCCAGTATGACCTGACTTTAAATGCTATACTGTTCAAATCAGTACAAAAAATATATGCAAATAATGTGTATTCCAAATAAAAAATAATTTTCACTAACATTGTTTTACTGAAAATAGTATAGTGCAGTTGTTCTCAACCTTGGTCCTGCAGAGTTTATACTAATTACAGCACTCCTGATCCAACTATTCAACTGTCAAGCTCTCACTGATGAGAACTTAGATGTGTGACTGCAGGAAACACTAATACCTGCTGGCTAGTAGTGCCCTGGAACAGGACTGTTAGCCATTGATACAGTCTCTGTAGCTTTTAATTATTATTATTTTTTTTAAATCAGTCAGTTTTAATGTCATGTAAAATCTGTGTGATGCCATTAATGCATTTATATAATAATAAAAAATAAAAAAAAAACATTCAGTGTTTCTGTATTATCTCTGACAGAGCTATTATCACATTATGATACAATGTCTGAATAAATTACCTACCCTTTTCTTTTGAGAAGGTTTTTTTCTCCTTTGTCTTCTTCTTGTCTTTTTTCTTCCTCTTTGCCTTTTCTTTTTTCTTGTTCTTCTTATCCCTGTCCCTTTTCATATGCTTCCACTTCCTATGCTTTTTTTCATCTGAGCTAGAGTCAGATTCCAGGCTTGATTCAAAGTCTGAAGTAGTCAGAGAATCAGAGGTAGATTCTGAGCCGGAGTCTGACTCTGTCATGGAATCCTCACCAGAGGGTCCTGTCTCTCTGTTGGCTTCATCAGCTGAAAGACAGGCAGGAAAAAAACAGCTATAAAATGTACAATAAACAGTTACTTTGAATTTTCAGAAATAGACCACCTACAGCTGCACTGATAGGGCTTAATCTGAAACCCTAATCAAATGAACTATACTGTAGTTCCCCAATGGTACCACCAATAAAAATATGATTATATTCTCATTATAAAACCACAAAACATGAATACCTAACAATGTCATATAAAGTATATAAAAATATTTAATTATTTAATTTAAATACACATCTACAAACAATCTCCTACAAACCTACATCCAGTTAAATTAATTGTTTCAGTTATTTTACAGAAGCAAGCCCAACTAATAGAAACCAATTTGCATTATATTCTTAATTCTTAAGTATGAGGTTACGAAGTCCTTATTATTAATGACTGGACACTGAACATTTCTGACCCCACAAAAAAGTTTCGGTTCTGATTGCAACAGTGTTTTTTTTGATAAGTGTTTTGACATTTGACTTGTTCAAATTCTTGTTTGGATTTGTTTGGATGTTTGAAGCCTATTTTTATTTTAATCAAGCAGAACACATAACAGGTTCTTTAAGGGCCAACTAATAAAAAAAATGCAATAAGGTGCGATATAAGACGAGACAATATTGTTCATATCGATATAGACTACGCTGCGTTACAGTGAGCCTCATCAGTTCTCCCGCTGTGTCTCTGTACAGCTTCACCTAGCCCTGCCTCCCTCCCTCACTGAACACACTACCCCTCCCCCACCGCAGTCAGCATCAGCAGCAGAGCGGGGAGAGAGAGAGAAGGTGACAGAGAAACCTCCCGTTACATCTCATTTTTAGATGGTTTTGATTCAGCGAGTAAGATGAGCAGCAGAATAAGGTATTTTGTAGAGCGGGGGTCAGTAATAGGCGGACCTGGTCCACTATTGAGAACTAGTTCACTTCTAGAGGGTTTATTTCAAACTTTATTAGCCGTTGACAGAGGTTTTGCAGTGCAGGAAACTCAAAGATCAATCGCCTGCGTTCTAAATAAAGTGTGACGCGCACAGAGGAGAGATACGAAGCTCATCCGGACAATGTTCTTTATAAAAATACACAGTGACGGCAGAACCCGACTTTTCAGAGAAACAGCAGCGCGTCTCATGTTCTGAAGCATCACCACTGAACTAACTAACACTCATCTTTAGAGCAGACACACCCACTCTAACCTGAACTGATCAATCAGCTCCTTCACATGTGTATGAGAATAGACCTGACACTGTTTCAGCCCAGATATACAGAAAACTCAAACTGCGCTTTTCATTTTATTTTTTCTTAAGCACTTTAAATGCCCTTTTTCCAAAAGCATATATTTTATATATCCCTTGTTTTTAGGCTACTTTAAGTTAAAAAAAAATAATTTGAGGAATTGTTTAATATATATGTTTATAATTAGTATAATTTGAAATGACTTTCAGTTGTTGATTATATAAAATGCTGCTAGAACTGCTAGGCTACTCTAATATACAGGATACGGTGTTCTGTCAAATTGTCCTATCTTGTCAAACCGTGCTGCCCTAATCTATATATTTAACTGTAAAAATACAAAAAAAGCACTGGTTTAGGGTATGTAACCAGTGACATTTCAGTAGATGCACGTTATTAGATTTGGATTGCATAAATCATTGTATCATGGCAAATTATGGCACATAGAGCTCATTACAAACTGCTTTTGTATTTATTTATAATAATAATTGTAATTATTAGTTTCCATTTGCACTTTTGTGTTTAATGCACATAAACCCCTATAAAACAGATTAATTATAAATAAAGAACATGATAAATAATTAAATTGTGCAGGTCAGAGCATGCGCAGTACCTTTGGGAGTATGTATCAATGGGTAGGACAATTCGACAGAACAACGGCACTGAATTATAAAAATACCAATATAAAATTTGGATCATGCCTCTTTATCTCTAAAGTATCTTTTTGATATTACCTTATGGGATAAAAAAAAAGAGATATATATCGTATATCCCAATTCAGAAAAAAATTATCAAGATATAGTTTTTGATCCATATCGCCCAGCCCTAATCCAATCTATATATGAAAAGAGAATGTAATATATACTGCATATATATACACACACAAAAACAGTGTGTTTTGGACACTATGAAATCAGTGTTAAAATTTAAAATTTAAAACTAAGTAATGTTATACACAGAGTATGGTTTTAGGAATCAAAAGGGCTTTAATCACAAATGAGAGCAACTCAATTTTAACTTTAACAAACACTGAAGTCACTTTGAAGTAATGAATATATATATATATATATATATATATATATATATATATATATATATATATATATATATATATATATATATATATATATATATATACTTATATATACAGGGCAATCTCAAAAAAGTAAAATATCTTTTAAAAGTTTAATAACTTTATTTCAGTAATTCAGTTCAAAATGTGAAACTCATATTATATAGATGTATTAAACAAAGAGTGATCAATTTTAAGTGTTTACTTATTTTATTGTTGATGATTTTGGCTTACAGCCAATGAAAACCCAAAAATTGGTGTCTCAGGAAATTAGAATATTATATAAGACCAATTTGTACTTTTGGCAGTGTGCCAAATCCTGCTGGAAATTGAAATCTGCATCTCCATAAAAGTTGTCAGCAGAGGGAAGAAGCACGAAGTGCTTTAAGATTTTGTGGGAAAACAAAACTGCACTGACTTTAGACTTGATAATAAAACACAGTGGATCAACACCAGCAGATGTTGCACATGTCTCTCCAAACCATCACTGATTGGTGGAAACTTCACACTAGACCTCGAGCAGTTTGGACTCTCTCCACTCTTCCTCCAGACTTTGGTCTCTTGATTTACACATGAAATGTAAAATTGACTGATGATCAGTGATGGTTTGGAGAGTCATGTCTGTCATCTGCTGGTGTTGATCCACTGTGTTTTATTATCAAGTCTAAAGTCAGTGCAGTTTTGTTTTCCCAGAAAATCTTAAAGCACTTCATGCTTCTTCCCTCTGCTACTGACAACTTTTATGGAGATGCGGATTTCATTGTCCAGCAGGACTTGGCACACTGCCCACACTGCAGAAAGTACCAATTGGTCTTATATAATATTTTAATTTTCTGAGACACTGATTTTTGGATTTTTATTGGCTGTAAGCCAGAATCATCAACAATAAAATAAATAAACACTTAAAATAGATCACTCTGTGTGTAATACATCTATATAATATGAGTTTCACATTTTCAACTGAATTACTGAAATAAAAAAAGTAACTTTTTAAAGATATTCTATTTTTTTTTAGATGGCTCTGTATAACGTTATATGATTACATGATAGTAAATAACTTAATATAGCACACAATATTTTTCCTAGTTAACTCATCATATTTTATGTACAAATGTACTTAGATCAGAGTATTCAAAATCAGCTAGTCAGCTGACTAGCTAACCTACCTAGGTTGGTAACTAGTTAACTAACATTAGCTAAGAAGAGTAAGCTAGCCAGATCCTTAAACATCAGTGGTAGACAGCTGGTGCTTAGTACATCCACTAAAATGCTTCACTGAGCTGCACGTAGCATGACAAATTGCAATCTTTGTGTTTCCAGAACAATTTAAACACGATGTATAACATGATTATTAGTGAAATATTTCCTTAAAAGATAACTGACTACCGTACCCTGAACCACCGTGCTCTCCTGACGCCTTTCCTCTGCCTCATCTGTGGCCAGTAAACGAGCTCTGGCGCGCGTTTTCAATCCTGCAGCCATTTACCCATCTAACACACGCGTGCTCCTGAGTTTTACTGCAAATTACACAAAAAAAGAAAACTGTATTAAGCTTTGTTCTACAGCCAAACCAAACGAGCAGCACCTCAAGCCGTTTCGTGTACAGGCTCGGTAAAAAGTACAAGCAGAGAAAGACCTACCTAACTTTAATTGAGCTCCGCGGTCAGAGAGTGGGGCGGGACTTCTTCATTCCAGCTCATCACGTCTTCCAACAGCCAATCAGAGAGCAGGATGAAAAGCCACGGAGACTTTCAGCAAATGAAATAAAAGCGCGCCTATTCTTACTTTAAAACAAACAGAGCTTAAAACAGTACCGTGATTAGGTGGCTACAGAAGCAATGAGTATTTTACGAAGATTAATGAAAAATGTTTATGTAAGAAAAAACAAAAAAACATCTTATAACCTGATCAGATGGATGCAAAATGAAAAATTACTAAAACGCAAACTAAAATGCAAGAGGTGTAACAAGAGGATGAGGATGGTACATTCCCACTGTGCTGACAATTTTATATGGTAAGGTCATTTTGTTTATATAAGCTAATTGGAAAATGTACAGTCAGTCTACAATCTAAGACATATTTTTCCTTAATATCTAAAATCTGTTACTCTGTTATAATAAAATAAACTATTTTATTACAACATAAAATACCTATTAACCAAAGTCTGCAGTAACAGAGCTGTAACTGTCTTCGCCGTTATATCAGAAAATGACTGACAGCCGCTAGGGGGAGCCCGCGAGAGAGTCCAAAATGAATGGGAGTGAATTAAGCTACACGGCTAAAAACACAAATAAAAAATACGAACTATTCCCTAGGTCGGGATTTTTCTTTAATATAGGAAAGTAAAATGAAGTATTTCCTTAAAAAAGCAAAGAATACTTATCAACATATCTTAGTGTTTCATCAGTAAACAGGTTTTAAGCTGTATAGGCGCTAGCATTGCTGCTACTGTGAGGTTGAAGATGCTGGAGATACAGTCAGAGCATGTTTAAAAGGTCTGCAGAGCTGAAACCTTTGATAAAATTTTGTGTTATAAAAATTAGTAAAAGTTTCAGTTTAAAAATTATTAATCATTTATAAACTGATTTTGCTTAAATGCTTCACATGAATCCCATTCATTTTGGCTATATATATATATATATATATATATATATATATATATATATATATATATATATATATATACAGGGCCATCTAAAAAAATAGAATATCTTTGAAAAGTTACTTTATTTCAGTAATTCAGTTGAAAATGTGAAACTCATACATTATATAGACGTATTAAACACACAGAGATATATTTTAAGCGTTTATTTCTTTTATTGTTGGTGATTTTGGCTTACAGCCAATGAAAACCCAAAAATCAGTGTCTCAGTAAATTTGGATATTATATAAGACCAATTGATACGTTTGGCAGTGTGGGCAGTGTGCTAAGTCCTGCTGGAAAATGAAATCTGCATCTCCATTAAAGTTGTCAGTAGCAGAGGGAAGCATGAAGTGCTGTAAGATTTTGAGGGAAAACAAAACTGAACTGACTTTAGACTTGATAATAAAACACACTGGATCAACACCAGCAGATGACAGACATGACTCTCCAAACCATCACTGATCATCAGTAAATTTTACATTTCATGTGTAAATCAAGGGAGTCTGGAGGAAAAGTGGAGAGACACACAGTCCAAACTGCTCGAGGTCTAGTGTGAAGTTTCCACCAATCAGTGATGGTTTGGAGAGACATGTCATCTGCTGGTGTTGATCCACTGTGTTTTATTATCAAGTCTAAAGTCAGTGCAGTTTGGTTTTCCCACAAAATCTTACAGCACTTCATGCTTCCTTCTGCTGACAATTTTATGGAGATGTGGATTTCATTTTCCAGCAGGACTTGGCAAACTGCCCACACTGCAGAAAGTACCAATTGGTCTTATAATATAATATTCAAATTTTCTGAGACACTGATTCATCAACAATAAAATAAATAAACGCTTAAAATAGATCACTCTGTGTTTAATACATCTATATAATATATGAGTTTCACATTTGTAACTGAATTACTGAAATAAGTTAACTTTTTTTTTTTTTTTACTAAAAGTGGTCTCATTTTTGTTCCAGAGCTGTATATATATATACACAAACCGGATTTGCCATCTCCACATCATTGCATTCAGTTTTTATTCACAATTTGTTTAGTGTCCCAACTTTTTTGGAATCCGGTTTGTGTATATATATATTTTTCCTGAAACACAGAACTGCATACCCTACTCCATACGGTACTCTAATATGATAGGACATAAATTTTTCTACCTTTTGCAACAATTTGTTTGCCAGGGAGTGTCGAAGGCGGCATTGTGGAAGGTTGAAGAGAAGTGTGAGAGCCGAGTCGCTCTTCTCAGGTTCCCACAGTGACCTTTTTACATGGATGAAATACATACATAGGTGAGTCTGTAAATTTCGGCAATGTGTATATGCCATTGACATGAATGCCTGATTTGCCTGAGCCTAAATCTTTTGTGGTGCAGCCTGGACACATCCTCAGCGTTGAACTGAGGATGTGTCCCAGCTGCACCTTTTACCGTGTTTCAGAAAAGTTCAACACTAATTTTTTTTTGTTTTTGTAGGTTCTCACAAGGCTTACAAATGCGACAGGTGGACATGATCCAAGATGGAATAACAAAGAGCACCAGGACCCTCTCTATGATGTCCAACAAACTCAAGCAAATGTGCGTCAAAAGTCTGCGAAAGTTTCGCAAAAAGAAAGGACAGAAAGTGGGGGGAGCTGACATCATTGTTCAGATTGATGAGAGCAAGTTCTGCCACAAGCGAAAGGTATATAAATTTAATTAACATAACTGAAATCCCATAGACCATTTATTGGTGTGACACAAAAAAAGTAATTGGCAGTACTGGTTTCTAAAACAAATAAGTGATTAAGCCTGCAATGAGGTACACAAATTTTCCACAAATTTGTAAAATATTAATATGATTTGGATTACATATTCCAGAACCCCAGATCAGAAAAATGTGGAACAGTTTGGAAAATGCATAAAACAAAAAAAGCTGTTTCTAACATTTATTTTGACATTTATTTGATTGCAGACAGTATGAGCCCAGTACATTTTATCTGCTCAACTTCATTTAATTTCTTAATATATTTTATTTAGTAATATTAATGTTTATAAATATACGTCCATTTCAGCCCTGCCACAAATTTAAAAATAGTTGGGACAGCAAAGCATTTACCACTTTGTAATGTTTTCATTACTTCACACAACACTTTTAATCAAGAATACTAAGTGATGAAGTGTTTCAAACACTAAAACACAGACACAGAAAATATTTTAGTAAGTTGTGTATGAGTGCAGGGTTGTTGTTGTTTTTTGTTTATACATTCTCTATTGGAGGCAGATCAGGACTGCAGTCCAGCCAGCCCAGTACCCATACATTTCACAGCATGCCTATATATGTGTAATTGGCACACCCATACCATGAGAGAACCTTTTAGACTTGTTGTATTTGGTCTGGAGCACACAGTGTTAATTTTCACCAAAAAGATATGTAATACTGATCACTCTGTCAACAAAACACTGTGCTTCCTCTGTGTGATGTGAGTCCAGTAGAGAAGTGGACGCTGCTTCTGTTGTGTACAGTAAAGTTGTAAGTGGTAGCAGAGACTCTGTGGTTTGTGGAGGCTGCTTTTGAATCAAATCATGACCACGACATGATGTGTTTCAAATAAATTGTATTTAATATTTTACCTTATTACTAGCCTTAAATTTAATCTGTCCCACCATTTTTGGAACGTTTTGCATGGATAAAATGCAGGAATGGGTGTACATTAATAAAGAAAAAAAGCTGAGCAGATAAAACATAAAATATCTTGAGCACACTGTCTGCAATTAAATGGTCACACACACATGAGAATGAGATGTGAATGAGACATTGCACCTCACTGTGTCTTTAAACAGCTTTAACTTAAAGTATACGCAACAGTTTTATATATATATATTAAGATTTGTACTAAAAATGAATATGACTGGCCTTCCCTTGTGTTACCCAGGAAATATCATCACATGGAGTCACTATTTGTGACTCTTAATGTACCACTACCCCAAGGAGACACCAGGCAGGATAGGCTATTTAACATTAGCTAACACTGTCATCAAAATGTTCAAATCTAGTGTATTATACTACATCTTATTAACACTGTTGTTACCCATATCACCCTTGTTATGTATCAGTCTAAATTAATATCATATATTAATCGGCTAATTTTACAAAAGGGGTGAAATGCTTTAAGCATATCAGCTCACTTAAGCTACTGTAGCCAGTGAACTCTACAATCTTCTATCCATTAATTTCCAGTGATTTTTGGGCTAGTTTAAATTTCTCCTGACATTTTTAGGTTGTCTAGTTAGTATAGATCACTGGGTACATCTTTAGTTTATTTAGGCTATGAATATTAAATATTATTTTTGACTGATGCAGATAATGGGAATAGTAGTTCTTATAATATATAATAGTGGAGCTACACTTCAGCATTTGAAACAGGAGTGTTAATAAGATGCAGTGTCATATGTTATAGATGTAAGCTAAGGTTGAAAATGTTAGTCTGTCAACCTCTGTGAGGGAATGGTACATTATGAGTCACAGTGGCAACTCTTCGCTTGGTGCTGTATATCCTCCACAAAACATTATAACAGAAAATGAACAGCAGTGGAGTACAGTCATATCTAGTTTTAGTATATATCTTTTAGGGCTGCCCCATATTTTTTCAAAAACATTTCTTTTTTCGACAATATATATTGTGATATTAAACAATGCAGGGCCCATGACATCAAGCTCTTTAAAGACACTGCAAGCCACAATTTCCCATTCACTTCTATTCAAACCATCCATAATGTTTTCCCCCACAAGGGGTGTGGTTTTCTCCCGATGACGCTTCGCACTTTGTCTCTATACAGTAAGGTTGTAGAGCTGTTATTTAAATGATTTTAAACTATTTGTACATCCCTTATACCTTTGGTCTTTTTCTAGTATGGCAAAGGTCGCTATGGAAACACTTGGAGGAGGAAGAGAACGTGGGTATTTGGAATGCTTGAAATAAGGCCACACCTCAAGCGTCCCATACTCCGCCTGGTCAAAAAAAGAGACAAAAACACACTGATCCCGATCATCAGAAAACATGTTAAGCCTACGACTCTTGTAGTAAGCGATGACTGGAGAGCTTACTCAAGCCTAAAAGAGGAAGGATATCGGCATGTAAGGGTTAACCACAGTCAAAACTACATCGACCCGATTTCAGGTCTGCACACACAAAACATCGAGAGGGCATGGCAGACATACAAAAAGGAGGTTTGGCATATGAGAGCCAACAGGTCTGAGAAATCTTTAAGAAAGCATCTCTGCTTCATAGAGTGGACATACTGGTTGGGCAGAATGCACAAATATGGGGTGCTTGGTAGACTTTTTAAAGACATCAGATGTGCATAGAGCAAAAAGGTAATTCAGTATACTGTTTTTGATATTTCAGTAATGTGTATGTTTTGTTTTATTGGCTGTTTGACCTGTAATTCTGAAATGGTTTAAAAATGACTGTAGTAATGTGATATATATATATATATATATATATATATATATATATATATATATATATATATATATATATATATATATATATATATATATATGTTTTTTTTGTTTGTTTTTTTTTGGTGTGTGTTTATAATCTTTATTCAGAACTTTATACCCCTCTAGCCCACACCTGGCATTAAATGGTTCCAATAGCTTTGTTTATTAATCTGCCCTAGGGAGATATATATTGTTGGCATTACTTCTCTAAGGGGACTAAACAAGTTAATGTTAAAGTTAAAGTTAATGACCTGTTAAACGGTCACTTCTTTCAGACATTTTTATTCACAATTACCTGGAAAAATGTTTCATATAACATTTGTGTTTATGTGAAAAAATGTGTAATAAAACCTCTTCTTTTTCAAATCCCTTGTACTTATTCCTCATTGCATATCTATGGTAATGTAATGGACATGAAGCTGAGAGTCAACTGACATGCAGTTGACACAAAGAAGTTATTTAACTTAGTTAAAGTTGACCATCATGGTTTTACTTTACTTGGATGGTCCAAATGATGATTAAAATACATGTAAAAGGTGAGTCCTTGACTTTCAACATATATTCAGCATATACGCAACTTAGTGAAATATAAACTAAGTTGAGAGTCAACTGACATGCAGTTGACACAAAGAAGTTATTTAGCTTAGTTAAAGTTGACCATCATGATTTTACTTTACTTGGATGGTCCAAATGATGATTAAAATACATTTAAAAGGTGAGTCCTTGACTTTCAACATATATTCAGCATATACGCAACATAGTGTTCAAACAAACTCAATTGAGGGTCAACTGACATGCAGTTGACAGTCTATGTTTTAATTGCACTAATTGTTGTTGGGTGGTGCAAAACATAGAGATGTCATGTTACACTAAGGTGCCTATCAGTAGATAAATCTTTGCTAGATGTAGTTGAGAATTTACTTTTTATGTTGTTGATATGCAGTTGACACGTTGTTGAGATGCAGATGACACTCACCTGATCATCTATATGATATAATGTGATGCCACTATTGACAGAGGAACTTGATATTCATGGAACAGTTCAGTGACATGTTTTTGATAGTTAGTTTACACTCACTTTAGTGTCAAAAATGGACCATCCAAGTAAAGTGTTACCATATATATATATATATATATATATATATATATATATATATATATATATATATATACACACACAGCTCTGGAAAAATAAAATAAGAGACCACTCTCAATCAGTTTCTCTGATTTTGCTATTTTATATGTTTATGTTTGAGTAAAATGAACATTACTGTTTTATTCTATAAACTATAAACTATAAACAACATTTCTTCCAAATTCCGAATAAAATATTGTCATTTAGAGCATTTATTTGCAGCAAAAGATGCAGAGCTTTCAGACCTTCAGAGTTCAGAAATTAATATTTGGTGGAATAACTCTGGTTTTTAATCACAGTTTTTATCATGCATCTTGGCATCATGTTCTCCTCCACCAGTCTTACACACTGCTTTTGGATAACTTTATGCTGCTTTACTCCTGGTGCAAAAATTTAAGCAGTTCAGCTTGGATTGATGGCTTGTGATCATCCATCTTCCTCTTGATTATATTCCAGAGGTTTTCGACATTGTACTTTAAATATTAAAGACTATATTAAAGCTATACAGTAAATACGAAGTGTTCAACAAACCAGAATATGTTTTATACTTTAGATTCAAAAGATAGAGTCACCTGGAATTGTTTTTTCAGTATCTTGAAAGAAGGAGTTTCTGGAGGTGCTGAACAATAGTTCCTGCTTTTCCTTCATGCTGTGAAGCTCCATCTCAATCCCAATTAAATCACCTCAAATCACCATCTCAGTTTCCTTTATTTTACTGTTTACTATGTTATTCTATATGTGTTACTTAATTGTTTAAATATCTTTAATATATATTATTATGCAACAATATAGAAAATAAATAAAATAAAGAAATAAAGAAAAATATTGAATTAGAAGGCGTGTCCAAACTTTAGACTGTTCTGTACCTGAGGCTGACCGTATCCAAGAACCAGTTCTCTTTTCCATGTAATCATATTCATGATATAAAAACAGAGAAAATGAATTCATGAAATGAATTGTTATTTATAATGCGCCAACATCAACATTATCAGTTAAGAGCATAATGCTGCGTGTCAGAGGCTGCAGGCCATCTGCTTACTGTGGATCTTATGTAAAGACAGCAGGGAACCATTTATCTCACGTACAATTAACTATCTGCAGCACATAATGAGGATTAGCCATGCAGTCACAGATTATTAATCTGGATTAATCTGAGGCCTTGCTGGGATATGAACTGATAAACTGTTTATAATGTTGGACAACAAGAAGACGTAGGACAATATGGTACAGAAACCCATTAGTCTGTCTTCAGAAAGCTGGAAGTGATGCCATGCCCAAGGGAAATAGAGAGTTTGAGGTGTCTGTTGGTCTGTAAACGTGTCGCTTTGCTTTATTTTCAGATGGCAGACTAGAGTTATCAGTTACTGGTCCCTATTTTAGCAATCGATAGGCAATTGATTTAAGGTGTGTAAGTTTGTCTTTGCTATCGTAACGACAGGAAAAGTACACCTTGCGCAGCTCAAAGTGCACAGAAGGCATGCACTAATTCTCTTAAATAAACAAGAATCCATCTGTCTTACTTACAGTCCATTATATGCAGCACATAATGAGGATTAGCCATGCAGTCAGAGATTATTAATCTGGATTAATCTGAGGCCTTGCTGGGATATAAAGAGATAAACTGTTTATAATGTTGGACAGCAAGAAGACGTGGGACAATATGGTACAGAAACCCATCAGTCTGTCTTCAGAAAGCTGGAGGTGATGCCATGCCGAAGGGAACGTTACTGGGCCATATTTTAGCAATCTATAGGCGAATCGTTAACTGTGCACCATACTGCTTAATTTAGGATGTGTCAGTTTGTCTTTACTCTCGTAACGGCAGGAAAAGTACACCTTGCATGTACTAACTCTCTTAATTGATCAAGAAACCATCTGTTTCATTTACAGTCAACTATATGCAGCACATAATAAGGATTAGCCATGCAGTCAGAGATTATTAATCTCCATTTTAATCTTAAACTTTTCTGTGATATGAATAGATATATAACTGTTTATAATGTTGGACAACATGAAGGGGCAAGCCAAAGGGAACGTTACTGGGCCATATTTTAGTGATCTATAGGCAAATCGTTAACCGTGCACCATATTGCTTGATTTAGGATGTGTCAGTTTGTCTTTGCTATCGTAGCGGCGGGAAAAAGTATTCCTTGCATGGCTCAAAGCGCATAAAAGGCATGTTCTATTAATTAATTATGAAACCATCTGTCTCACTCACAGTCAACTATATGCGACACAGAGTGAATATTAGTCATGCAGTCAACAGTCAACAAGAAAACGAGGAACAAAACAGTCTGTCTTCAGAAAGTTGGAGGTGATGCCACGCCGAAGGGACCATTACTGGGCCATATTTTAGCAATCTATAGGCAAATCGTTAACCGTGCACCATACTGCTTGATTTAGGGTGTGTCAGTGTGTCTTTGCTATCGGAACAACGGGAAAAAGTATTCCTTGTACGGCTCTAAATGCGCAAAAGGCATTTACTAACTCTTTATTAATCAAGAAACCATCTGTCTCACTTACAGTCAATTATTAGCCATGCAGACAGAGATTATTAATCTGGATTAATCTGAGGCCTTGCTGGGATATGAACTGATAAACTGTTTATAATGTTGGACAACAAGAAGACAAAGGACAATATGCTACAGAAACCCAACAGTCTGTCTTCAGAAAGCTGGAGGTGATACCACGCCGAGAGGAATGTGGCGTTTGAGGTGTGTGTTGGTCTGTAAATGTGTCGCTCTGCTTCCTCTTCAGATGGATGGAGCGATGTCATTAGTCACAGCACTCTCTCGCTCATTAGCTCGGCCAGTCGCCATGGCAGCCACACAAAGGCCGACCCCTCCCCGCCAGCACATGGAGAGTGACAGGCCAATTAGAGCAGGGCACACTGACACACTGTGATTACCACTCAGACAGACCGCGCGAGAGACCGGGAGAGAAAGAGACGCAACAAAAGTCCTGTACCCAAAGATAAACCTGGTGTCCTCACAATCATCCCACGCAAACACAGAGAAACACCAGGGTCACAACGTCTCCGTCCACCGGAAGAACCTCAGACACGGCCTCTGAGTTCAAATGCAACCTAAAAACTAGTGGTCAAATTAGTTACGCATTTAGCTGAAACTTCTATCCAAAGTGACAAGGTTTCTCTTTTACAGAGGTGGACCAATGTACTGTTAGGAGTCTTGCCCAAGGACTCTTATTGGTGTAGCCCACAGGTGAACCACCAATCAGAATAATTAATGAGATTATCACAACTAGGGCTGGGTATCATGTAAAAAAAAAAAGTCAACTTTGATACCGATTCGATACTTTGAATTCGATACCAATACCCAAGCGATACTTTTTCCGATTTCTTTTTCCTAATTTTAAAATTAAAAAAAAGCAAAAATAATTCACACAAAATATTTATTCAACAGCTGACATGAGTAACCCCCCCCCCCCCCCCTCAGCCAAATTAAGAACAAAAATAGGAACATTATTTTCAACATTTTGCTCAAACTACAAATCTTTTTTTCTATGAGCAAACTCCTGGATGCAGTTGAGGTCTTTTCAAGAAAAATCTGCATTAAACATTCGCTCTTTCCTGATTGATGGAATCACACTCTGTGGAAAAAATCTGCTCCAGACCTGCCGAGCTAGAAAATAACTTTATAAGTACAATATATTACAACATACTAATTATAATTTCTGGAATTTTGATAATAAACAAAATGTTGCATAATTCAAAAATGTGTTTGTTAAAGTCTTATATTATACATGCCTGCACTTCTTAAAGTGTAATTAATTACTCAAACTGTTAATGCTAATTATATATTTAAGTGCTATTTTCTTTTTACTTAAAACAATGCAAAAACATTAAAATCTTTAGTGAAAATATCAAATAGTGCATATATTTCTTAAGTGTTTATTGATGGGTCTTTAGATGGAAATAAAATAATCAGCATTAGATTGGCAAGATAAAACTGTATATTTTTTATAAGATGTTTCACTCACTTAACAATGTATTAAAATCATGATATATGTTATCGTATATATTTTTTTTTAATAATTTTTCATATCGCCCATCACTAGCGATGCCCCAACACACCAGGACGGTGAAGACTAGCACATGCCTCCTCCGCTACATGTGAAGTCAGACTCCGCCTCTTTTTTAAACTGCTGCTGATGCAGTATTACCGAGTAGCATCACAGCGCTAACGCTCAGAGGAAAGCGCAGCGACTCGGTTCTGATACATCAGCTCACAGACGCAGCCTTGTGCTGATCCACATCACCCTAGAACTGATGAGGAGAAATAGTGCTATCTATACATTGATGGCAAGCTGCATGACCAGGATTCGAACCAAGCAATCTCTTGATCATGGTGGCAGTGCTGGCAGTTTTGGGGGAAGGTCAGTAATAAAAGGTTAGTGTGGTTTAGGTCAGGCAAACTAGCACTTTTTTACTGTTATAATATCTCAGGAGAGAGAGAGATATTTCGAATTTCAACTTGATTTTTTTAATGCAGATTAATCACGTTTGCAATAACCAAGTTTCCGCAGCCTCTTAGGTACCAGTATTAAAAAAGGTTTTAATTGTGATTTTAAGCAATTGACAGCATTAATAATATATTTACATTTACATACCAATTATTAAAACTTTTTTTTTTTTTATTAATTGACACTTTGGCCTGCAAAACATTCCAAAAATTGTTGGGTTGGGAAAATTTATGTAGTTTCTGGTTTATTTCCTTGCACATCTAAACAAGTGCTGTAATTTCTTGCCATAGACTGTAATTTTTCAATATCAACCACAACTAGCATCCCAATCTATTGTTATATTTATTTATTTATTTATTTTTATTATTTTTTTTTTTTATTTATGTGCACAGCTTACTTCTAGTCCTTACCCATCTACAGCACTGGCCTGATACTCCACCAGCACCATCATGCAATTACAAATACAGGCTTTATGGAAAAGGAATGAAATTTTCATAAACAATAAATCATACCACATTACACTGAACCACTGCCATGCAGCATTTGTTATGTTCCACTGGTTACCATAATTGTACGACTGCCACAGTGAATATGGATTGCGGGGAACATTTTACCTTTACTCAACACCTGCAGAACATCTGATCTTTCTCTGTACCTTAGGGGCATTTTCCCCCAGTGCCTAACTTCTCTCTCCTGTTTTCAGCTCCAGAACTTCTACGTTCATTTCTTATTGGCTTAAGATGCTTCCAAAAATCAGTCTGAAAGGACCATTCCTTTTTTTGGTTTTAGTTTTAATTTTATTTCAATTTTTTCCCATTTTTTTCAAATAGCTAGGCCAATTGTCCCACCCATTCAGTTGCTACTCAGCTGTATATCCACTATTATAAGTGATGCCCCAACACCAGGAGGGTGAAGACTAGCACACGCCTTCTCCAATACATGTGAAGTCAGACTCAGCTCTTTTTGAGCTGCTGCTGATGCAGCATTACTGAGTAGTATCACAGCGCTAACACTCGGAGAAAAGCTCAGCGACTCGGTTCTGATACATCAGCTCACAGATGCAGCCTTGTGCTGATCCACATCACCCTAGGAGTGATGAGGGGAAAGAGCACCATCTACTCTACCTACCCAGAGAGCAAGGCCAACTGATTACAAGGCAGATTGGATAGATGCATCGCGTTGCATGGATTTATTCGCATAAAGTTTGTCTCCGTGCAACTTTTTGTTGTACCACATGCCACGGACCAGACAGGTCGGACTCATGATGCACCACCTGACCAACTTTGGTTTGTGGTATTTGTGGTAAGACAAGACAAGGCAAGACAAAAAATATCAAATATGGGCTGAAGTGTGATACATACAGGGGTTGGACATTGGAACTGAAACACCCGTCATTTTAGTGTGGGAGGTTTTATGGCTAAATTGGAGCAGCCTGGTGGGCAATCTTCATTAACTGCACATTGCACCAGTAAGAGCAGAGTGTGAAGGTTTAATTAGCAAGGTAAGAGCACAGTTTTACTGCTCAAAATGTTGCAATGCACACAACATTATGTGTGACGTACCAGAGTTCAAAAGAGGACAAATTGTTGGTGCACGTCTTGCTGGAGCATCTGTGACCAAGACAGCAAGTCTTTGTGATGCATCAAGAGCCACGGTATCCAGGGTAATGTCAGCATACCACCAAGAAGGATCAACCACATCCAACAGGATTAACTGTGGACGCTGTAAGAGGAAGCTGTCTGAAAGGGATGTTCGGGTGCTAACCCGGATTGTATTCGAAAAAATATATATAAAACCACGGCTGATCAAATCACGGCAGAATTCAATGTTCACCTCAACTCTCCTGTTTCCACCAGAACTGTCCGTCACCACAATCTTTATTATTTATTAATTATTGTGCTCTAAAACCAGGTGTTTCAGTTTCATCGTCCAACCCCTGTACCTTGGGTTGGTCTGGGTTCAACAAAGGCAACAGGGTAAATTGTGAACAAACTAAGCTGTTTGTTGTGTCTGTGTGTGTATGTCTGTGAAATGTTGGGGAACCTAGAGGGCACGGATATTTCTCTTTATATCTCATCCTGAGTTAGACTGGGTCACAACAACAGTGCAGGTGTGTGTGTGTGAGGTTGTGTGTGTGTGTGTGTGGTTGTGTGTTACAGAATATGCATTACTCTGTGGCTGCAGGCTGGGGGTGGGTGCTCACTGGTCAACAGCGCTGCATGCTGAATGGTGTCAGTGTTAATGTGCAGAGGGAATGAGGGAGAGAAGGGAAATTGCGAGTCTATAACAGTCCTGCTGGCCTCCTTTCATGTGCTACTACGCAGCAGACGTCTGCCTGTCTGCCTGCTAATGGAGAGAGAGCGGGAGAGAAGGCGAGAGAGTGAGATAGAGAGAGTGAGAGAGAGAGAAAGAGAGAGAGGGAGCATCATTAGTCGAAAGTGATGGGCACCCTTATGAGGTTATGAGGTCCTACGCTGTCTGCAGCAATCTGCCATATCTCAAAACAGGTGTCTCCTCTAATAAAGCCCCGGTACATGTGTCTGGCATGAATGTGGCCGGAGCTTTGTTTGTAGGAAAAGTGTTTCTGGATCATTCTTCCCTCTTGGCTCGCTGTAATTAAGGTCAGCGCAGTCAGAGAAAGCCCAATTCTCCATAAGCACACTTCCTCTGAAACACGGCGTCCTGGCCAACTTCCCAAGCCAAACCCCCTGAGGGACAGAAAGGCACTATTTATGGTGCGAAAACGTCACTACTCATACAGTGCGCCACCTAATCTCACTCTTTCTATAGATTTTCTGACATGCTCTACAATGCTTAACAAACCATCAGCAATAAAGTCCTGACAGCAGAACAGTGAACAGTGAACAGAACTGCTACTACTATTATTATAATCTAACTTCATAGGCCCTGCATCACTACACCAGTGCACTTTATTAACACTGCCATGAAAATACTGTATTTTATAACCTTTACACCAAAAAAAAATCTATGCCTGACATAAACGTGAGCAGAAAGACAGTCGCTGGCTGACCTTCACTTAAGTGTCCTTCAGAATTACTGCTCACACACCCTCCAAAACGAGTTTTCTGTATGGGTAGATACAGTAGATAACAAAATAGGATTTTGTTGATTCAACTCCAAAACACTTGCAATTGAACTCTAAAACACTTGTAATTATAGTGAAAGGTGGCTCTACTAAGTATTCATATAAAGGGGGACTGAATACTTTTGCATGTTACACTTTTCAGATTTTAATTTGATAAAATAGAAAAAGTTTGATCCATTTTCTTCCTAATTTACAAGACCAATTATCCGACACACTCATTAGGACTCCTACTATCACTAGTGATGCCCAACACCAGGAGGGTAAAGACTTGCACACGCCTCCTCTAATACATGTAAAGTCAGACTACGCCTCTTTTTAAACTGCTGTTGATGCCGCATTAAAGCTGAGTAGCATTACAGCGCTAACTCGTTTCTGATACATCAGCTCACAGACGCAGCCTTGTGCTGATCCACATCACCCTTAGGAGTAATGAGGTGAAAGAGCGTCATCTACTGCACAGCAAAAAGGCAAGTGTTAAATTAACTCCCAGGTCTCAGGACAGGTTAGTTTGTAATTTTCCATTGTATGTTTTAGTGCATTACCAACACTTTATTACAATTTACTGTACAAAGGATGGTAACTTGCTCTTATAGCCTACAATATATTGGCTAGACAAACAACCATTAAACAAAATATAACACAATACCCAATGGAAGGTAGCCCTGGTGGGCAAGAGTTCACACTGATGGTAAGTTAGGATCTGGGGGACACACCCATTATGCAAATAACGTGTTTAACTGGGCGGAGTTTAATTGAATCTCTGTGGAGTTGTCCAGTATTTATTGGGTTTAGTGGGATTAACACTGAAATATTCAACTCTATCAAAAAACTCCATTAACACCATTAAAATCTGAATGAGTTAAAATTACACTTTGAGAGTGAAAATCTCAGCTGTTTAACTCTCTTTTCTTGTACCCACCCAGAGAGAACAAGGCCAATTGTGCTCTCTCAGGGCTCCGGCAGCTGATGGCAAGCTGCATGACCTGGATTCGAACCAGCAATCTCCCGATCATGTTGGTATAGCTTAATATCTAAATAAAATATATTTAAGTTTGTGGTTGTAAGGCGACAAAATGTTTAAAAAAAAGTTGTTTTTTGTTATCTTATGAATATTTTTGTAAGCCACTGTAAGTCGACCCTTTTAGAGACCTTTATTCTTAAGAGCGGCCATTACCCTGTAGCAGCCTGAGATTTTGTAGATACATTGTTTTTCCAATGACCTTCTTCATGCACCTCAGTATTAGCCAGAGAGGTTCTGTTACTGCAATCAGAGGAGAGATAATGCTCTCCTCCGAGGACGGCCCCCCGTCTCCACCCGCTCGCCATCCCCAAGCCCCTTAAGGAATCTGGCGAGTGTATGCTCGGTGTCTGAATGTATTTACGGCCCGGCGTTGACTGGCCACAGCGCTGCCTGTAGCACCAGGTGTGTGATTAAGTGCTGAAGCCAGAACACGAAAAAAATACCGCAAAAAACACCTTGAGATGGGAGGCCGTGTTAAACGGCATATATGTGTGTCGGGTGGGCGAGTTAGGAAAGTGCGGTGGGGGGGAGTGTTGGGGGGCAGCACTTTGATATGCAGCCAGAAAACACATCAGGACATCAGGAGACGACCAGAGAGCCCTCTGATCATCCGGATGAGTCGATGATTACCGGAGAAAGAGGGAGAGAGAGAGAGAGGGGGGTAGTGATGGAGATGAAGGATCAAACAGCAAAGAAAATTGAAAGATGAGATTAAGAGAGAGAGAGAGAGAGAGAGAGAGACAAATGGCAAAAAAGACAAGCAGTGAAGAAGGGATGAAGAAAGAAAGGGAAGTGAGAAATAATCAAAAAGAGTCAGAAGGAGAGACAGACAGTCTGACAGGTGGGTGGTTAAGAAGGGAACAGATTAAGAGAAAATAAGGGAGAGTGAAAAAAAAATAGAGACATAAAAAAGGACAGCCAGAAAATAAATAAAAAGAACAAATGACGAGACTGAAAGACAGAGAAAAGAAGAAAAGTGGATGGGGAGAAGGAGAGAAAGACAGACAGATGGGTTGTAAAAGAACAAGAGTAAATAAAAAGTGAGTGAGAAAGGATGAGAGAAATAAAAAAAAAGACAAAAAATAATTGAAATGAAAAGAGAGAGAGCCTGGGAGGAGGAAGGATAGACAGATAGAAAAAAAGACAGACCAACAGACAGTAAATTAAAAAAACAAACAGATCAAGAGAGAACAAGGATAAATGGTCAGAGGAAGAGAACAAATGATGAGAGAAAGACAGAGAAATGAAAGAAAGTAGATAGAGAAAAAAGACAGACAGATGTGTAGTAAAGGACAGGGATAAAAAGAAAACAAGAATGAGAGACAAAGAGACATGTAGAAGAAAAAAAGAGAGAGAGAGAGAAGAACAGACCAACAGACAGGAAGTAAAAGAGTCTGTTGAAAACAAACAGATCAAGAGAGAACAAGGAGAAATGGTCAGAAAAAGAGAGAGAGAAGGTGGAGAGAAAGAGAACACATGATAAGAAAAAGAATGAAAGTGGATAGAGAGAAAGAGAGAGCTGTGAAGAAGGGAGATAGACAGACCAAAAAAGGAGAGAGAGAGAGAGAGAGAGAGAGAGATGAGGGGTAGTGATGGAGATAATGAATCAAACAGCAAAGAAAAGTGAAAGATGAAATTAAGAGAGAGAGAGAGAGAAAGGGCAAAAAGACAAGAAGTAAAGAAGGGATGAAAAAAGAAAGGGAAGTGAGAAATAATCAAAAAGAGTCAGAAGGAGAGACAGACAGTCTGACAGGAGGGTGGTGAAGAAGGGATCAGATTAAGAGAAAATAAGGGAGAGTGAGAGAGATGGACAGAAAAAAAAGGAGAGAGAGAAAAAAGGACAGCCAGACAATAAATAAAAAGAACAAATGACAAAAGACAGGCAGATGGGTTGTAAAAGAACAAGAGTAAAAAAAAGACAGACCAACAGACAGGCAGTAAATTAAGAAAACAAACAGATCAAGAGAGAACAAGGATAAATGGTTAGAGGAAGAGAACGAATGATGAGAGAAAGACAGAGAAATGAAAGAAAGTAGATAGAGAAAAGGACAGACAAGTTTAGTAAAGGACAGGGATAAAAAGAACAAGAATGAGAGACAAAGAGACATGTAGAAAAAAAGAGAGAGAGGGAGAGAGAGAGAGAGAGAGAGAGAGAGAGAGAGAGAGAGAGAGAGAGAGAGAGAGAGAAGGACAGACCAACATACAGGAAGTAAAAAAAAAAGTCTGTTGAAAACAAACAGATCAAGAGAGAACACAGAGAAATGGTCAGAAAAAGTGAGAGAGAAGGTGGAGAGAAAGAGAACAAATGATAAGAAAAAGAATGAAAGTGGATGAAGAGAAAAAGAGAGCCGTGAAGAAGGGAGATAGACAGACCAAAAAAAGGAGAGAGAGAGAGAGAGAAGGGCATTCAATTCACATTCATATTAACACACTGTGACTTTCCTGAAATGCGTGACACACACAGTCAGTCACATTTTCACAAAGTATACATGACAATGATCTTTTCTCTCTCTCTCTCTCTGTGTGTGTGTGGCATTGCCCTCTCTCCGTGCTCATCTCTCTGTTTCTGTGGGAACGCTTCACTGCCTTTCAATAACATAAAAAAGAAACCGTGGAGAAGCAAAAAGAAAAAGAATGGAGAAAAGCACTCTCTCTCTCTCTCTCTCTTTCTGTGTCTATCCCTCTCTCTCTGGGCAATTCTCCTCACTCCACGCTGACCTCCACCAGACAGAACACACACTCACACTCAGACAAACACAAAGGGAGCGAGGGAATGGTGGAGAAAGGCGAGTCGCACACGGCACATTTCGTCCCGATAAAGCGCCGCCATTGTCCTGAAGCTTCTCCATTACTTAAATACAGAAGGACATGAGCGGCGTTTTGTGGGAGGTGCGGGTGGGCGCCGGGAGGTGCGGGTCGGCGCTGGAGGTGCGGGTGGGCGCTGGGTGGTGCGGGTGGGTTGCTGGGTGGTGCGGGTGGGCGATGGGAGGGGGCATTATTGGAGGCCAATGGCTAAACGCTAATTTAATAGCGGGTAAATTAGGCGAGTGGGAGAGGAGTGCAGCTATAGGCAGTGTATTTATTCCCCGATCCTTATCTTTAGTCACACCACATTAACCTGCTAAGGGAGGGGATTCAGAGTGTGTGTGTGTGTGTGTGTGTGTGTGTGTGTGTGTGTGTGTGTGTGTGTGTGTGTGTGTGTGTGTGTGTGTAGAAGGTTATGAGCTACAGAAGAACACACACACACACATATACAAACACACACACACACACACACACACATCTTCACCTTTAGCATAGCCTCAGTATTCTTCTTTATTAAAGGCCTCAGAAAAGCTAGACTGTTCAAATATTAGATGAAAAGGAGAAGAGAAGAATATAATAAAGTAAAGAAAAGAAAAGTCAAAAAGTCAAAAGAACTGAATAGAAGAACAATAGAAGATTCAATGAAAAGATTGGAGCAAAGAAGACACGAGTAGACACTAGATGGGATGACTAGAGTGGAGAAGAGAAGGGAGAAAAAGAGATGTATTGAGAAGTTAAGAAAAGAGCAGAAAAGAGAACAGAAGAGAAAATGACAAAGAACAGAAGAGACAAGAACAAAAAGGGATGATAAAACAGAGTATAAGAAAGGAGAAGACAGTGTATAGATGATATGAAATGAAAGAGAAGAGAATAGTAGAGAAGGAAACTTCTTTCTAAGGTTTCTTCCTCTTAATGTAAGGGAGTTTTTCCTGCCACTGTTGTCACCACAATAATTGGCATCTCTGTGGTGCTGCTGCTTGTAAGAGATGTGGATCTGTATTTCTCTGTAAAGCTGCTTTGTGACAACTTTTGTTGTAAAAAGTGCTATAGAAATAAAAATTGAATTGAAATAATGGAAACAGAAATGGATGAGAAGTAATGACAGGAGAAGAGAAGAGAAGAGAAGAGATGAGATGAGATGAGAAGAGCAGAAACAAGATGAGAAGAGAAGATAAGAAAAGTAGAGAAGAGAAGAAACAAAAGATGAGAAGTAATGACAAGAGAGGAGTAGAGAAGAGAAAAGAAAAGAAGAGAAGAGAAGTAATGACATGAGAAAAGAAAAGAATAAACAAAAAGAGACGAGAAGGAATGACATAATATGAGAATATAGGAGAATAGAAGTGAACAGAAGAAACAAAAATTGACGAGAAGTAATGACAAGAAGAAAAGAGAAGTAATGACATGAGAAAAGAAAAGAATAAACAAAAAGAGACGAGAAGGAATGACATAATAAGAGAATATAAGAAAAGAGAAGTGAACAGAAGAAACAAAAATTGACTAGAAGTAATGACATGAGAAGAGAAGAGAGAAGATGAGAAGAGGAGAAACAAAATGAGAAGAGAGGAGAAAAGTGGAGAAGAGAAGAGAAAAAAAGAGATGAGAAGTAATGACAAGAGAAGAGTGGAAAAGAGAAGAAGAGAAGAGAAGTAAGGACATGAGAAGAGAAGAGAAGAGAAGTAAGGACATGAGAAGAGAAGAGAAGTAATGACATGAGAAAAGAAAAGAATAAACAAGGAGACAAGAAGTAATGACATAAGAGAATATAATAAAAGAGAAGTGAACGGAATAAACAAAAATTGACGAGAAGTAATGACATGAGAAGAGAAGAGAGAAGATGAGAAGAGGAGAAACAAAATGAGAAGAGAAGAGAAGAAACAAGTGTTGAGAAGTAATGACAAGAGAAGAGTGGAAAAGAGAAGAAGAGAAGAGAAGAGAAGTAATGACATGAGAAGAGAAAAGAAAGGAAGAAACAAAAAGAGACAAGAAGTAATGACATGATAAGAGAATTGGTATCTCTGTGGTGCTGCTGCTTGTAAGAGATGTGGATCTGTTTTTCTCTGTAAAGCTGCTTTGTAACAAAGAGAAGAGAAGAGAAGAGAAGAAACAAAAGATGAGAAGTAATGAGAAGAGAGGAGAAGATAAGAGAAGAGAAGACATGAGAAAAGAATAAACAAAAAGAGACGAGAAGTAATAACATAATAAGAGAATATAAGAGAAGAGAAGTGAACAGAAGAAACAAAAAATGATGAGAAGTAATGACATGAGAAGAGAAGAGGAGAAACAAAATGAGTAGAGTGGAGAAGAGACGAGAAGAGAAGAGTGGAAAAGAAGAAGAGAAGAAAAGAAAAAAGAGATGAGAAGTAATGACAAGAGAAGAGTGGAAAATAATAGAGAAAAGAGGAGTGAAGAAAAGAAGAGAAGAGAAGTAATGACATGAGAAGAGAAGAGAATAAACAAAGAGATGAGAAGTAATGATATGAGAAGAGAAGAGAAGTAATGACCTGAGAAAAGAAAAGAATAAACAAAGAGACAAGAATAATGACATAAGAGAATATAAGAGAAGAGAAGTGAACAGAAGAAAAAAAAATGACGAGAAGTAATGACATGAGAAGAGAAGAGAAGAGAAGAGTTGAGAAGTAATGACAAGAGAAGAGTGGAAAAGAGAAGAAGAGAAGTAATGACATGAGAGGAGCGGAGAGGAAATCAGAAGAAATGAGAAAATAAGAGACAAAAAGAGATGAGAGGTAATGACATAAGAAGAGAAGAAAGAATAGAGATGAGAAGTAATGACAAGTGAAGGAGAAGACAAGAAGAAAAAAGAAGAAAACAGAGTAGAGATTATAGCAGAACAATAGATATGATAAATATGATGAAGTTTTTAGAAAAAAAGAAAAATACAAGATCAAAAAAGTGAAAAAAGAAGAGAAAACACAAAAGAAGGGAAAGGAAGAGAAAAGAACAAACAAATATCAAAATAGATAAGAGAAGACAACAGAGAAGAAGAGAAGAGTGAAGGCTGGGTGATCAGGTGAGATGCTGTGGAGGTTCAGAAGGGCATTAGAAGATCACAGAGTAACAGTCTGTCTATGAGGGAAAGAGTGATGCTCTGAGAGGATGAGGGAAGGAGAGAGAAAGCAGAAAGAGAGAAACAGATTGTGAGAGTTGGAGGAGGGAGGCGGAGGGCAGGAGGGTGAGAGATTTGCGCGGCAAAGTGCTGGTATGAAAGGGAAAAGCGTGGAGCACAGAAGCTGTTAGACTGAGAACGCCGCGCCATAATCGATTGTGAACACTCCGGCCAAGCGCAGCCAATCAGAGGGCTGCTCACAGACTTCTCCTAGTTAGAGAACTTACACACCTTCAGAGAGAGAGAGAGAGAGAGAGCGAGAGAGAGAAAGAGAGAACATACACAAGATGAGGAGAAAATGAACTAAAATTGGAAAATGAAAGAGAAGAGGGACGACAACAGAGAAATATAAAAGTAGGGATAGCGTAGAGAACAGACGAGAGATTGTCCTTCAACTTTCTGCATCTGCTTTTCTAAAGGAATGACCTTGACAGACTTTTGGATTCCTCGCTTACTCATTCCTCACTCAGCAAATAAGTTATATTTCTGTTTTTAAAAGGGACATATTGTTTAAAACACATTTTTTTGCTTGTTTTTATATTTCTACTTCAGTCTCAACTGCCCCTATACATACACTCCAAAAACAAAAAAAAAACCATCCATCTGTTTTTTTCTGTGAATCAGCTGAAAGAGTTAAGTATCAGTTTTCATTTGCTTCTATGAGCCGTTTGGATGCTTTTTCCTTATTGTGACATCACAATGGAAAAAAAAAACCCTGCATAGAACCACCCTGGCTCCACCCCTCACCAATCAACTTCCACCAAAGCCCCACCAACTAGATCAGTTGAAAAAAACATTTCCATTTCAGTCTGCTGGTTAAGAATCTCAGACAGTACACAGTAGGATTAGCCAGCAGACTTCGTCTGAGGGAGGGATCTGTACCTACTGTCTGTGGCAAGTCAGCAGATGAGGGAGATGTAAGTACTTTCATATAATGACATATATCCAGAAGCAAGATGCCCAAATGAGATAGGCCATCACTCCAAAGAAAGGCTCTTTTATGGGTGTATTTGCAGTGAATTTTGGGAAAACAGGTCGAGACGTTAGCCCTCCTGTTACCTTCAAATTTACTAACATCTTTTATCTTTGGGGTCAATTTGATCCCAGCAATTTTAAACTACAGGAAATTATTATATAATAATAAAAAATATACCTAAGTTTGTGTCTCATGCTATATTTGTTTGTTTGACTGCTTAAATAGCTATTTAAACATTTTCTTCTCCCCTCCCACCCCCCTTATACAACCAGAATACATGTTATTCGACTATGAAAAAATATGCACATCACAGTAAAATCACATGCTATATTTGTTTGTTGACTACTTAAATAGCCTTAAAAATAATAATGCATTAAAAGTGACCTTCACATCATTCAACACAAATGTGTGTAAAATTCAGACATTTTTTATGTTTTATACAGCTAAAACAATCTGTCTGATTCAAATTGACCCCAAACCAAACTGACGTATACAAAATGTGTACAGGACACAGAAACTATACCATCACATTAATTTTATGTTTACCCAGTTGTTGTTACGAAAGTGAGGGGATGGGCGTAGGTGCAGAATAATAATATTTATTGAATTAACAAACTAAAACAAATTAACAAACAAACAAACAAAATAAACCAAAGTTACACTGAATACATAACTCCAAAACACTAAACTTGAAAACAGGACTCTAACAGACAGCATGAGACAAGAACCAAACCTGGCAAAACTACGGACAGCAAACAAACCAACAAAAGACTAGACAAAGAAGGCTTGAAACAAAGGGGCTTATATACACGAGGAGGGAACAGGAAACTGGAAATACCTGAGGATCAATCAAGAGGAGGCGGGGTTACAAATAACTAATGACAGGGTGGGGCTAGGGCAGAGACAGGACCAAAACACAACAGAAGCACATGGCTGGGAACACTTGACAGGAAAACAGAGGGGCAGGAGCACAAGAGACCAAATGAGAGAGAAACACAAGACAGACATGGGCTAAACTGTGACAGTTGTCCCCATTGAATTTGGAAAAGTCACCAAATATGAAGTAAATAAAATGATAATAACTGCTTATTTAAAGGTTTTAAACATTGAATGGGGTCAAATTGACCCCAAACATAATAGGAGGGTTAAGAAATCAGCTGACATGCCAGAAATCTCTCCTCGCATCTGATTGCTCATTTGCAGCTCGTTTAGGCAGTTATTTGGACACCGCTTGCCCTGCCTCTCACACTGTGAAACAGGAATGACACACGATAAAGATAAAGTCGCGCTGATCATGAAATTCAGTTGTATCAAACCAGATCAGGCTTAAAACCGTGTACATCTGGCTTTACAGTGATCAAAATGTAGAAACATTTATTATAGCTGACAGTCAGCGGCTGAAAACATCCAGAACTCGGAAATCTAACAGCATAAATTACTGAACGTGTATCAGCCCTTGACCGCAGGGTGAAGGGCATAATGGAGAAAAGGTTCACGGCTGACCAGGCCAACTAAATGAGATTCGAGACATCTGCAACAACATATAATGAACTAAAACCTATTTTAGCCCAGTACACATGAATCAGTCCCTGCTTAGTGATCCTACGGCATCATCTTCATTAATTTCCTTTCCCCCTCTTTCTTCTCGGTAAAATAAATGGCAGAGGCTGCTCAGTGATGAGAGGCAGAGGAGAGGAGAAAGGAAAGAGCGAAAGAGAGAGAGAGAGACAGAGAGAAAGAGAGAGAGAGACAGAAAGAGAGAGAGAGAGATCCCATTAGTTGCGCTTGGCAGACTTCACCTGTTCAGAAAAACCGTCTCAATTATGAACTGGCAATAAAAGATGGGTTGCCAGATTGAACCGGCCTGCTTCCCTCCGTACGGGCGGATTGGCTCACATGGGTTGCCTCCAAGAAGCGAGTGATAAAGGAGGAGGGAGGAGTGGAGGGGAGGGCGGACAGAAAGCGCTCAGCAGGTGCTGGACGAGACGAAGGACGGCAGAACAGAGGGAGGCCATTTTGGCAGGGCTTTGAATGACGAGGCAGAACTGGCGATTATCAGATCTCATGGATCATCAGTGATCATGATAAAGAGAAACTTTAACTGTTTTAGAGGTGAGAATATATACACTATACACCAGATAACAATTTTTGGTTAGCAGAATGTTTTCTTTCTTTTTAGAATGTATTTAACACATATATATATATTTTTTTTTTTTTTCCCATTTTCTCCCAATTTTTTCTTGGCCAATTATCGCACCCATTTATCTGCTACTAAGATGTATATCCCCTTTTACTTGTGATGCCTCAACACAAGGAGGGTGAAGACTAGCACACACCTCCTCCGATACCTGTGAACTCAGACTCCGCCTCTTTTTGAACTGCTGCTGATGCAGCATTGCCGAGTAGCATCACAGCGCTAGTATACTGGACTGTAGTCTGGGTGTTTTCCATGTTAAAAAAAAGCAATGTGGGATAACTTGCTAGTTAATATCACCCTGATAGCGGGCAGTTAGCCGCTAATGCTAATAAAATCTGTGTAGACTAACATCCAGCGATTGCTTGAAAGAAAGTATTTTTTATTACAGTTTTGTTTACTTAGCTTAGCTTTACTTAACTTAGTTATCTACCCAAATTTAGTTTATAGTTTCCTCAGCGTCTTGAAGGAAGGAGTTTCTGGAGGTGCTGAACAATAGTTGCTGCTTTTCCTTCACGCTGTGAAGCTCCAGCTCATCCCAATTAAATCACCACAAATCACCATCTCAGTTCATCAGGTTTAGATCAGAGGATTAATGTGGAGGATAAAGACTTTTTTTTTTACTGTTTACTATGTAATTCCATGTGTGTCCCCTAATCGTTTTCATGTGTTTAATATTAAATAAAGACAAACAAAACAATGAAATGGGAAGGTGTGCCTGATCTTTTGACTGGTGCTGTATATTCTATGCATTTCCATTTATATCCATTCAATATCCTGTAGTTAAATCGTTTTAGATTTTTTTTTTTTTAAATCTTCTTTGTCTGCAGAGTAGTTCTGGTAGAAGAAGTGATTTTCTAGTAGGATACGACTTCTTCAAAGAATCCAGACACCTGCAGAGTCATTCTTCAGGTTGTAATAATCACTGAATCATATTAGACAGGTTGTTGAGTCGTATTTGACAATGAAATAATGCAGACGCCACATGGGTAAGCTGCTGCTCTCTCTGTCTGCAGTGTTGCGTTCTTCGTAATGAACTTCTGATGCACGGTGTATTGGTGATGTTTGAGGGGAGTGGTGACGATGACACAAAACAGAGTGATTATTCTGCTCAGTGAGGCTGCACAGAAGATTTTCAAACGATCTGCATTATTTTACTCCACTTAATGAAACCACTGTTGCACGGTGCAGCACACAACACCGCCTCAGACTATCTTCCCAAGCAATTTTCCAAAAGAAATGAATTATGAAATGGCACATCAGGCATTCAGATGCAAAATCATCTTGCTTCAGTGTTGATTCATGGCTTCAGCTTAGATTGGGACCAATCAGACGAGAGACGAGAGACTGTTTGATTAGTCTGACATTTGACGAGCTGATAATATGAACACATTAGATGAAGTTCAGGTGCTCAACCCGCTTTCGATGGTCTGGTTTAACAACACAAAGAGACTGGAGTAGAGTAGAGCACTAAAAACATTTCCATTTCAGTCTGCTGGTTAAGAATCTTAGACAGTACACAGTAGGATTATCCAGCAGACTTCGTCTGAGGGAGGGATCTGTACCTACTGTCTGTGGCAAGTCAGCAGATGAGGAAGATATTAGTACTTTCAAATAATGAGATATATCCAGAAGCAAGATACCCAAATGAGACAGGCCATCCCTCCAAAAAGAAATGCTATTTAATGGGTATATTTGCAGTAAATTTTGGGAAAACAGGTCGAGACGTTAGCCCTCCTGTTACCTTCAAATTTACTAACATCTTTTATCTTTGGGGTCAATTTGACCCCAGCAATTTTAAACTACAGGAAATTATTATATAATAATAAAAAATTTAACTAAGTTTGTGTCACATGCTATATTTGTTTGTTGACTACTTAAATAGCCATTTAAACATTTTCTCTCCCCCCATCCCCCTTATACAACCAGAATACATGTTATTCAACTATGAAAAAATATGCACATCACAGTAAAATCACATGCTATATTTGTTTGTTAACTACTTAAATAGCCTTAAAAATAATAATGCATTAAAAGTGACCTTCACATCATTCAACACAAATGTGTGTAAAATTCTGACATTTTTTAATGTTTTATACAGCTAAAACAATCTGTCTGAGTCAAATTGACCCCAAACAAAATTGATGTATACAAAATGTGTACAGGACACAGAAACCATACCACCACATTCATTTTATGTTTACCCAGTTGCCCCCATTGAATTAGGAAAAGTCACCAAATATGAAGTAAATAAAATGTTAATAAATGCTTATTTAAAGGTGTTAAACATCAAATCAAACATAATAGGAGGGTTAAGAAATCAGCTTGTAAGATTTGCAATAATGTTAAAGCACTGCATCACACTGTGAGCTACACTGGAGGGAAATCAGTCTTCATACACTAACAGTTTTAGAACACCCCAGTATACTAAATTTGTCAGCGGTCACTGCTGCACTGCCTACTACCACTCCACCTACTGTTAAACCTGCAGCTACAAGTCTTAATAAAGGTTTAATAAAAGAAAAAAAAGATAAATTACATTATTTTGTAATTTTCAAAGATGTCAGCGCACATCAGACCACCTCACTCCAGGGGGTTAATAAACTGACAAGCAGTGAGAACCTCTGGTGTGCTGGAGAGGAAACACTCTAAATGCATTGTGTATATATATATATACAAAATAAAAAAAATGTCTCTTAATTTTTTCCAAAGATTTATTTACATACACAGCTCTGAAAAAAAAGACCACTTCAGTTTCTGAATCAGTTTCTCTGATTTTGCTATTTATAGGTTTATATTTGAGTAAAATGAACGTTGTTTTGTTGTTTTATTCTATAAACTACAGACAACATTTCTCCCAAATTCCAAATAAAAATATTGTCATTTAGAGCATTTATTTGCAGAAAACTAGAAATAATGCAAAGAAAAAAAACGTTCATATTCATAAAGTTTTAGGAGTTCATAAATCAATATTTGGTGGAATCACCCTGGTGGTTTTTAATCACAGTTTTTAATCATGCATCTTGGCATCATGTTCTCCTCCACCACCAGTCTTGCACACTGCTTTTGGATAACTTTATGCTGCTTTACTCCTGGTGCCAAAATTCAAGCAGTTCAGTTTGGTGGTTTGATGGTTTGTGATCATCCATCTTCCTCTTAATTATATTCCAGAGGTTTTCAATTTGGAAAAATCAAAGAAACTCATCATTTTTAAAGCGGTCGCTTATTTGTTTTTTTGTTTTTTTTTTCAGAGCTTTTATATTAGGGCTGTCACATTAACACATAATTAATTTAGATTAATTTATCACAGGAAATATAACACTGAATTTCTCCTCCACCAGTCTTACACACTGCTTTTGGATAACTTTAAGCCTTTAGTCCTGGTGCAAAAATTCAAGCAGTTCAGCTTGGAAACTCATCATTTTCTAGAAAAAATAAGAAGAAACCTTCACTCTTACCTCAAAGCATTTTTTCAAATGAAAAAATAACTTTTTATCAGAATGAAAGATTCTGATACAGATTCTTTATACAGTGTTTAGGACCTCATTCATGTAATGATCTAAATCGATGAATCATTTTCAGTAATGTAACTGCAGATAATTGCTACCAACATCAGGTTTTGTTCATATGATCCATCAAAATGGTTTAGCAGTCTTACCAATATTTACAGAATCTAAATCCAATAAAACCTTTGGGATATTGTATAAGAGGAGACTCATATCATTAAACTATTGTTTTATTTGTCTTTTAAAGCTGTGAGAATCCTGGAGGGGGTTCTGCCTCTAAAATGAGCAGCACAGTCTGGTGAGATGGACAGGATTAGTGTTTCGTGTTGAACGTCGGGTGTGAGACCCGTTATGTAGAGCTATACGGCAGACCTGTCTCGATGCCTGTCTCTGTACCGAGGGAATGACATGTGGAGTGTAGGTTGTCTTTAAGGGAACATGTTGATCTAATCTAATTAGGGAAGAGTGGAAGAAGAAGGAGGGAGGGATAGTATTTATGGAAATGCTGACGAGTGTACCTGTCATATTCAGAACGTCTCCAGAAGCTCCATCAGCTGTAGTGAAGCACTGCGTTACTGTGGGCAGCAGAAACAGTATATATTTCATTGCAGTTTATCTGCAGACATTAGTTTTAAAAATTAGGAGTTAAAATTAAATCTTAATATTAAAATTAAAGCCTCCACGTCTGGTTGTTGGGTTTTGAACATTTAGAACTGTTTATCATTACCTTAAAATGCCTTGTCCTGTATACAAGCAACAGGTGTAGGTGATACAAAACCACTTTTCCTGCAGTAAAATAACTTTTTTACACTCTGAAAATATGAAGGTTTTATTTATATTTGAGCAGTTGACGTCCATGGATTGCCTTGTGAAAAGGAAGTATACTCAAGAGCATTAAAATATGTTTAAATTAGGTAAAGAATACTAAAAGTACATTTTCTATTTAAAATAGTGGATTTTAAATTGCCGTTTCTGAAGCTGCTAATTCTGATTAACTTATCCAGTGCAACAGGAGCGTGTCATATCATATCATATGCAATCATATCGCCAACATTTTTTAATATAGTGAACAATATTATACCCTAAAATATGGTGCCATATCATTTCCCATTATATATCTACTAGAGACAGATTATATCTGTCCAGTATCATTTATTTTACTTTAATCCTGGATATATGGAGATATTATAGTATTTGGAGTGCATTATTATTAGTACTATGACATTCTGGATCATTGACTTCTGTTGCAAATCTGATGAAATTCTTGTATTTTTTAAATGTCTCAGTTAGTAGTGTTCCGCATCATATCGTATGATAAATCTAAAATAACACTTTTTTATATCCATATGTTTTCTTTATAGTTTAGATGAGTTTAGTATCATCTGCAATGTAGAAGGGCGCCGAGTGGTCCAGCGGTCTAATGCGCTGCCACTATGAGCGGGAGGTCGCAGGTTCGAACCCCCGCTCATGCAGCTTTGCCATCAAGCTGCCGGTGCTTAGAGGGAGCAAAATTGGCTCTGCTCCCTCTGGGGTGGGTAGATGGCGCTCTCTCCCCATCACACTTAAGGTGATGCTGGGCGGCATGAGGCGTCTGTGAGCTGATGTATCAGAACCTAGCCGCTGTGCTTTCCTCCGAGCGCACTAGCTGCTCAGGCAATGATTCATCAGCAGCAGCTCGAAAAAAGGGGTGATTGACTTCACACGTGTCGGAGGAGGCGTGTGCTTGTCCGCATCCTCCAAGGGTCACGGGCGTCACCGGTGATGGGGACGCACAAAGGGGTGGGGCAATTGGATATCCAAAATTGGGAGAAAATGGGGAAAAATCAGAAATAAAATTATATATCTGCAATGTAGAAGATTAAAAAAATATATTAAAAAAAAAACACTGAATTTAAGGTGTGTCCAAACTTTTAACTCAAATCTTTTAACTCAATTCTAATCAGTGATGGTAGTAACAGCGTTGAAATAAATGGTGTTACTAACGCCTAACTTTTTTCAGTAGTGAGTAATCTAACTAATTACTCTGACTGTAACTATAACACGTTACCATTTCCTACACCCTGTTACTGCATGTTAATTTAGAAGCTTAATGCTTTTTTTTTTTTTTAAGTAACACAAGAGTAACAGAAAAGTAACACAATAGTTACTTTTACTGGTAACTAGTTACTTTTATAGTGGAGTAACTCAGTTAGTAACTCAGTTACTTTTTTGGAGAAGTAACTATAACTAATAACTTTTTTAAAGTGACGTGCCCAACACTGCTTCTAATAGAACACTATAATTCAGAAGGTCTTCAATGAAGGCCTCTGTGAAGAGAAGAGCTACCTGGACGTCCATGTGAAGGTAGTATAAACAGTGTGTGTGTGTGTGTGTGTGTGTGTGTGTCAGGGCACTAATATCGGTGAACTGTGAAGGGGAGATAGCCCCAGGGCCAGCCTCCGATCGGGACCTTTCAAATCCCATCGCATCTCCTCCTTCCCTCGTCCCCCGTCTCGCTATCGAGGCAGATAACATGCTCGGGTAAAGGTTACAACACACCCTGACATTTCTGCTCCAACCCAACGACTATGAGCTCCTTAATACCCTCGCTTTGCATGCGTACATCGCATGCGTACGAGCGCGAAAATACAATTTTATAAAAAAAATAAAATAACAAATGAAAAAACTGTAAGAGTGCATGTTTTAACATATTTAAACATACCATTGTCACGGCAAAAGTCATGGGACAGAAACTAGTACTGTAACTTTTACTATCCCTTACAAAAAAAAGATGCTTATTCAAGTGCACTATTAGAAAACTTCTTTTAAACTAACATTAAGCAAGTATGATTAGATCAGTGACATACTAACATAATTATACTTAAGTATACCTGGCTTATACTGATGAGTATACAGAAAAGTACATTAATATTCAACTTTCATCAGATGTTTGAAAGTAAACTTTGATCATACTTTTTAAAAATTACAATATAATGTATTTAAAAAAAATAGGCTGCTATGACGTAAACATTTATATTAAATGTTTAAATATGATTCTATATATTTCCAGTAGTTCACTTAAAGTACAATGTATCATGTAACTTTTTAAAAATTAAATTAAATTACTACATTTATAAAATTGAAAGTAAATTTAGTAACACACTAAAAATATAGTACAGTATGTTAAAATTATTTTTTATACCCAACAAACTATACTAGAAGTGGGCTACTTACAAAAGACAGGAACAAGAAGCATGTTTGTACTCTAATATAAATATATTTGACATCAATTCTTATTACATTCCTAATATACCTGCTGTATAATAAACAGTGATACAGTTATAATACTTAATAAATGTATTATAATTTTACTGTAAGCATATTAAAAAAAATGGTTTACATACATGAAGTAGTTTTTAAATGTTTAAATGTAACTTAAGTATATTGTCACGCCTGACCCTGTTTCCTGTCTGTCCTCGTGCCTGTGTTGTCCCACGTGACCCGTGCCCCTGTGTTCTGCCTGTGATTTTCCATTACCTCATGTCTCATTTGTAGCTCCACCCCTTCCCCAGGTGTTTCCACTCCCAGTGTGTTTCCTGTTTAGTTAAATAGACTTCCTCTGTCACTTGTCCTCTGTCGGTCTTTGCACCTTCCCCTGTTGTTTTGTCTCTCCGTGTTCTTCCGTGTTTCATAGTCCTAGTCATTGCCCGTGTTTACCTCAGTTATTCTCTTGTGTATGTTTTCTAGTTTCTTGTTTATTTTCCTCGTTTCCCAGTCCTCTGCTTAGTGTTTTGTTTCTAGTATATTCCTTGTATATATATATATCCCTGCCCTGTTTAGTTTTGGTTATTTCTTGGTTATTTTGGTAGTTTCCAGTTTCTTGTTTATTCCTTGTTTATGTTCTTAGCTTTGTTTGTTTCTTTATTTATTTACTCCCTGTTTGTATATTTATATATATTTAGTACTTCTTGTTTGTTGAGTTTATGTTCACTAGTTCCTCTCGTTTGTTTTGGTTTACTTTAGTATTACGTGTTCTTTGTTATTTGTTTATCTTTGTTATTTATATACATATTTATTAAATTATTCGTTTCATCCCTTCCTGCACTTGTGTCCGCCTCCTCGTCTCCCTGCCTGGGTCACCCGTGACATATATTTAAAATAATTCAATTTTAGTACAGTTAAGTACACTTACCAAATTTTAACTAAGACTTTTGTACTATTTTTATACTATAATTAAAGTATAATAAGTATTTAAAAAAATGTTCCATTTTATCACTCTTTAAATATACTGATTAATAATAATGTGGCTACAAGAACACTTTAGTGCACTATAGCATAATAATGCTTAGTATACTTTAATCTACTATTTTTTACTAGGGTTCTCGGGTGACACTGTGGATCAAATACATACCAAGTGGATGTTAAATACCATCATATCATCTTGACAGCTTCAGAATGCCCACACATGCATATGTTGTAAGGTGTTATCTTGTAAATTAACAGAGGTGGAAAGTAATGAATTACATTTACTCAAATTACTGTAATTTGTCATTTTTTAAAGTAGTTTTTAAAATAGGTAATTTTACTTTTACTCAAGTACATTTTGACACAAGTAATTTACTTTGCTACATTGGAAAACTCCCAATTACTTAGTAAAAAATAAAATGCTGGAACAAAAAACAATTGTCTTAATTTAAAAAACAAATAATAAAATTGGCACGGATGCTCGTGCGTTGAATAACGAGGCAATAACGTCCTCATGCAATAAAAAATGTGCCTCACCGGACAGAGCTGCCAGCTTTCAAAACTTCCACATCAAACCTGAGAAAGCATGTGGTGTAAGTACTTTTATCATTAAACAATCTGCTTAAATGTTAAAAAAAACATGTAAATAGCAGTTAAAGCACAGCAATGGTAAGTTAAAAAATAATAATGAACTGTAAAACTATAAAAATACAGTTTATAGTCACATATATGACCATCATTTTTTAACAGTAAAGAAAAAAAGGATCATAGAAACCTATACCACTTGTTCTTGAAAATGTTTTATGTGGTTGTCTGAACAAATACTGCCTGAAAGGTCTAAATTATTATGTGGAATAATAGTTCATTAAAAACAAATTAATTTATGATTTGTTTTACTTTTTTACATCAAATAATTAAAGGTAACTATGTAACTTTTACTCAAAGTAAATTTTAAATTGAGTACTTTTTTAGTTTTACTCGAGTAGATTTTTAGATGGGTACTTCTACTTTTACTTGAGTAGAATTTTAGCAAAGTAAAGGTACTTTTACTTAATTACAATTTTTCAGTACTTTTTCCACCTCTGTAAATGAAGTTGCATAATGGCTGGTGTGCTCAGAATTGTATTGACCACAATTGACCGATGCGCTATAGATTGCTAAAATAAGGTCTTTCATGCTGTTATAAAGGAGTGGAAGTTTAGAGTACTAGAAAGAAGCACAGAAATGGATACAGATGTTTAAAATCGCTGCTCCTTAAATAAAAAAAGCTGAATTTCGAGGCTAAGTTCATTAAAAAGAAAGCCAGGCTGAATCTCTGAGAATGAAATCGGGGAAAACGATAAGAGCGGAGGAAAGCCACTACTTGACTAAAAGGATAACAAAAATGATGTGCCGAGAAATATGCAAATGAAGAAATGGGAAGCCCTCTAATCTCTTCCGCTTTAACAGTGTATGTGTGTGTGTGTGTGTGTGTGTGTGTGTGGGTTTGCTTTAGGTCTGAACTACAGATGCCATCAGCTAAGCCGGCCTACATCTCCGCTGCCACGGCATAAACTGTTCAGAGAAATTAGAAAACCTCCTCCTCTCTCTTTTTTAGCCACGTTAACGTGAGCTTGTCTTTTCTACACATACAATTCTTCACACTTCATTCCAGCTCATTTAACACAAGCTGCAGATGTGCTTAAGTTTAACATCAGTGGCGGCACTTTCCACATATATAACAGAGCATACAGGGGTTCGACAATGAAACTGAAACACCTGTCATCATTTTAGTGTGGGAGGTTTCATGGCTAAATTGGAGCAGCCTGGTGGCCAATCTTCATTAATTGCACATTACACCAGTAAGAGCAGAGTGTGAAGGTTCAATTAGCAGGGTAAGAGCACAGTTCTGCTCAAAATATTGCAATGCACACAACATTATGGGTGACATACCAGAGTTCAAAAGAGGACAAATTGTTGGTGCACGTCTTGCTGGAGCATCTGTGACCAAGACAGCAAGTCTTTGTGATGCATCAAGAGCCACGGTATCCAGGGTAATGTCAGCATACCACCAAGAAGGACCAACCACATCCAACAGGATTAACTGTGGACGCTGTAAGAGGAAGCTGTCTGAAAGGGATGTTCGGGTGCTAACCCGGATTGTATCCAAAAAAACATAAAACCACGGCTGATCGAATCACGCAGAATTCAATGTGCACCTCAACTCTCCTGTTTCCACCAGAACTGTCCGTCACCACAATACATTATTGTGCTCTAAAACCAGGTGTTTAAGTTTCATTGTCCAACCCCTGTACATCTGTAATAATGCAGCTGTTTTATAAATGCGATTAAAACAGTAGCAGATTTGCCCCACTTACAGTAATACTGCATCAGCAGCAGCTCTAAAAGAAGCGGGGTCTGAATTCACATGTGTCAAAGGAGGCATGGTCTAGTATTCAGCTTTCTTGTGTTGTGGCATCACTAGTGATAGGGGGAGTCCTAATGAGTGGGTTGAGTAATTGGCCGTGTAAATTGGGGAGAAAATGGGTTACAAATTTGAAAAAGTCTAAAAGGTCTAAAGTGCTGCCACTATCATCGGGAGAATTAAAAAAAAAAAAAAAAACAGGTTCAAATCCCAGTCATGCAGCATTTAGCTTTGATTGCTGCATGCTGCATTAGCTGTGGCATTGTTTCAATAATCTTCTGCAATGTCTCAAGATTTATTTTAATCCAGTGTTGCATTAATTTTTCACCAAGATCTTGCAGCAGCATTGATGATGGTAGAGTCTGACCTCTGCACAAAGCAGCTCTTCTCCATCCAGCACATCCCAAAGATTCTCAATGAGGTTAAGATCTGGACTCTGTGGTGAACTCTCTCTCAATCCATGTGTGAAAATAATGATCTCATGCTCCCTAAATCCTGAACTCTTTCACAATTCCAGCATCATGAATCCTGACATTCTAGTTATCTTGGAATATGGCCGTGTGTATCATCAGAGAAGAAAAAAAAAATCATTGATGGAATAACCTGGTCTATATTCAGTATATTCAGGTAGTCAGCTGACCTCATTCTTTCAGCACATACTGTTGCTGAACCTAAACCTGCAGACCAACTGCAGCATTAACCATAAACCCCAAATCATTTACTTTGGTATAGGGTACAGGGTATACATGCATTTAGGGTCCCTAAATATTAAAAATTGACCTTGGCTCCGATATACACAATAACGTTCGAATCAAACACACACATACTTCATTTATTGCGACCTGTGGTCAAAAGCCTGCCTCACAGTCAAATTGTCCAGCGCACAGCTTTGCAGTCACCGAGTCACCCAGGGTTGATTGGACACTCTCTCCTACCCTCTATTTCTCACAGATAAATTATAATCCATTAAAAAAAAGTGGGGGAGGTTTCATACGCTTCTCTCGCAAGTGCAATCAGCACGCACCCACAACCGAGTGACCGCAGTGTCACTCCTATTCCCCGCACAGCCAGTGAAGCGACTCGCTGCCGATAGCGAACACGTCTCCCCTCTGCTATCCAATTTATTAGCCAGATTAGCGCGGGGAGAGAAATGTTTATTCAAAAACTGGGGGCGACAAACGAGCAGGGCTAGCTGGAAACTCTGAACTGGATTATGGGAAGCTCGCTGGAGGAATCGCATTCAAATTAATTGTAAGGAAAAAGAAATGATGCAGCTGAAATGGAATCTGACTTTGTGGATATGTGGGCATGTGGGTATGAGTGTGTGTGAATGTGTATGTGTGTGTGTGATATTGGTAGCCCACATATTTACAATTTACATATTAATTGATGCATAATGTGAAATCCGTCTGTATGTGTCAATGCTTGATTATATACAGGTTGACAATATGAGGCATGTCAATGGGGGTTTGAAAAGCAATGTGTTTTATATTCATAATTGTGCTGCAAAGGTTTTATGGCTATTTGTTACCAAGGAAGCGAAAAGGTCCACATGTTTCACTGTTCACTTATTTACAATAGTTGTATAAAATGACATTAGTGCACCCCTGCTCACAATGATCTGTTACCAGGGCCAGAACTAGCCATTTACTGCATGTGCCCTAAGCTCAAATGCATTGGTAGTTTTATCCTAAGCTTGACCTCCCACACTAATATTTGGTAGAACCACCTTTAGCTTTGGTTGCAGCATGGATTCTCTTCGGCAGTGTTTCGATAAGCTTCTGCAATGTCACAAGATTTATTTCAATCCAGTGTTGCATTAATTTTTCAGCAAGATCTTGCAGCAGCATTGATGATGGTAGAGTCATCCATCATCCGACCCATAGACGGTATACAAGTATGGACAGGATGAAAGGAGTTTAAAAAGTGAAGCTACTATGTCTCTTACGCCCTCTGGTGGCTGGCTCCAGTACTACTTTTTTTCACCCCACCTATTTCAATTCATTTGGATGGGAGATGATGGAAAATTTCATCTAAAAATACACATCCAGTATTTTTTTTTTAAGTTGGGTTCTGTACTTTCAGCAATTCCCCCTCCTATGTTAATAACCCTCACTGTTTTTCTTTACAATTAATGCATTTTGTTGGAGTTATTTCGTGATATTTAAAGGGGTGTGGCAATCTGATGATTGATGCGCTGACTGTGCAGGTCCACTTTGCCTCTACTGTGCAAGCGCATGAAAGATGGCAGCTTCCATTTTGGCTATATTGTGGCTTTAAAACGCTGTAATGAAAGTGAATTGGGATGTCCTGTCCATAGTTAAATACAGGCTATGGTTTGACTGCTGCGCAAAGACTTCTCCAACACATCCCAAAGATTCTCAATGAGGTTAAGGTCTGGACTCTGTGGTGAACTCTCTCTCAATCCATGTGTGAAAATGATGATCTCATGCTTCCTGAACCCTGAACTCTTTCACTATTCCAGCTCCATGAATTCTGGTGTTGTTATCTTGCAATATGAAGAATAATCTGGTCTATATTCAGTATATTCAGGTAGTCAGCTGACCTCATTCTTTCAGCACATACTGTTGCTGAACCTAAACCTGCAGACCAACTGCAGCATCAACCAACCAACCCCACATCATTTACTTACTTAAATCCAGGTGGATATTTTTATTTGGCCAGGCAGTGTATGAAAGATGATCATATGAGGTGTGAGTTATTGGTTTTGCCCATTAGTTAGGCGTAAAATACTGTAGGTATCACTTTAGCTGCAGATCCATAACTGAGGACCAACCAGCCGTCATTCACACACTACACCACACTACACCACAATAACGTTTCTACCATTGTCAGGAAAAAATAGGCATCAATTCCGGTGTCAATGTGGCTGAATTAGCCAAGAAAAGCTATATCCTTAGAAAAGCGAAACACCAAAACTGTGTTTTCCACTTTGTTTCATCCAGACAATCATTATTTTTCATTATTATGCGTGTGCACATATACATGTATGTATAAGCTGCCCCACAAATACCTTGAGAACAACAGAGCTCTGTGCTTTACCATCTAACAATGCAAGACGCGACACCTTTTGAGAGCAATTGATTGGGCGTTGCTGAAAGGATATGGTCCTTTGTGAGCCATTGATTGGCCGGCACACAGCAGAGAGGCCTTCTGATGGTGATTGATTGGTCAAAGTAATTTTCCTCCTGGATGACCACCAGTCAGACCAAGTCTTTTGTGAGGAGTCTTCCAGGAGGTCTGTGTTCATGTATGTGTGTGTGTGTGTGTGTGTGTGTGTGTGTGTGTGTGTGTGTGTGGCCATCTTATTCTAAGCCTAAATGGGGTTTAGAGGTGGGAGGCGGTGCAGCACAGAGCTGTCTATGTAGGAATAAGGTACATGTGACAGTATGTCAGGTCACTTCTCATCAAAACCATTACAGCCAAGACAGCAGATCTTAGAACAAAAGAACACACACACACACCAACATAAACACACACACACACACATAAAAGCTGTATTAGACAGGGGTAGGATTGTTCTACTCTTCAAATAATGACCCAACATGACATTATTAGAAGAGGCTAACAAAATACATGCTTTAAAATTAGATAAAATTTAATCTAGATGATGATTTATGTTTCTAGCATGGAGAAAAAAATGGAGAAAATAAAAAAAAAAAACTAAAAATTAAAAATAAAAAAGAAGGCTTATGTCGCAGGCTCATAGTGTTCTTAATGAATTGGCTGAACGTGGCTACAAATCACTTTTACGTTTCATAACTATAGCCCTGTCCAGATGGGATTAGTTTCTCAGGGGGACGTCTGTGAAAAATATTTTACACTTCTACTCTTTAATGATAAAACTCCTGCATCCAGATTGCAATTGAAAAAACAGGAGGACCAATGAGTTTTTAGGCTTTTTTCTCGGTCACATGACATCATGTTCAGTTGCTCCTCCATTTCCACTCGCTGTTGTGTTTTTACATGGATCTCTGTGGAAATGCCCAAGTGCCCAAAATGTAATTACGGTGCGCAGCAGTGAAGAAATAGCTGTTTTATTTAACATGAGGTAATGAAACTCAGAGATGTGCGTCCGGACGGGATTAAAATTACTGAAGGACCACGGAGTTCAGAGAAAAACAGTAGATAATTCAGCCTGTAATTTTCTCAGAGGACGTCTGAAAAAAACATGTACATGGTCGTTCTGGACGGGAATAAAATCACAGAGGACCCCCATAAAAGAGAAAATTACCTCAGGACCCCTAAGAAAGTAATCCTGTGCAGACTGATTTAATTAAGAATTTAAATGGTTAAATGATTGGAATTTACCTCTAGAAGCTAAAAATACATTTTTAAAAGGAGCTAGTTTAGTATTATTTCAAGCACGCACCCTAAAGTACACCTACATTCTGTAAATAAGATCATACGAGTGAAGACACAGATTCACACACTGTGCTGTACTGATGCTCTCAGGATGTTCAGTAGGTGTCAATTCACCTAAGCCTAAGTGTAAAGAGCACATGCAAACCAGGCTTGTAAAAAATTGGAATAGAATTGAGAATGACCCATAAATTTCACTTTAATTCTTGATATTCAGACCAAAACGACGCTGCCAACTCAATGACAAAACACTTGAGGAACTGTTGACTATTAGTCTAAGCTTACTTTACTTACCCAAATAAACAGTTTCTAGAAGAGAATCTACAAGGCTGCTGAATTAGAAGTGAAACATGCCGAACCCTTTGTTCCTTACTATTGTCTCTTAAAATGCGCCTTATAATCCAGTGTGCCTTATGTATGAAAATAGACCAGATCATAGATGTTCATTGACAGTGCGACTTATAATATGGTTCACCTAATAGTCTGTAAAATATGGTACTTTGAAATTACGATATTGCTAATTATTGAACAGTAAGGGAATGTATGCTTAATGTTAGTGTCTCTACTTCCTTTTGGAAGAGAAATGCATATGGATATGGGATAATAATGAATTTAAATTCAAATTTAATTCAACACCCTGAAGATTTGTTTAAATTCCAATTTATTTATTGAATAGAATTAAAATCTGAAATTATGAATTTTGCTCAGCACCAATACAAACATTATTTGATGTTGATGGCCCAATCAGAGCTCATTTTTTCCAAATGAATTGTTGCTATTAGTCTGGCTAATTCTTAATCAGAAGACCCTGGATACAATCTGAGTGTGAACGACTCTAAAGCATGTTTATCAGCATGTTTCATCCAAAGCCTCCATCCTACTTTTCATCCCGCAGTCTTTTAGCACTGTCTGCACCCTAGAAGTGTCAGCTACGTGAGGTTTATCTAGTCCAACTATGAGAAGAGGAGACTTTTCACACTTTTAAACCCATCCGAAAAAGTCTCGAATCTCAAAGCCTCACAATCAAAGGACAAAGTGGAGGCTTATAGCCCTGGACTACGAGATGGAGGAGCCTCTCCACACAGAAAGGCAATCAGCAGCTCCTGTTCTTTCTGAAGGGCACGGAGGCGCGTGACGAAGCGTTCATTAAAAGCATGACCGAGGACGGAAGTGAGGTCACGGCGGCGGAGAAAGAACAGGAAGCCCGCGGAGATGTGGCCTGCAGGGCCGGCTCCAGTGGGGAAAACACTTGGCAGAAACCAAACAGAAGAGCGAGAGGCGGTTTCTCGGTCAGGCTGTCTTGGGAACGACGTTCCAGCTTGGAAACAGATAAAGGGGGCGTGGGGGGGAAATGGAAAAGCACCTAACGGCCTCGTCTATTATCAGCTCCGGCTGCTGCTTATCAGCCCAGGCCTGCCTTTTCGGGCGAATTCAATCGGTGCTTAGGGTGCGGAAGGGAGAGTGAATTTAATGGCCTTTGTTTACCTTATCTCACGCCGAGCGAATGAGGATCCTCTCACCATCTCGCTAAAGAGACGAGTCACTGAAATACTATTTATGTTTCAATTCTCTTCCTTATTAAATTTGCTATTTTGCTCAGTTTTGACCATAATGCAGTTTTGCCAGAGCACTCTTCTCTAACTGACAAACCATGTCAGCATGGGACCACTTAAAAAGCTGCTGCCTGATTTCATCTCCATTTCCCTTTCTCACATTGCTTTTGATGTAATATAGCCAGTTCATTTACATAAAGGCTTGGACGTCTTACACTGACGGTGTATCTCAAAAAGGTTATATACTTTACTTCAGTAATTCAGTAGATGTATTACACACAGAGTAATCTATTTTTAAGCATTGGTCTTATATAATATTCAAATTTTCTGAGACACTGATTTTTGGGTTTTTATTGGACTCCTTTTTTGGGGGGCTTTCTTTCCAGATTCTTACCAGTAAATATATGTTACTTTCCTTTTTTTTGTTTCATTTTACACCAAGTTTAAGCTTCCTCTCTGCAAACACTGCTGTAGGAAAAGTTGAAAACCAAGAGGTTTGGTTCCTTGTAGCAACATGTATTTCAATAACTAGCAGAGTCTGGTGGTGATGGGCTGCTCTCTAGTATCAACACCACCATATTCCCCTGAAGTCACTCTCTTGCTTTACTGTGCAGCAGCTTACATTTTTAAAAACATACTTATTTTTAGAAGGTTTACGCCAATTTTAGGGGTGTAAATACAGTGATTTTGTAGTACTGTTATGGGGTTTTGGAATTGATCAGTTTTATAGTTCTGTTTTAGTTCAGCAGGATTAATTTTTTATAAGAAGACAAAAGTTTAGGTTTATGATTTGCGACTTTGATGTACTGAACTCATGAAATTTGTATATAGGTAGTCTGTTAAACTAATCATTTTCTAAAAAATAATATTTTATACTGATACACCCTCACATTAACTGTAAATATATGACCAGTTGTGATGCACTGGGGCGAGAACTGAACTCTACAGGGATGTAAATCTGTAAATCGTAGGTTTCTGACCACTGCCCAGGGACTTTTATATACGCCAGGGGAGTCCAATCCTCTGCACAAAGGGCCCGCATGGTTGCAGGTTTTCATTTTAGCACAGAAGGAGCGCACCTGATCAGCTGTTCAAAGACTGAGACGAACTGATTAAACCAGCAGAGTCAGGTGTAGGTGTGCACCAGCTCGCTCAGAATGAAATGCGGCAGCCAGACCGGCCCTTTGCGGGAAGGATTGGACACCCCCGGTGTAGACATGCACCAAGGGATCTACAACAAAAAAAGAAATTGCACCAGATGCTTTAGTTTGGCGGTGTTCAGGTCCTCAGCAGCAGAAGCTGAACAGATGAGGGTGTTTTTCCCTTTTCCAGCTCATGAACACTCTGATAATTAGGAGATGATTTTTTGTTGTAGGTTAGGATCCAAAACTACCTCTTTAGATACATGCTGTAGATAAACACGTGTTGCACTTTATCTGATTACACCATGATTAAATCACTAATGAAGATTCCCCACACTTTAAACCAACATAGAAATTAAATATATGACCAAATGCAGAGTTAAACACACACAAATGTTAAACCTATATATTATATAGATGTATTACACACAAAGTGATCTATTTTAAGTGTTTATTTCTTTTATTGTTGATGTTTATGGCTTACATTCAATGAAAACCCAAAAACCAGTGTCTCAGAAAATTAGAATATTATATAAGACCAATTGGTACTTTTGGCAGAACTGTGGGCAGTGAGACAAGTCCTGCTGGAAAATGAAATCTGCATCTCCATAAAAGTTGGTAGACTTGATATAACACAGTGGATCAACACCAGCAGATGACATGTCTCTCCAAACCATCACTGATTGGTGGAAACTTCACACTAGACCTCGAATAGTTTGGACTGTGTGTCTCTCCACTCTTCCTCCAGACTCTGATCCCTTGATTTACAAATGAAATGTAAAATTTACTGATGATCAGTGATGGTTTGGAGAGACATGTCATCTGCTGGTGTTGGTCCACTGTGTTATATCAAAGTTTTATGTAGCTGTGTATTTCATTTTCCAGCAGGACTTGGCACACTGCCCACACTGCCAAAAGTACCAATTGGTCTTATATAATATTCAAATTTTCCGAGCCAATGAGAGAGGTCAGCTTACCTGTGGCTTGCTCCTTTAGCTCTGCTTCGGTGGCAGTTTGAAATAGGAAATAGAACTCTGGAGGAGGATTTAGACAAACAGATAGAGAGACAAAAGCAGCAGGAAACTCACAGCAACCATATTATTGGTCAAAGGTAAGTGACATCACCTGAGCTCCCTTGGAAAATCAGTGGCTGTCCCTAACCATGTGACCTTCCTCTCCTAACTATACTGTCTGCAATGAAGGAAATGTCAATTAAAGTGTTTGTTCTAAAACTGTGTTTGGACAGTTGTTACCAAATGTGTGTCATATGTTTGGTATCATCCTTTAAGTGAAGAGTCTCACTTTGTAATTCCATCTGTGTGCAAATACACAATAAAGCAAAATTATGTTCTGAAAGGACCATAGTGCAGTATGGCAGACTAGGGTTCGACACCACACTACACCGATAAAAGTACTTGGGCAAGACTTCTATTTCTACATTTTCCTACCTCTGTAACTCGAGATAAGCTGATATTAAATCTACCTAATCCATAGTGAACCCATATCAGAGGTGGAAAGTAACTAATTACATTTACTTACATTACTGTAATTGAGTAGATTTTATGAGTAATTTGTCATTTTTAAGTAGTTTTTAAATAGGTAATTTTACTTTTACTCAAGTAAAATTTTTACTTTTACTCTTACTCAAGTAATTTACTTCACTACTTTGGAAAACTCCCTCTTACTGAGTAAAAAATAAAATGCTGGGGAAAAAACAAATAGTCTGAATAAAAAAAATTCAATTATTTTGTTCTCCATGGCAGCGCAGCTAAATTTTGTCATGTAGTGTTTATTATTACGGTTAGCAGGTGAGACGCTGTGTGAATCAGCTGTGTAGTCTGGGGTCTGTGTGCACGGCTCCTGGGAACCGGTGTTCTGTCAAGTTATGCTACCCATGGATATGGGCTTCTTTACGGCACTGCGCATGCACCCACCAACAGTTTTTTATAATAATTCCTTAGGTTTTTATTAGGAATATTAAACAATCTGCTTGGTTGTTAAATAAAACATGTGAATAGCAGTTAAAGCATAGGAATGTCAGGTTAAAAAATAATAATGAATTGTAAAACTATAAAAATACAGTTTATAGTCACATATATGACCACAACCTTTTAACTTTTTAATAGTAAAGAAAAAAGTGGATCATAGAAACCTATACCTCTTGTTCTTGAAAATGTTTAATGGGGTGATCTGAACAAATACTGCCCAAACTATTTAACTTAATAATTATTATAATATTTAATTCATGATTTGTAATTTTTTACATCAAATAAATAAAAGTAACTATGTAACTTTTACTCAAAGTAAATTTTTAATTTAGTACTTTTTTTACTTTTACTCGAGTAGATTTTTAGATGGGTACTTTTACTTTTACTTTTTACTCTGCCCAATATGTATGACTTTTATTCACATTTGGTCCAAAGTTAATTAAATCAAGGTAAAAACAAAACTAAACATTTAAGTATTAAAGCCTAATTCAATCTGTAAAACATGGTGGTGGTGGTGTTAGTATCACAGTTTGGGCTTGTTCTGCTGCTTCCTGGATAAGTAAAAGATGGTTTGCCATCATTGATGAAACAATGAATTCCAAATTATTCCAGCAAACTCTGAAGGAAAATATCAGGACATCGGTCTTTAAACTGAATCTCAAGAAAGCGTGGGTCATGCAGCAAGACGATGACCTAAGCCCTGACCCTTTTTCTCAAAGAGGTTAAAGTTTGAGCAGAACATCTCACAGTTTATGGAAGTTTGTTTCTACTGATCGCAGCCTAAATAGATGATGCAATTGATGCAGCAGGACTGAACATTTGCAGGGTTTAAACAGTGAAAGCCTAGTTTTGGGGCATTAATCACTTGTTTTAACATGTTTTAACAAAATGCAACATGGAGAATGTCTATATAAGTATTGGAAAATTGTTTCAGATTTTATAACACTTTTGTACAATCTGTAAGATTCAGTTTTGAATCAGAATGCTATAAAATCATTTAAATTTTCTTTTTTTTATGGCATGATTCTACTGTTGGATGACCTGATGAGTAATCTTCTCTATTTGACCTGGACAAATCACAGAAATAACACGCCAGACATCCTCCAACCTATGATTCATGCTTTTTACATCTGATGGCACAGCTAGTTCTATTGAGGATGACTAACATTTTGTGTGGAGAACTTCAAGGACCTTGCAAACTTGATAATTACAGATCTACTTTCATCAGAAAAGTTGAGGAAGCACAAGACATGTCCAGATTGTTTGTTTGTCGCTTTTGATCCTCAAATCTGATGGACTCGTCTCAACTTCTGGACCTGCTTCCACCGTGGAATTGAGTGGAGAGGAATCTGATTTGTTCCGGTCAGCTTGGCCATGAAATAGTATCCAAAAAACGCTCCACTGACAGAGCTGAAGCCCTGCAACCTGTGTAGTACCATCACTCATCCACAGAGCAGATAGAAAGCTTTTAGCAAAAGACTCTGAGTATGCAACATGATGCTGGTTTATATTGACAGAAATGCATGCTGGGGGAAATATATCTGATATGTGTCAGAAGGCAAGCTATTTAACTTCAATTTAAACAACCCATCCACTTCATAAAAAAACGAAGAAAAGGTGAGGACTGACTTCAGATCAGTGCATTAAATCCTTCAATCCATCCAAGTCTCACAATTTCTCATCGTCCTTATACCAGCAATTTCATAACTCAGCTCAGCATCTGCTGTAATTAAATTAAGGCCTTTTAAAAGGGAGCTGAAGGATTGTATGACTTCTCAGCCAAAAGCTGAAGCAGCAGATTCCAATCAAGATTTTTTTTTAAACAAGACAAATTAAACATCCAATACAATAACTACAGAATTAAAGAAAACTGAGGATAAACGATTTACAACAAAATTGGATTTATGATATTATATATCCCTGATAGGCTAAAGACTATAGCTGGCCTCCTGACAGTAATTAAACACACCTGCCTACACAGAAACAGGTGCAAATGCCAGACAAAGCCTCTGCCAACACTTGGCACGTACTGTACATCTTGGCACATGTACTGTAGATGTATACCACATGCTAAGAGAAGCATGTATGTGTCACTTAAAGACCTGATGACCTAGTATTTCCATAGTAATGTTTTAATTTAAAAAAATGACTCTAGAAAGAAATGAAGTTCAGTCAACCTGAAACATTTCAGGAACTTTATAAGGATCAAGTGCAGTCACCGTAAAGACCATCAAAAACTTTATGATGATGAAACTGGCTCTCATCAGGACCACTCCAGAAAAAAAAGAAGAGCAAGAGTTTCCTCTGTTGTACAGGATAAGTTCATCAGAGTTACCAGCTTCAGAAACCACAAGTTAACAGCTTCCCAGATAAGAACACCTAAATGCTTCTTTCCAGAGTGTTTTGTACAATAATACTCTGTGTCAAGGCTATCTTCTTAACCCCCAATGCATGATGTTGCCCTCAAGCAACAAACCATCTTTCGGTTAGTACACAATTCCATAACATACCATACTGATAAAATTATCTATTTATTTATTTAGTTTTTTTTTATATAATGTTACAAGTCATATCTACAGCCAATACACTGAGGCGTATAAGTGGTTTATAAATAAAAAATATATACAGTACAGGCCAAAAGCTTGGACACACCTTCTCTTTTTCAATGCGTTTTCTTCTGACTATTTACATTGTAGATTCTCACTGAAGCATCAAAACTATGAATGAACACATGTGGAGTTTTATGTACTTAACAAAAAATGAGCTGAACCTCCACAGTCACCGGACCTGAACCCAATCCAGATGGTTTGGGGTGAGCTGGAGCACAGAGTGAAGAAGGCAAAGGAGCAACAAGTGCTAATAAACACCTCTGGGAACTCCTTCCTTCCTTCAAGACTGTTGAAAAACTTTTCATTTCAGGTGGCCACCTCTTAAAGCTCATTGAGAGAATGAGGCCAAGAGTGTGTAAAGCAGTAATCAGAGCAAAGGGGGGTTAGTTTGAAGAAACTAGAATATAAACATATATTTTTTTTGTTATTTAACCTTTCTTGGTTAAGTACATAAAACTCCACATGTGTTCATTCATAGTTTTGATGCTTCAGTGAGAATCTACAATGTAAATAATCATGAAAATAAAGAAAACGCATTGAAAAAGAGAAGGTGTGTCCAAACTTTTGGCCTGTACTGTATATTTGCAAGAATATGTAAGACGTATATTTTGCTGTTCATGTTCTGACAATAACCTTACATTCTTGTTGTAAAACAAGCTTTGGGCAACATTATGTAGATAAAGCAGTGCTTACTCAAATAATCAGCTTGTTATCAAAACAAATAAATGGTATAAAAAAAATTAAAAGAAAAATATCCCAAATTTTTATTATAGTGATTTTTTTCATTCCATAGGAATTAAAATGACAGTAATAATTTTTATTACAATCATTTCTGGAACAATATACAGTCCAAACAATAACAGTTATTGTGACAGGTCTTTACTACCAGCAGATACAGGGCATTCATTTAATATATATTCAAGCAAACATTATTCACAACATTTTTTAATAAGTTGTGTTTGTTTAATACTTTGTAAATGTTGGTTTGTTCAACACTTTTAAGTTACTACGTTACTTCTCTATGTGTTCCTTCATAGTCTGGATTACTTTACCACTCATTTACAATGTAAAAAATATATTTTTTTTTATATAAAAATTAAAGCATTGAACGTGACGGTGGTACTGTATATATTTGTAGGTCACTGTGAGAGAAGCATAAGTAATATACAGTATGTAATAGAAGTAATATGATTATTTTATTTTATATTATTTTACATTATATCAGCACCATTGAGACCATTGTTCTGTATTGGAGTAGATTTAATCAAACAATGGATAAAAAGTAATGTGCATTTAGCTACACCATGTTAAATAGACCATCATTTGGATTAATCAAGATCTTCTCAACAGAAACTGATTCAGATTCGCAGCTCAGAAGTCAGATAGACTTATTTTATAGCACGGATGTCCTCTCTTATCAGCAAAGAGCCAGTGTGGCTGAAGGCGTTTAATTCTCTAATTCTCTACCTGTTTAATCAGTTGGTCTCACTCTTCAAGCAATTAATTGTGGGTATGCCCTTAATCCCAGCTGATATTGATATTATTGATACTATTGGAAACATGTTCAAATGACAGTCTCTTCTGAAGGAACAGTTGGAAGCAGATTTGATTTCTGCTTAGTCAAAAAGACATTTGTAATCAGTTGAATTCTGAGTTAAATTCTGTGTTTATAGAGGCGTTTATATGAGCTCGGATCAGTTCAGCTTCCTCTTCATTACTGAGGTCTAATGATGTTCAGCAGTAACACTGCCGCTGCCCTACAGAAACACAGTGGACGGGTTAAATGAGTACTGCAGGAAAGGCAGGAGCTCCAATATTAACATTCTCATGCACCTCTACAGCCATCTTGTGGCCAAGCCAGAGGTGTAATTCTAGCAGCAATACGTTCAGAAAAAGCCCTCTAGAAGGTCTGCACACACACACACACACACACAAATATTTTATTTAAAATAATTATTAAAATAGTTATTGCCTTTTTGTACCATATATGGACATTAATTCAATCATATTTGCTGACCTCAGGATGGCCCATTATGTTTATCTTTCCTAACAGTATGTCTATTTGTGTATTGTACATATAGTGTCTCCCATTCTCTTATATTATATATCTTATTTCACCAGAGTTGCCAGGTCCGCAGTTTTCCCGCCAAATTGGGCTTGTTTGCAAATTCAGTTGCGGGTGAAAATTCAAGGATGACGGGATGCGTTTTTGGGCTACTTTAAAAAAAAAAAAAAAAAAAAAAAAAAAAAAAGTGGGTGTTAAAGTAAAAATAATTTTTAACTAATTATGTTACTTTTGAATGTTCTTGACTGTGATATAAACTGTTACAAAATAACTAATAAAACAAAACACTAATGTTAGAAAATTATTAATGAAAGATAAATATCAATACTGATAATAAATCCCTTATAAACAAAATACTAAGTCGTTTTCATAGTTGTTTTGTCATTTGCTTCAAACGTCTGACAGACATATATTTTGGGGTAGTTAAGCTTCTAAATGGCGGGTTTCAGACTGACTTTGGGCTGGATATTTTTGTTGGACCTGGCAACCCTGCCCATCACTATTGCACTATTGTCTTCTGTCTAACGTATGTCTATTTGTATCCTTGTTGTACTGTACATAGAGTGTCTCCCATTCTTTTATATTATTAATCTATTTTCTGTACTTGCTGTAATTTTTGGGATGGAGAGTAACGTAATTTCTATTCTCTGTATTTCCTGTACATATGCAGTACTGACAATAAAACTACTTGACTTGACTTGAAAGAAAGCCTTTTTACCAGAATATGTTTTATATTTTACATTCTTCAAAGTAGCACCTCTTGTTTAGATTAGACAGTTTTACACATCTCTGCTGGATTTTCTCAGTCAGTTTTATGAGGTAGAGTCACCTGGAATTCAGGCTTTCAGTTAACAGCTGTGCTGCTGAACTCATCAAGAGTTAATTACTTGAATTTCTTGTCTCTTAAAGTGTTTGAGAGCATCAGTTAAAGTAAAGTAGTGAAGAGGTAGAGTTACAGGTATACAGTGAATAGTGAATATTTGAGTAATGTTCTAATCCAGACTATGAGAAGCAAGAACTACTCAACTAAATAAAGAAAATTTTAAAATGTATTTAATAAATGAAGGTCAGTCAATTCAAAAACATTCAAGAACTTTGAACTTTGTATCCTCAAATGCAGTTACAGCAAAGACCATCAAAAACCTCATGATGAAACTGGCCCTCATCAGGACCGCCCCAGGAAAGGAAGAATATTTGCTGACCTCAGAATGGCTCATTATGTTTTTCTTTGCTTGGAAAAAGCCTTTTTACATGAATGAGCTGAAATTAACTTGATTATTGTGGGGTGCTAATTGGTCCAGCAGGCTAACCACTGTCTGCTACTATGCTCGGGAGATCCCTGGTTCAAATCCCAGTCATGCAGCTTGCCATCAGCAGCCAGAGAACTGAGAAAGCACAAGTGACCTTGCTCTCTTTGGGTGGGTACAGTAGATGGTGCTCTTTCCCCTCATCACTCCTAGGGTGATGTGGATCAGCACAAGGTTGCATCTGTGAGCTGATGTATTAGAACCGAGTCGCTGCGCTTTCGTCCGAACGTTAGCGCTGTGATGCTGCTCGGTAATGCTGCATCAGCAGCAGCAAAAGAGATTGAGTCTGACTTCACATGTATCGGAGGGGGCGTGTGCTAGTCTTCACCCTCCTGGTGTTGGGGCATCACTAGTGATAGAGGGATATACCGCTGAGTAGTAGCTGAATGGGTGGAACAGTTAGCCAAATAAATGAGGAGAAAATGGGGAAAAAAATTAAAAAGAAAATATTGTCTTAACCCCCAATGCATGATGTTGCCCTCAAGCAACAAACCTTCTTTTGGTTAGTACACAATTCCATAACATACCATACTGATAAAATTATCTATTTATTTATTTTATTTTTTATATAATGTTACACATATCATATCTACATCCAGTATATGTGCAAGAATATGTAAAGAACTATATTTTGCTGTTCATGTTCTTACCATATCCTTACACTCTTGTTATAAAACAATCTTTTTGGCAACATTATGTAGATAAAGCAGTGCTTATTTAAATATTTAGCTTGTTATCAAAACAATAAAATGGTCTAAAAAAAGTTTACAAAGAAAAAATCTCCCAAATTGTTATTTTATAGTTTTTTTTCCTCCCCAAAAATTCACTCCATACCATAGAGGGTTAAAATGACAGTAATCATTTTTATTACAATTCTTTCTGAAACAATATACAGTCCACAAAAAAACAGTTATTGTGACAGGACTTTACTACCAGCAGAAACAGAGCATTCGTTTAATAAATATTACTCACAAACATTACTAACAACAATTTTAATAAGTTATTTTATTAGAAAACTCTGAGAAAATGAGAATAAACACATAAAGCTTTTCCAAAAATGAAATACAATTTCCAAAGTTCTCCTGGAGGAAGTCCAGTACCTGCAGTTCCTATCCATAAAAGTGCTTTAAAGAGCCGCTAAGCCCTAAACCAAATATATTTTATTAATAGCTAAAATGTGTTTCTTAGAAGTAATGAAACATATCAATCCTGCTTAAAGCTTTTAAAAAACATTACCTAACGTTTAAAAAAACACTTTTATTGCAGCATTTTCGCCTCTGCAGCGCCCTCTCAGGTTTAACTGTGATATAGGATTATGATTACGTGGATGATGTGTTTGTGTACTTTGATAGACAGACACATCACAATATGCAAATCAGTCAATTAATAATACCACCCCCCTGCTGACGTCCAATCATCTGGGTCTCACCGCTATCAGAGACACACTGCTGCAGCTCAGCCAATCAGCTATTCCTCCTGCCCTGCCCCTAAACCCATACATCATCACCCAGTGCAGCTCCCAAACTACTCCTCACATTTTTTGAAACCTTTTTCAGCTCTGATACATGAGATACCAGGACAGCTGTGCTTTGAGAGGAACAATAAGAGGGTTTGTCAGCAATTGTGCTCTCTCAGACTCCAGCTGCTGATGCTAAAGCAGCACAATCAGTCAGTGCCTTATTATGCTGAACCACTTAAAAAAAAATCACTTGATGCTGCTTTTTGAATTCAAAAGAGGTTTTTATACGACACAGCTCAAAAAATATATTCTATTTTCTAACCAGCATATCAGTAACATTTCTGACCAACAGCAAATACTGACTACTGCATTTATCTTTACTGCTGAGACAAAAATAAAATTTGATTTAAAAGCAAGTCTTGAATGTAAAAAAATTAGAACATTTTATCCTTTATTTATTGTATAACGGTATCTCTAATCTGCATAAATTTAAACCGAGATTTTATCAATGAGGAGACCAGCCACAGAATGAAATATGGGATGGCATTAATTATAAAGCTCACCCTGATGTCTGTTAGTCGATAAAGTCCTGCCCTTCACCAAAAAGAGCCAAACAGTTTACTTGTTGTGCCAAAAGCGGCAGAGAGGCTTGTAAGGAGGCCGAACCCACGATGTGGAGATCTGCGCAAGTGCAGTAGCCAGAACAAGCTACATAAATCAAACACTATAAACTGAAGATTTTTTTTTTTTTTTTTTTTTTTTATTTAACCAGTGATGTAAAATTATGTTATTGAAACATTAAATTGATCTTCAATCTTTGTACATTTAAAGACATAGCAGGCCAGTCATAAACAACTTGAGTTAACCGTCTAGCAGCTAGGGCTGCAACTAATGACTATTTTGGTAGTCAATAATATTTTTTTTCGATTAGTTGATTAGTCAACAAATATTTTTGCCATGTATTTCATCTCTAAATATCCAGATGCTGTTTAAACATGAAGAGTACTGATATTTAGTAAGTAACTATGTAATATGTTGTGTTTGGGCTCTTTTGGAGTCACAGACCAAGTTGAGTGTAAACTATGTGAATGAGCCATTTACCCATATCGCATTGCTCTTCTGTCCCCAGCACTTTGTGTAATGCAGTACTGTTACAAATTAACAATTAGTCTACAAGTTTAAATAATCAACATTGTCGATTATATCAACTAATCATTGCAGCCCTACTAGCGGCATTGCAAATAAGGCTGCCTAGTGAACAGATCTGCCTATAAAGACTTTGGTTGATAGTTCATACAGATAGAAATGAATAACAAGAATCTGAATCAGAATTTTGAAATGACTGATCCTACTGTAACAGATAAAACACATTCATTATAACCAGTACCAGTAGTATCAGTTATTTACTGTTATTAATCATCTTCCAATTATAAGATACTTCAATAAACCAATGAGATTTATTGAAATCTGAAGTATATTTTAGCCCCTTATGCTCAATACTAAGATGTACATGCTTAAGGCAAAAAACAACTAGGAAATGTCCCATGGTTTCCATTTTTTAAGTTATAGTGAAGTTTTAATAGAGCTGATTACACTGAGAATTTCTTCCAGTTTTATATTTGATTCTATATAACTTTAAAACTTTCAAAGAAGTTTGCTCACAGTTTCTCAAAGCTACCAACCTGTTTCTGGCAGTGTTCGCCTTCCCAGCCTGGGAAACACTGGCACTTAAACAGCTCTATAAATCTGCTCCTCTCCCCCTCATCACTGCTCACTCTCCTCTCTATCAGATACGATGGACCATCTGGTGGCCCGTCCGGAGGATCTGCTCTGTGGACGATGTTCCACACGGCTGGGTCTAGATGGAGGTAGGCTCCAGAGCCCGGGTCCCGTCTCTGGCATCGACCCCGGGCCGAACACAAGGCCTGGCTGCACACGGATGCAGCTTCGGTCACATTGACCACATACCGGCCCAGCGTGGTGTCCAGGTAGTCCTTCACCGCCTGACAGGTTCCCTGGGAAAAAAAGGGAAAGCAGTACCAGTATGAGTTCATGTGTCTTTTTTTATTTGCCTTTATAACAAACTGACAAGGAATTTAATGGAATGGATGTGCAGCCTATTTCTTGCTAGAAATAAAGGGTTTAAATCAAGTTATTAACACATTTATTAGCAAATTAGCAAATATAATAAGTATTAATAACATGTTGGTGCGCAGTGGATAATATCACTACCTGCCAGTGAGCTACCACATCATGTGGTAGACTGTGGTTTAATTTCCAGTCTGGATAATCAGGCGAGAGTCCTTGTGCAGAACTCCTAACACTACATCGCTCGTACTAAGCGCTAGCTTGCTCTTTCGCCATTCAGAGGTGAGTATTATCGGCTTGTAGCCTGCTGATAACCCCGATTAGCACTGATGGAGCACTACTAGCATTACAGGATTTCTTCAGCTCAGAGCATTACTTAAAACTGAACAATATAATAAATTAACAGTAAAAATGTAATGTAAAAATATTACTTTAAGGAATTAAAAAAATGGAATGCAACAACTGATCAATTGATTAGTTGGGTCTAAACGGTTTCTATCCCTAACGTGAGGAAGAAATACAACCAAAGACGTGGTAGTAAAGCACCATTAAACTAATTGCATGTTGGAATGTCTCAGAAAATTAGGATATTATATTTCATAAGACCAATTGGTACTTTTGGCAGTGTGCCAATTCCTGCTGGAAAATAAAATCTTATAAAAGTTGTCAGTAGCAGAGGGAAGCATGAAGTGCTGTAAGATTTTGTGGGAAAACAAAACTGCACTGACTTTAGACTTGATAATAAAACACAGTGGATCAACACCAGCAGATGACATGTCTCTCCAAACCATCACTGATTGGTGGAAACTTCACACTAGACCTCGAGCAGTTTGGACTGTGTGTCTCTCCACTCTTCAAATGAAATGTAAAATTTACTGATGATCAGTGATGGTTTGGAGAGACATGTCATCTGCTGGTGTTGATCCACTGTGTTTTATTATCAAGTTTAAAGTCAGTGCAGTTTTGTTTTCCCACAAAATCTTACAGCACTTCATGCTTCCCTCTGCTGACGAATTTTATGGAGATGCAGATTTCATTTCCCAGCAGGAATCGGCACACTGCCCAAACTGCCAAAAGTGCCAATTGGTCTTATATAATATTCAAATTTTCTGAGACACTGATTGTTGGGTTTTTATTGGCTGAAAGCCATAATCATCAACAATAAAATAAATAAAAGCTTAAGAGTTTCACATTTTTAACTGAATTACTGAAATATATTAACTTTTCAATAATATTCGAATTTTTTGAGGTGCACTAGTACATATTATTATGATATTGAATAATTGCTCAGCTCTAGCATATGCCTTTGTATGCATGTATGTTTTCCTACCTTGCTTTTGGAGAAGGTTGCATCTCCCCAAAGCACAATTCCTGCAGCCCCTAATGCAACACTCTCTCCAATAGTATAAACCAGCTCTTCCTTTAAAACACAATTTCAGAATTCAACAGAACAGCATTCATTAAAGGAATATATATATATATATATATATATATATATATATATATATATATATATATATATATATATATATTTAAATAATTTGGCAATTTTGCATATGCAATGTTTGCTTTGCAGCTGACCTGTGTGAGGAACTCCAGCGAGTATGTAAAGACGATACGGGCGTAGGGTATAACTGGTGGTTTGATGGGATTCACCAACTCTCTCACTCTCAATCCCTCCAGGATTCGATGTCGGGAGTACAGCAGAATATCATGGTTGTGTCGCCTCAGCCCCAGATCCAGGTAAATATCAGGGTACAGAGCTGTGCTCACGTTCCACAACCAAGACAGCCTGTCGTTCCTCTTCAGTTCTTGTGGTGGACACTCTCCGGTGTAGGTGCCATTCTTCTTATACTGGTAGTTGTAGCAGCAGGGGAACCCATAGAAGCCCCAAAGTCCCTTGGGCCGTTCACTCTGGCACTGTTTCAGGGTCTCCACCATGAAGGCCTGTGCTGCCTTTTCGAAGTCTTTCTCAGCCTCTGCTTCAATCTGCTCTGGCCTCCAGTCTGGATGCTTGTTCTTCACCAGTACTTTAGAGCCTTGCCAATACACCTCTTTACTGTCCCAGTTCCGTTCCCAGAGTGGTCTCCAGCTTTCCCAGTCAAGTACAGCCAGTCCGTGGAAGTCTCGATCTGGGACGGCCTTCCTCAGGTCAGAGTCAGCCTGCCAGATGTGGTCGCTGAGGCTGGCGTTCTGAGGAACACCTCCATACACCGATATTTTTTGATGATCATAGTGAGGATATAAACCAAACTTGTCAGAGTAGAAGATAGCAATGTTCTTACCAATAAACGTCTGATTCTTGTTGTGGACAATGTCAAAGACGCTCAAATCAAGTTCAACACCATAGCGAGTGGCACAAGTCTCAGTAGGAGCGTTCCAGACCGTGAAGAACGGGAGGTGAGGCAAGGACTTCAGGCCACTTCTTGGCCATGCCAAGACCGGAAAAGTCACAAAAACACAGAGGAAGATCAGAGGACCCGTCCGGCAGGTAGCATCCATACCTGGAAGGTAGCATAAGAAATTCAGAACCGCAGCAAAGCAAAGAGAACCTCCGCAGTTAGATGAGTCAACTCAATTTAAATGTAAATTAAGGTGGCTCCAAGTCTAATTTCAAAAGGTAATTTCAATGATGGGAGGACTTTTTTTTTTTTTCTGAACGAAGGTATATGTTAAACTGAACAGCCCATTATCCATAATAATCATCCACTTCAAGTAACACCGAACGCCTTCATGTGAGACAAGAGAGGCAGAGCGAGTGGGAATTATTCCTGCCGCAATGTCACACATGCTTTATTGACGCCATAAACATCAGAAGGATATCGGAAAATTTCTCCCAATTACAAACGCCATTACTGGAACAGTTGAGACTTTCAGCAAAGTGCAATACAGACAATACGAGAACCTGTAATACAGAATATTCGAGTTACGCTCTTGTAAATGATTCCAAAATAAGCCAGTGAATTGGTAAAAAGGAGAAGAAAATTGTCAGTCAACTGAAAAACAACTTTTCCCCACTGCAAGACGGCAAATAATTTAGGTCAGGGGTCGGCAATAGGCAGCCTGTTGGCCAGATGTTACCCGCCAGCATAAAAACATCTGGCCCGTAAGGTTGTTTGAACTATAATGAGCGATAATGAAAAATAAATAAATAAATAAAATGCTTCTCTGGTGAGCTTTTGTTTACATTCCTCCCCTGTCTCTCTCTCTGTCGCGCTCGGTGTGATTTTAGTTTCCACCCGTTCTCGTGCTCCCAAACTCATTATAAGGGCATTCTTTTCCCGGCTGTGTCCCAATTCACTAGTCGAGGAAGTGGTAGAGTGTATTGAACCGCGACCCTGACGCCACAGGTTCGATCCCGCGTAAAGAGCGGTGTGATTATTTTATTTCTTTTTTCCTTTTTACTTGGGTTTACCTGCTTTGAGATCAACTGTTCTGCAATTGGGTTCAACGACCCTTTGGGCTGGAGAGCTACTAGTCAGTAGCACGCAATCCCATTACACTCCATTTTACAAAACAGAATTTTTTTGGGGGGCCTGTCATGTAATGGCTTGGAAAGTTAATTTCCGACCTCTGATTTAGGTCTTTCACCCTCTAACTCACATAATACTGTAAAAAAGATCTCAGTCCTTGAAGAGCAAGGCCAGAAACCACATGCACATGATCTTTGAGCCATCAAATGGCACTGTATGAGAAACTGTCATGCTGTCACGCTCTGGAAAATGGTTTGGAAAACCACAGTCATTTAACACAGTCATCAAATGCATTAGGAACTGCCGCCCACCTGCTCACTGACTGTCAATGGGCACAGGACATCTGGACCTTCATGAAGGATATGGGACGTAACATTGAGGCAAATCCTAAATCCATAATCTATGATATTTTTACTAATAATTTGAACTCTAAAACAAAGGATTTGTATTGGTATATATTGTGTATAGTGAATTGTAAGTTATGGAAGACTAGATGTAAGATGGTAATTAAACAAAATCAGATACCCTCTTATATAGTCATCAAACAGATCATAAGCAAATTAAAGAGCCTGAGAACATGGGGACTACAAAAAAATACCCTTGGACAATTTGACTATAGAACAACTATAGAATATATTATTAATTATATTTAAGTATTTAAAAAATCCAATAAAGTTTCAATAAAAAACCTGAGTAGTTTAAACAGGCCTGTGTGTGGCATATTGCAGCATACATAATAATATCTCCAAAATTTCTGACACAATAAAAAAAAACTCTATACCAAATTTAAAATGCACAAAGACATAAAAAGAAAGAAAAAACATTGAATGAGAAGATTTGACAGGCACTGTACACATTGTAACATTTGTGAAAACTTTCAAAATGTACTGTATTTTTCTGCCTAATGATTCTCATTTTTTTTAAACTTGTATGAACTGTGCTTTTGGTCAATATGTAGTATCATACAAATGATCTGATGACTGAATAAGAATACTACTTTCTAAGAATACTAATTTATTTATAATACAAAAACATGAAAAGGGAATAATAAATAGAGACATCAAGGTTTTTAGTTAGATGTTTTACAGTACTTCCTGAGCCACTTAATCGCCATCAAACCAAGCTGAACTTGCATGAATTTTTCACCAGGAGTAAAGGCATAAAGTTATTCAAAAGCAGTGTGTAAGACTGGTGGAGGAGAACATGATGCCAAGATGCATGAAAAAATTAATGATTAAAAACCAGGGTTATTCCACCAAATATTGATTTCTGTGCTCTTAAAACTTTATAAATATGAACTTGTTTTCTTTACATTATTCGAGGTCTAAAAGCTCTGCATCTGTTTGTTTTTTTTTCAGCCATTTCTCATTTTCTGTAAATAAATGCTTTAAATGACAATATTTATATTTGGAATTTGGGAGAAATGTTGTCTGTAGTTTATAGAATAAAACAACAATGTTCATTTTACTCAAACATAAACCTATAAATAGCAAAATCAGAGAAACTGATTCAGAAACTGAAGTGCTCTCTTCATTTTTCCAGAGCTGTATGTGGATAACACTAATTAATGCACGCAGGAGAAGTTTTATACAAAAAAACTGCAATGCAACCTAAAAATGAACGTGAACGTTTACTCAACATTGTTTTCTATTAGGCAATTCTGTGTAGGACGTCATTAATCCAATACTCGTCAGTGTTTTAACAGGCTAGCATGTTGTAACAGTGCATCCAGACTCAGACTGAACTCCAGCAGAACTTTATTAAATATTTACTGAAATTAAACTCCACATTAAACAAATATCTAAACCCAGGTTAACTCAGAACTATCGGAGTCCTCGAGAAATAAACTCGTTTAGTCTCTAAATCTCAACATTTAACAGAAGTGAGTAGAGGACAGTCTGAGAGGAAAAGGGGAAGTGAAGGGAAACACTGTAAACATTCTCCAAACGTTCTTCCGACTGAACTGCATAACTCAAGTCCCGGAGAATAAAAACACTGAGAGGAGATTAAAGCTCTAATCTCACCGCTCTCTGATTAATCTCTGATTAATCTCACTTACCGCTCTCTGATCAACCAGCGACCAGCAGCTCTACATAACCCGAGCGAGCTCGTGACTGAGGCCCGGGTTCACCGAGAAAAGAGGAACCGAATCCTGAGAGCAGCTCAGAGAGAGGCGGAGCCGCTGCTGCTCCCAGACCCGAGCAAATAAACCTGACCTGAGATCGGTTACAGCTTCACCGCCGCTCAGAACAGTAAAATAACACAAAATACATCACGTGTTTTTTTTTTTCCTCTTTATTAATTAAATAAGTACATTTTATTATATTTTTATTTTATTTATTATTATTTTGAGATAATATGTGTTTTTTCTTACTTTTAATGACTGAGCACCTCAACAATAATAATCATCAAAAAATAAAGAGATAGCATTTTTAAAAAATAATGAAATAATGTTTTAAAAAATAATGAGATAGTGTTTCAAAAACAGTGAGATAGCATTTTTAAACAGAATGAGATAACAGCCCAAAAATAACAAGATAGTGTTTTAAAAAGTAATGAGATAACATTTTTAAACAGAATGAGATAACAGCTCAAAATAATGATATAACATTTTAAACAGAATGAGATAGCAGCCCACAAATAATGAGATAGTGTTTTAAAAAGTAATGAGATAACATTTTTAAACAGAATGAGATAACAGCCCAAAAATAATGAGATAGTGTTTTAAAAAGTAATGAGATAACATTTTTAAACAGAATGAGATAACAGCTCAAAAATAATGAGATAACATTTTTAACAGAATGAGATAACAGCTAAAAAATAATGAGATAGTGTTTAAAAAATTGAGATAGTGTATTAAAATATAATGATCTAGCATCTAACAAATAATGAGATTGTGTCTCAAATATAACAAGATAGTGTTCCAAAAATAATGAGAAAGTGTATCAAAAATGATGACTTAGTATCTCAAAATAATGATCTCAAAACAAAGACAAAGTATCTCAAAAATAATAAAATAGGGTTTCCAAAATAATGACTTAGTATCTCAAAATAATGAACTCAAAATAAAGACTCAAAAATTATGAGATAGCATCTCAAAAATATTTTAAATTAGTATTCCAAAATAAGGATGAGATAACAGATAAAAAATAATGAGATAACATTTTTAAACAGAATGAGATAACAGCCCAAAAATAATGAGATAGTGTTTTAAAAAGTAATGAGATAACATTTTTAAACAGAATGAGATAACAGCTAAAAAATAATGATATATTGTTAAAAATCAAATTGAGATAGTATCTTAAAAAATAATGATCTAGAATCTTAAAACTAATGACTTATTATCTCAAAAATAACGAAGAAAATAATGAGAAATAACGACAAAAATAATGAGAAAGTGTATCAAAATGATGACTTAGTATCTCAAAATAATGATCTCAAAACAAAGACAAAGTATCTCAAAATTAATAAAACAGGGTTTCCAAAATAATGACTTAGTATCTCAAAATAATGAACTCAAAAATTATGAGATAGCACCTCAAAAATATTTGTACTTAATTTTCCAAAATAAGGATCTCAAAATAACAAATTGGCATGTCAAAGACTTAGTATCTCAAAAATAATGAGATATATAAAAATAAATATATAGAGTATTACAATAAAGACTTAGTATCTCAAAATAAAGACTAGTATCTTACATTAATTACTTAATATCTCAAAATAATGGAATAGCACTTTATTTAACAATATTCCACTTTAATTATTTTAGATGTTGGTAATGGGCTTCAGTAGAACAGGGCTGAATAAGATTAGTGTATTTAATCAGAGAAACTGGGAGAGTGTAGGACTCTGGAGCTCTGTTCACCATCTGGACTGACCACAGTCAGACCCTATCTCAGTTTTATAGAGCGTTTTCCTAAAAACCCTGAAGATTAATAGTCTCTCTGAGAGAGCTGGGAGTGATGTGGTTGCTCACTTTAAACTTTGTTACAATGAGTTTCATGCCTTAGTGTGCCTGTAGGCCTGTACAGATCTGTGGAGTTACTGGTTAAAAGTAAAAAGTCATTTAATCTTTCTGATACTACACACTGTATACAAAGATTCAGTTATGAGATATATTGTTAAACGGGTGGATTCTAGAATGAGAATTTTTTAGGGGTACTGAGCACCCAATGAGCCCAGACCCCATCTTCATTTTTTAAAAAAAACACATGATACCACAAGGACGTTGACCCAACATCCATTTTTCCATTACCAATGCATTAAAACTATGTTGTGCTTCAATAACAAAACTGATTTATTTGTGCATACCGGATTTACATTACTCCAACATTGAGTTAACATTATGGTTTCATACAGTAGCAATCAGAAGTTTGAACACACATTTTTTACATTAAAATATAATATTGAAGTCATTAAACCTATACAGGAACGAACTAATAATTATTTAGTAAACAAAAAATCAATAGGATCAGGAGATCATTGTTTCGAATCCTGCTCATGCAGCTTGCCATCAGCTGTCGAAGCTCTGAGAAAGCACAGTTGGCCTTGCTCTCTCTCTCTGGGTGGGTACAGTAGATGGCGCTCTTTTCCCTCATCACTCCTAAGGTGATGTGGATCAGCACAAGGCTGCGTCTGTGAGCTGATGTATCAGAACCGCGTCGCTGCGCTTTCCTCCGAGCGTTAGCGCTGTGATGCTACATGGTAATGCTGACTTCACATGTATCGGAGGGGGCGTGTGCTAGTCTTTACCCTCCTGGTGTTGGGGCATCACTAGTAATGGGGGGACTCCTAATGAGTGTGTTGGGTAATTAGCCTTGTAAATTGGGGAGAAAATGGGAAAACAATTAGAAACAAATAAAAAAAAGAGGGAGAGTCACCTGGAATAGTTTTCTCAGCATATTAAAGGAGTTCCTGGAGGTGCTGAACAATAGTTGTTGCTTTTCCTTCATGCTGTAAAGCTCCAGCTCATCCCAAATCACCACTTTTTTGTTTACTACAGAATATTTTACACATACACAATCATGTACATAATAGTATATAATTACACATGAGTGTTTTATTTTATTTAATACCATTTCTATTTGTGATCAAACACTAAGACCAATTCTGAACTCTTGAAGCTAGAAGCTAATGCATCTGATCCTTACATATGATTTCGATTCTCTTGATTGTTCCGGAGTGCTCTTACTTTGTTGGCTTTTCATTTTATTTAGACCAAAAAAACACCTCAAACAGAAAAGAACAGCTTCTAATTTCATTCATGTATCAATAGATGATGGATATAATATGTTCTACTAGGAACATTTATGTAGGAAACCTAGCACTTCAACTAAGGTATCCTTGATTATGAGCAAGGTGCTGAATAGAAAGCACTCTCTTTGTTATTATGAGTGGTATTCCAAAACAACTCTCTGTTTTACATATATGTAAATGGTATTTTTAAATCTCAATATAGTTAGTAACAATTGGTCATTTGCTGCAACAGTGCAGAAGTTTCCTGAAGAAGAAAACTCCCAGTGAGATCAGCTAGAGGACACAAATATAACTCCTTGGCTTGTGGAGGCCTGTAATTGTGGCTTGGCAGGGTGCAGATGGCGGCCCATTGAAAAGCTGGTCCAAGTGGTACAGTTTCATACAATGCGAACACAATTCTTTTTACTTAACACCACTTGAAATCAGTGGCTAGTTGTACAGGGGTTGGACAATGAAACTGAAACACCTGTCATCATTTTAGTGTGGGAGGTTTCATGGCTAAATTGGAGCAGCCTGTTGGCCAATCTTCATTAATTGCACATTGCACCAGTAAGAGCAGAGTGTGAAGGTTCAATTAGCAGAGTAAGAGCACAGTTTTACTCAAAATATTGCAATGCAAACAACATTATGGGTGACATACCAGAGTTCAAAAGAGGACAAATTGTTGGTGCACGTCTTGCTGGAGCATCTGTGACCAAGGCAGCAAGTCTTTGTGATGCATCAAGAGCCACGGTATCCAGGGTAATGTCAGCATACCACCAAGAAGAACCAACCACATCCAACAGGATTAACTGTGGACGCTGTGAGAGGAAGCTGTCTGAAAGGGATGTTCGGGTGCTAACCCGGATTGTATCCAAAAAACACAAAACCACGGCTGATCGAATCACGCAGAATTCAATGTGCACCTCAACTCTCCTGTTTCCACCAGAACTGTCCGTCACCACTATACATTATTGTGATCTAAAACCAGGTGTTTCAGTTTCATTAACCAACCCCTGTATTTATATATATATATAACTCAGAACAACAATTCCAATTAACACTGCCACTATGATTGGGAGATCGCTGGTTCGAATCCCGTCATGTAGCTTGCCATCAGCTGCTGGAGCCCTGAGAGAGCACAATTGGTCTTGCTCTCTCTGGGTGGGTACAGTAGATGGCACTCTTTTATCTCATCACTCCTAGGGTGATGTGGATCAGCACAAGACGCCTGTGAGCTGTTGTATCGGAACTGAGTAGCCAGCACTTTCAGTCATTTATTTAATTCAGCAAATAATAATACAAAATCAATTTTGTTTCTGCAGTCAAATGCTTTCCTTTACTTGAACACACTCATACCTCCAAAAGATCAATCAACAAGCAATGAAGTGTGTAGATGTTCCACTTGCAGGATGACTGTACAGTGTTTTCTCGTCTGTATTAAACAGGCTCGAAGACAACTGCCTAAAGCATCTTTGTGTAAATTGTGTGTGTGTGTGTGTGTGTGTGTGTGTGTGTGTGTGTGTTTCTCTGCTTCAAATCTTCCCCAGCATTAGAACATCATAACTACCCTATAATGATGTACCATGAATACATCACTTATCTGTACTTATCAGTAATTGTGGGGTAAGACTGTCATTACAGTCAGAGGAAGACTATAATCTGCCCTTAGTGGATTTATATCTGTGACAACAAACAAAAGTGCTTATCTGGACTCTGAGTTTCCTGTGTTTACAGACTCACATTTCATCTTGCTTCACTCTCACTTGGGAACATGACTTATGTCCCTTTCACATTACATAACTTTAAGATATCCGCACCCACAACACCTTTTACACCAAACACTCGTAGATACGAAAGGGTTTTTAGGAGGAAACTCATAGAAGAACAACTTTCGGTGCATAAAAGACCTTGCTTTTTATTGGAGATATTGCTTTTAAACCACTAAAATAAAAGGACTCTTAAATTCTAAGAAAAATCACTTTTTTTGGACCCTGAAGAACATTTTAATGGATATATTAAATGTACTGAAACTCAGACAGTAGTATTCTTTAGGAATTCAAGACTGTTTCTTCTAGGAATAGAATCCAAAACAATCCATTTTTTTTCTCAGAATAAAAATATTTGCTTTATACGTAGCATTTTAATGGGTGTCATTGTAGTTAAACTATTCAGAATAAAGACAGATTCTTATAAATCCAACTTATTTTTTTTTTCCAAAAACTTAATTTTTAATTAATTCAAAAAGTATTTTTTTCTAAAAATATTTTAATGGATATCTCAAAACATTTAATGGATATATTGTATATATTAAAACTCTTCTTTAGGAAATCAAGGCTGTTTCTTCTAGGACTGATTACAAATCAAGACTCATTCTTATAAAACTTCATCCAAAAAGTTTTTTTTTTCTCAAAATAACAGAAGAACATCTGAAGAACATTCTAAGGCATTGCACTTTGTAGAAATCATTAAATACATATGTTCTTTAGAGATTGAAATGTAGGTATTCTATGAATTACCCCAGAGAGCTCTTAATTTCTAAGAAGAATCACTTTTTGGCCCCTGAAGAACATTTTAGTGTATATATTAAATATACTGAAACTCAGTCAGTAGCTTCTTTAAGAAATAAAGATTCTTCTAGAACTAGAATCAAAAACATCCTTTTGTTTCAGCAAACAATAGTCTCTAGGAGGATTTTTTAAAAATAAAAATAACCACTTTTTGTAATGAATCATACTGTGTTAAAATCACTCAATCAATCGTTTTTTATGAATTTAAAAGTAGTTTTTCTATAACTTACCCTAAAAATCTCGTAAATTCTAAGTATAACCCCTTTTAAATTATATATTGAATATATTGCAAATAAATCAACAGGTTCTTTTGGAAATCAAGATTGGTTCTTCTCTGACTTAATCAAAAATCCAATTCAATTTGGGGCCTCTGAAGAACATCTGAATGGATTGTACTGTGTTGAAATCAATAAATCTATAGGTTCTGCAAGAAACAAACAAGTTTCTTTGAGGACTTTATCCAATAAGACAGTTTTTTTTTTTTTTTTTTTTTTTTTACAAAAGAACCACCTTTGGGTATCTGAGGGACATTGTAATAAATTAAACTGTATCGAATTCACTCAAAATTAAAAGATTTGAGACAGTTCTTTCATTGAAAATGCAGTAAATTTATTTAAGAGTGACAGTGATGTCAGTTCAGAAATCCCCCTTAAATTTCATAAAATTTTATTAAATTAAAATAAAACATAAAATCACATAAGTGTAAAAGAGGCTGTAGAGCCTCTACAGCAGAGCAGTACTGTTTAAAGTACACTGAAATAACGAGATAATGCTTTTTCAGCATTATTAAAAAGACAATAGTGTTTAAAGGTCCTCAGCAGTGTCCATAAGGGGTGTAAATATATTGGATTTCACAGCGATTTGATTAAGTTACAGTTACATAACACATTACCAGTCAAAAGATTTAACACAACCCCAGTATTTCCAGTTTATACTGACATTTAAGCTATTTTAAGCCCAGGAATTTCAGAACACTGAAAGGGTAGTCATTAGGTGAGCCATTAACCGTGCACCGCACAGCTTGATTTAGGGAATGTCACTGTGTCTTTGCTATCATAATGACGGGAAAAGTACACCCTGCAGAGCTCGAAAGGCAGAAGAGACATGGACTAATTCTAATAAAGGTCTCATTCCATCGTTTTTTTATTCATTTTAAAATATATAGTTGTGGTCTCTAGTATGAATGAATGCCATGTGAGCTGTTTTTTAATGGAAAAAAGTGCTCCAGTGATCCGGTATAACACTGCTTTAGTTCGGAGAAGGAGTGAATATTTCAGCTCTTGCCCATGAATTTTCATACATGCAAACATATCGCCTCTGATTTGCTAACAGAACTGTGACACCAGCGAGATGAACAAAAGTTAGAAACGTTTTAAAACAAAGACATTTTTACACTAATAACAGTCTTTGCAATGTCATATGTTACTTTACAACATGTGTAATAATGCCCTGCTAAGTGTAGTTCAGCCACTGAGCTCGTCTTAGAGTCGCTGTAAAATCGCCAAATCCACCGGAGATCCTATGTAAACCTTTAGTTGGGTAGTCCAGGGTTGGATTTTTATTTTAACTAGTGTAAACAGAATTGTTCTAAACATACACCTACAGTACCTATCTACACTGTACTTGGCTGGTGGTGTTCCTCCATAGACAAATTCTAACCATTTGTTTATTAGCTCTGAATTACTGGGTAAAGCATATAACACTGATGTGTTATTCGCACAAATAACACAGGGATGAACTGCATGCTGTTCCTAGCGCTGTTACTGTAGCTTCTATCTGACGAGATGGCGTCACCAGCCGGCTTCAGCTCTGTCTGTGGGCGGTCTTGAGCCGAGGTGGGCGGGGCCATGAATACTAATTCACGGGTTGACGTAGACTTTTCCTGATCTACTCGTTTTTCTAAATATTTTCTTTTACTAGCAACAGTCTATTTTCATTTTAATTTATTTCATGTTATGCCCAAAAACATCCATGAATAATTAAGAGTATTAGTTCATGCCTTTTGCATTGCATTTCGAGCCGTGCAAGGCGTATTTTTTGCACCCTCACAATGCCAAAAAAAGACACCGACACGCGCTATAGATCACTATGCAGGTTTGACAGCAGATGGAGTAGCTGGTAGAAAGTAATAGCCATTTTAAGAAGGTAAAATAAGAAAAGTAGGTTTAACTAGATTATGCAGCACTGAAAATATTGGGGGTGTTCTAAAATGTTTTTAACAACAGTTTATTTACACTGTAGTAGCCTTACACTACGCATTTATTCTGTACTACAATACAGACAATATCAACAACACACCTACCTACAGACCAAGCATTTTAATTTTCCTATCATTGAAATAAATTATAATCCACACTAACATTCCAAAATCAATGCTGTTGGGTCACCACCTTCAGATTGATTGCATTGCATTCATCCAAAATAATGAAAATTTGTACAACCCTAATGTCCATTATGCATAAGTGTTGGCTCAATCAGCCCAGTGATGTAAGCAGCAGCAGTGGAAGCAGACAGAGGCTCCACAGGGCCCTCAGTGTAGTTCCAGCACCTTTATAATAAAGCGGATCCTGCATCTTGCAGTTTTCCCCCTGATAACCACTGAAGCACTGGCACCTGAAGTCCTCCTTCATCTGCTGAAGCTCCTCAAGCCCCGGCTGACCAATCACGGCCAGGCCGCTGCCCTGTGCCACCACAGAGTGGCTCTGAGGGTCCAGGTGAAGATAGGTGTCCGTGTCAGGGTTCCTGCGCAGACAGCGGCCCTGGGAGCTGCACAGGAAGCGGCTGCAGTGCTCTGCTGCTGTGGACACGTTGAGGAGGTAGCGGCCCAGCGACCCGCGGAGGTACAGGTTCAGATTTGAACAGCTGGCCTGGACGGAGAGAAGCAGCTTTAATCAGGAATCAAACTCAGTAAATCAAATTCACTCTGTCAAATACTCTGCAAAGCATTTAGGTCAGAGGTCGGCAGAAGCATCTGGCCCGTGAGGTTGATTAAATTATAATGAACAATAATGAATAAAATCAAATTCTTCTCTGGTGAGCTTTTGTTTACATACCTCCCCCTGTTTCTCTGTCGCACTCAGCGTGACTTTACTTTCCTGCCCTGTCTGTTATTGTAACCTGTAATTTTGTGTTTATTAGGAAAATTATATCCTAATATAAAAAACAATAAAATCAGTTTTAACTGTGAATCTATAAACAAAATACAATTTTAAATCATTTAAAAATAAGAAAGTTTGGAATATTAAAATAAGAGTAGAGTAATAAACAAAAAAATGTTTTTTACCAACAATATACAGCTACAGACTCATGAAGTTTACTTCACATTTCACTGATAACACAAACATATATATACTGTTCTTTTGCACTTTTCTTGCTGCTTCTATTTACACTATTTGCACCTGTACTGAGCAATGACAATATAATTGAACCTATCTATCTATCATTATGAAAAAACTATAACATCACACATATTAAAGACTTGCTTCACACAATTATAGCAATATAACATTAATATACAAATAGCACTATATACTTGGTGCAGTAATTTCTACTCAAAAGTGGTTGGTCAGTGTTCTTTAAACATTCTTAAGATAAAATTTATAATATGATCACACAAAAATCGATACATTATATCCTGATAACAAAATTAACCACAATGTGATAAAAATATTGTCATATTTTCCACCTTTAGTGAGTGAGAGTCATTTAACTTAGATAATATAAAGCGTAAATCCTTACAATACTGCTGGCATAACTGGCGTCCCCCCAGAGTATGATGCCGGCTGCCCCCAGAGCCACGCTTTCTCCGATGGTGGAGACCAGGTCAGTCTGCAGAGAATAACAATTAAAGAAAATCATCATTAGTAAAGCATTCGGTAAACATTTCAACCAATCACTGGCCTCCTTACTAGATCTGACTGAAGATCGTTCAGAAGATCAGAGCTGACTATTTTAGTTGGCTGCATTTTTGCACATCCGCTCCTTTTTTAGATAGGAAATAACCAGAGGACTGGTACGATGGGTGGTGGTGAAAAATCTGACCAGCACCCTTCCTGAATGCATGCACGCACACACACACACACACACACTCACACTTAAACACTCAGACTGGGTAAAGCAGGAAAAGGCTGCTGATAGAGATAAGGGGTGAAGGTTAATGTTAGGGTACACAGCAAAGCTTTATGGAAAATTATCCTGAAGATCAAATGGAAAATAGAAAATGATGATTTTGCAAATTCACCTACAGGGTCAATAGCTTGGCATGGTGAGATGCAAACAGTATATTGTAGTATTTAGCATTTACAATACAATACATAATATGTTTTTTATCATCAGATCGAGAATATTATCAGGTATTAAAGGTTTTACTACGCTAAAATCCACTTTTTCTTGTTCTTTGTGAAATACTATAGGTCTCTCTGAGTTGTATATGCATACTGTTTCCCAACCTCCATGGTCTGCAGTAGCTAGGGAAAAGCACTGTGTCTACGTCAACTCGTAAATTAGTATTAATTGCCCCGCCCACCTCGGCTCAGGACCGCCCACAGACAGAGCTGAACCTGGGCTGCAGCAGAACCGACACTGTCTCGTCAGCTAAAGAGCTTACACCAGCTAGTTAGCATTAGCTATCTTGTGTAAGTAACTACAGGCTTAAATCGGATCTCCGGTTGATTCTGCCTTTTATCAAGACCTTAAATATACACTAGTGAAGCACGGTTTGACAAGGTTTTTTCACAAAAAAACGTCTCACTTATTTACTCAACTAGATATTTTATGAAAATAAATGAAAAAAAAACTACGCAATGAAACCTTTAAAAACACTGACCAACTGCACATTACATTATAAACAGTGTAATTAGCCATCAAGTTTAGGACCAAGTGTCTCAAGTACTGCAAGGCCTAAATACATTTATGAATCAGATTAATCCCAGAAACTTAGTCTTAGAAACTCTAAGATTACCATTAACTCCTGTATACTGGCTCAGAGTGTAAGTGATACAAAACCTTTTTCTCTGCAGTAAAATAAGTTATTTATATTTTAAATAACGTTGAGGGTTTTGGAGACTCCAGCCTCTCTACTCTCTGCTCCACTTAATCATTTCAGATCAGTGAGAGGAATCAACCCAAATTCTGCATGTTTGAAATTAGACATGAAAAATAGACAACTGTAACAAAACGAAAGGTTTGAAGGACCTTATATGTTTGATTTGTATTTACTAAAATACTGATTTTAAAAAGGAAGTTTAGACAGTTGTAGATTTACATCAATAGTTTGAAATATCTTCTACTACAATTATAATTAGGATTTTTAAAAACATTAAAACATTAAATCATTAAACTTTTTTATGTAATGCTTGAAACCCTCAAGATTTTCACATGAAATGTTGACAAAATTTACAAAAATTGACAAAATACTGGCCTGTTAAGTGGTTTATCCCTGTCTGGAAAGACTCTTAACCTTTTCAGTTTAATTAGGCCAATTTCACAATGCAAGAATCTAATGATGCAATTTCTGACTGTAAATAATTGGACACCTTAAATATGGCATTTTTCTTAGACTTTCTATTTTATTTATTCTATTTTTGTATAAATCTAAATGTTACACTGCTCAATTAATTTCATGCAGAAATGCAGAATTTCATGCAGAAATAATTGCATATGATATGATATGGCTCACTCCTAACTGAGATTTTCACCAGATTGTAACATGTAAGACAATGATCCAACATGTCATGATATTCAGGACTAAAGTAAAATAAGTTATACTGGTGTGTACAGTTATCTAGTGTCTATTTTTAGTAAATATTATGTAATGGGAAATAAATACAGTGTAGATTTTCTTTTTACTACCAACATAAACAAAAAATGTACCTTGATGGCACATATGGCCACATATGACATGGTGCAGGAATAACCTTGTAAGTTGCTCTGGATAAAATGTGATTGTTAGAATATACAGCTCTGGAAAAAAATAAGAGACCACTTAAAAATGATGAGTTTCTTTGATTTTACCAAATTGAAAACCTCTGGGATCAAAAGTTATCAAACCAAGCTGGACTGCTTCAATTTTTGCACCAGGACTAAAGGCATAAAGCTATCCAAAAGCAGTGTGTAAGACTGGTGGAGGAGAACATGATGCCAAGATGCATGAAAACTGTGATTAAAAACCAGGATTATTCCACCAAATATTGATTTCTGAACTTGTTTTCTCTGTATCATTTGAGGTCCGGAAGTTTTGCATCTTTTTTTTGTTATTTCAGTCATTCAGTCTGCATATAAATGCTCTAAATGACAATGTTTTTATTTGTAATTTGGGAGAAATGTTGTCTGTAGTTTATAGAATAAAACAACAATGTTCATGTTTTTCAAACATAAACCTTTAAATAGCAAAACATTTGAGAAACTGATTTAGAAACTGTAGTGTTCTCTTAATTTTTTCCAGAGCTGAATGACAACATACTCAATAATAACTTCTGTACTGTAATGCATACAGTATCATATAACCATGGTTCCTGCCAGTAGCACACACTAAGTACACAGCCCTTATGAAAGGTCATCAAAGTATAATCCACACTGTCAGTTATAACCTCACCTCAGTAAGCAGCTCCAGCTCGTTGGCATACGTTGGCCGGGTGTAGACGAATACCGGTCGTGCCAGCCCGTCACCCACAGATGCCAGCCTCATGCCCTCCTTTACCCTGTTCCTCACAAACTGCCGGGCGAAGGGTGTGGATCGCAGCACTGATCCTATGTAGATGGAGGGGAAGAGGGCAGTGCTTTCAGTCCACAGCCACTTCAGCTGGTCGTTGCGTGCCATCTCCGGGTCTGGGCAGCGACCGGTGTAGTTCTCCAGGCTGTTGCGGTAATTGTGGTTGTAGCAGTCTGGGAACAGGTAGAAGCCCCAGAGCTGGTTGGGTCTCAGGTTTTTGGCCTGTCTTAGAGTCTTAAGCATGAAGGTACGCCCTGACAGCTCAAACTCCTGCTGGGCGATTTTGTTGACCCGGAATTGGTCCCAAGTTGGGTTCTTCTGGAATACTAATCGTCTCGACTCATTCCTGTAGATGTTCTTGGCGTCCCAGTTCCGAATCCAAAGAGGCCGCCAATCCTCCCAGTCTATAACGGCTAGGCCTCGTGCCGTAGGGTCACGGATGTACTTTGTGATACCATCAGGCATCCTCTCAAGGTGCTGGGTCAGGCTGGCAATTTGAGGCAGCCCACCGTTAACTGGAGTGCCTGACTCAAAATACGGGTACAGGCCCAGGCGGTCCCTGTAGAAGATGGTGAGGTTCTGTTTTGTGAAGCCCTCATTGGGTGAAGCCACAATCTGGAACATATCCAGCTGGAAGCGAATGCCATGGCGGGGTGCACAGTCCTCCGTGGGGGCATTCCAGGCTAGAAGCAAAGGCTTATTAGGGAACAAAGGCCATCTTGTGGGCTTCAGATCTTGGGCGACAGTGGCACAGTCCAAGACTAGTGGAACTAGAAGCCAGATCTTCCACTTGGACACGATCCAGTTCGCCATGCCTTCAGGGTTTTCACAGCAACAGCTTTCCTTCTGTTAGGGTCTGTCAAACAAAAAAAATGCATAACTCACTGGAGTTTTGCTTGATTCACAGACAATATACTAGTGCATCTCAAAAAATAGAATATCATTGATCACTGATTGGTGGAAACTTCACACTAGACCTCAAGCAGTTTGGACTGTGTGTCTCTCCACTCTTCCTCCAGACTCTGCTCCCCTTATTTCCAAATGAAATGTAAAATTTAGTGATGATCAGTGATGGTTTGGAGAGACATGTCATCTGCTGGTGTTGATCCACTGTGTTTTATTATCAAGTCTAAAATCTGTGCAGTGTTCTTGCACTTCATGCTTCTCTCTGATGACAACTTTTATGAAGATGCAGATTTCATTTTCCAGCAGGACTTCGCACACTGCTCACACTGCCAAAAGTACCAACTGTTCTTATATAATATTTAAATTTTTTTGTGACCCTAACGTTAAATGATTTTTGGGTTTTCACTGACTGTAAGCCACAATCAACAACAATAAAATAAATACACAATGAAAGTAGATTACTCGGTGTGTAATACATCTATAAAATATATGAGTTTCACAATTTTAACTGAATTACTAAAATAAATTTATATACTTTCAATGATATTCTATTTTTTAGAGGCACTAGTATACAGCAAATAAATCAACCAGTCTTAGTGAAAATTTAATAATATTTCTTAAAATAAGCAATTGCAAAATCTTAAAATGAGTAAAGTAAGACTTAAATCAAGCAAATATCACTTTGGACACAATAATCAGAATAACGTAACAAGTGACTTTTGGTGCTTATTTTGAGTTAAAATGACTTAATTCTTATTGTTCCTAAAACAAGCCAAATAATCTTACACTTACACAATGCTTAGTAAGACAAATATTTTCAGCAGATAAAAAAATAAGATTTATTGCCTTGAAATTATTTTTGCAGTGCATTATTCAAATTAAACTAATTGAACTAAATGCACTCAGAAACAAAGAAAAATATATTTTAGGCTCTAAAAGTTGGATCTTAACTATTTTTAAGATATGGCGATTTGTGTGGGACAGGTGATTTTCAGTTTTTTGGAAAATTTATAAAAATATATAATTATATAAAAAATATACCAAATAGTGAAAACCAATGGGTCCATTTTTGAAGCCCAATTTAGTATGTACTTTCACATGAGCCATTAATCACCAGGGTACAGAGTGTTTTTTTTTAAATATACTGTAAGCTGAACAGAGGACCTTTAAAATAGGTGAAATTTGATTTTATTTCCACTGTTAAAAGGGTTAAACTGGTTTCTTCTAAGATAAGCTATTCAAACTATTTATCAACTACAAGAACAATCACAGTACTATCAGTTCCCACATCCAGAGCTCGTAAAACACAAGCCACTGTAAATATGAGCCTCCTCAAAGCAAGCCGGCCTGACTGACAGTGACACACTGCAAATAACAGAAATAACTTCAGCTCTGAAACCCAATAATGGCCTGAGTAAGCAAGACTTCTTAAGCACCATAAAACACTACTTTTACAGCATAAGGAAGGAGTTAAGAAGAAAACCCAACTCACCACAGAGATCAGAAAGGCAGAACATGCTGGGATAATGAATGCCCTCGTGCTGTGTGAGGGCTGCATGTAGACACGAGTCATTTCTATAAAAATATAGAGTTTTTAAATAAATAAAAGTACTTTTTAACATGTGCAGTTAAAGCGCACTGTTCTGCACTCTCTCCTGGTTCATTGATAGTGAGGATGGGCGGGGGTCACATTACTACTGTCTTTATGGAGGGCCGCTTGTGGGCGTGGTTTCCCCAGAGCACCAATGATTCTGGGGTGGGCGTGGTCACCATGTAAAGTGGGCGGGGCTTTACGTGTATGCCGTTGTCATGCGCAATATGAACTAGAGGAGCAATCCACGTGGAAACGTGATGTTCTTCTCTGAACCATCACAAAGATACAGTATACAGCTCTGGAAAAAAATGAAGAGACCACTTCAGTTTCTAAATCAGATCTCTGATTTCTCTGATTTTACTATTTATAGGTATATGTTTGAGTAAAATGAACATTAAATAAAAATTCCGTCATTTAGAGCATTTATTTGCAGAAAATGAGAAACGGCTGAAATAACAAAAAAAGATGCAGAGCTTTCAGACCTCAAATAATGCAAAGAAAGAAAACAAGTTCATATTCATAAAGTTTTAAAAGTTAAAAAAACAATATTTGGTGGAATAACCCTGGTTTTTAATCACAGTTTTCATGCATGTTGGCATCATGTTCTCCTCCACCAGTCTTACACACTGCTTTTGGATAACTTTATGCTGCTTTACTCCTGGTGCAAAAATTCAAGCAGTTCAGCTTGGTGGTTTGATGGCTTGTGATCATCCATCTTCCTCATGATTAGATTCCAGAGGTTTCCAATTTGGTAAAATTTTAAGAATCAGTGGTTTCCCAAAAGTTTCTTAGCAATATTATTCTACAATGGTTGAGGGATCGTCACACTGAGCTCTCTGTCTCCATGTTAAGATGTTTTAACAGTTTTTCTGGATTGTTTTCACACATTTTCTGAAAACAGGTCTCATATTCCCAGAACTCTACACACAAATAAACACACACACACAATGGGAAAAACCCCTCAAATCTCCTGCAAAATGAAACTTTATATTCAAATCAATGTTCTCTCTTCTCAAAATTGTGTTTTATGTTGAGATGACACACAAACCATCATATGAACAGACAATTAGAAGAACCAGTTAAACAATACAGACAGTACATACTGTAAGTGTGCTGTAAAACATTTTTAGATTTTAGATTTAGATTTTAGATTATTGTTTTTATACTCAGAACACAAAAATATGAATATAAATATATTTAATTTTTCCACAAATACAATGTAGACAGTGTACATCCCATACCTGGCAAGTCTCCTGTTTTGGCCGGGAAACTACGGTATTTTACTCCACTTTCCCGCCATCCTCCCGTATTAGTATTTTAGTTAGCTTAACTTTAGAATTAGCTAGATAGATGGTCAGAGTTTGAGAAATATATATATATATATATATATATATATATATATATATATATATATATAGATATAATGTTCAACCTGCCCTGATCAGCCAATAACTATTTCATTTTCAAACTGTGTATACTAATTTAGGATTGCAGGCCTACTGTAAGCTATAATGAAAGAAAATGTATTTATTGTATTAGTTCAGGGCTAGTTCTAGGGTTTGTTAGAATTTGTTCAAATCTCAAGTATTGTGGTGTAATTGTGGTTAGAAGGGGCAGAAGAGATGGTTGAGCTGGAGAGAGAGAAAATGTGAAGAGGGCTGAAATTAACTGAATTGATCAGGACTGGACTGATCAATAGAAAGAAGTATGCCAAAAAAAAGATTTCATGTAAATATCTAGAAAAGGATTTTAAAGACAGACCTATGAGATTCTGATAATCTAATTGTAGTTTGTAAAAGGGTCACAGGTGGTTATTTTAGATTTCTTGTAAACCTGTCTTAAAATGTAAGGGATTCTGAACCTCGGTTGGGTTGGTGGGCGTCTCGAAGCGGGTGGCGGAAAATTTCCCTTATTTTTAAGTCCAAAACTTGACAGTTATTACATCCCAACCAACACACAGTTGCATGCACAGATAGACAGTGGTCTACATACAAAACAACATAAGAATTTACTGTATACAGTTACAGTAAAAAAAAAAAAGTTATGAAGTTATTTTACAAGTAAAGTTACTTGTTTGCACTTTGGAATTCATAAATTGGGAGTATTAAAAAGCAGTCAAGATGTATAAAGTACTTTTAAGAAACTCCTGAAGACAGAGCTTTTAAAAGAGTCGTGATGGATCACAGTATAAAACTTTTAACCAATAGGGAGTCAGAATGGTATATGTTTATACTTCTCTACATCCAGTCACAATCAGATTCACTCCATCTGTTGAAAAAATATATACTTGGTTGTATTTAAAACATATTGAGAAATGTCTAAGTATCCTGTAAATATACTAAGAGTATATTAACCTATTATGCTTTATGAAATGTTTGAAAGTAAACATTGATCACACTTAAAAAAGTACAATATAGTGATTTTTAAAAAATAGACTACTATGAAGTACACTTTTAGTTTAATATAATTTAGTATACTTCTAAAATACTTATTTTCAAATACATTTTGTACATTTTTAGCAAAGTGTTTTGAAAACAACTGTTACAGTAGTTCACTTACAAGTACAATGTATTATGTAACTTTTCAGAAAGTAAATTAAATAACTACATTTATAAAATTTTAAGTAAATTTGTAACACACTATAAATTGTAGTGCAGTATATTAGGATATCAAATGTTTTATACCCAACAAAGTATACTAGAAGTGTGCTACAAAAGACACAAACAAGAAGCATATTTGTACTCTAATCTAAGTATATCATATATTTAACATCAATTCTTAGTACATTTCTAATATGCCTGCTGTACAATAGTGATACATGTGTAATACTCATTAAATTCATTTAAATTTTGGTGTTAGCTTATTTAAAATATGGGGTTACATAAATGAAGTAATTTAAATGTTTAAATGTTACTTAAGTATATTTAAAATAGTTTTATTTCAATACAATTAAGCACACTTAGCACAATTAAAGTAAGACTTTTGTACAATATTTATACCATTAAAGTATAATTACAACTATAAGTACAAAAGGTTTAGCTCTCTTTAAATATACTGATTAATAATAAAGTGGCTACAAGAATACTTAATGAATAATAAAGAATAATAATGCTTAGTATACTTTAATCTACTTTTTTCACTAGGGTGGATGGAGAGATTAATCTGGATAAGGGTTTTATTTTAAAAAATCTTAGCAAGTGAATTTATCTAGTTTCAAAAATCCTCTGATGAGGATTTTTAGTCTTATTTAAGCATTGAAAATGTAAGATTGTTTTACTTATTTTAGGAGTAATTATCTTATTCAGTCTTAGTTGGAATTTTCACTTTATTTTAAGTAATTTCAACTCAAAATAAACACAAAAAGTCACGTTATTTTGATACTTGAATATATAGCTAGAAAACAAAATATTTTTGCTTGATTTAGGTGTTACTTCACTCATTTTGAGGTTTAGTCATTGCTTATTTTAAGAATACTTTATAAGAAAATTTAAGCATTTATGTCTAAATTAAAATAAATCATACATAGTCTTTGCCATATATATGCAATATATGCAAATTAAAACTAATATATGTATGTTAAGCAAAAGAATCTGCCAATGGGGTAAGCAAAATTGTCTTAGTAAGATTTCTTTTAAAAAAGCAATGGCAAAGTCTCAAAATGAGTGAAGTAACACTTAAATCAAGCAAAAAAGTCACTGTTTTTGGACACAAGAATCAGAATAACTTGATTGCTGCTTGATTGAGCTTATTTTGAGTCTTATCAAATGACTTAAAATAAGGTACAAAATCTAAGTAAGAATGATTAAGATAATTATCCCTAAAATAAGCAAAATAATCGAACACTTACACACAATGCTTAGTAAGAGAAAAAGTCTTATCAGAGAAGAAAATAAGATTTATTGCCTTAAATTTAGAACATTTTACTTGCTAAGATTTAGTTTTTTGCAGTGTAGAAGTGAAAATTTGTCTGGGAAATAAATAATTAATTCAGTAAAGTATAGATAACCAACATTTCTACTTAAGTAAGGTAACAGTGGTTGAGTAGGATGAACTAAGGGGTCGAGAAGATCCACTGTGCTGTCAGAAAGGAAGTGTGGAAGTCAGGAGAGATCATGACAGGTAGGACATGAGGTCACTGTTGGCGCACGCTGATCTTGGAGTATTCCTGGCCAACAGTGACCTGCCCACTTCCTGTTCCGCCGTTTCTCCTCATTTCTGCTGACTCGCCTACTGCTTCTGTATAAGAGAGAGAGAGAGAGGGAGAGAGAGAGAGGGAGAGAGAGGGGGAGCCTTCCTTCCTCCTGACACTTCCCATTCACCCTGGAAGGGGCTTTACATCACGGCTGCTCCCGACCAGGCCGGGCCAGGAAACCGTAACAAAGTGAGGGGAACTGAACTCACACACACCCACTGCTACCCGCACCCCAGGAAACCCATCCTAACACAATGGAAGAGGACAGGGACATCAGTGTGTCGCTTACTCATACTCAGCCTTGTTTTTGTAGAACTACACTCAGCTAAACTGCTGCCAGAGCAGAGTCATCAGTAATGTTCAGGAAAAGAGTTAGAACTGAGACAAATTAGCCTTTTTACTGGTTTAAACTGGTATATATTAGGGGTTCTCAACTGGTCTTAACCCAAGACCCACATTTTCTCATTTTTCTTATGGTCATTAAGTTGCGACCCAGTTTTAGATAGTTTAGAATACAAACAAAAACAATTTATTTTTGAAAAATAGCCTTTAAAAAACACATGTAAACTTAGATACAGCTCTAAAATATATAAAGTAGACCACTTCAGTTTCTGAATCAGTTTCTCTGATTTTGCTATTTATAGGTTTATGTTTGAGTAAAATGAACATTGTTGTTTTATTCTATAAACTACAGACAACATTTCTCCCAAATTTCAATTAGAAATATGGTAATTTAGAGCATTTATTTGAACTTTAGTTCAAATAGAATTAAATTAGAGTTTTCAGACCTTAAATAATGCAAAGAAAACAAGTTTTAAGAGTTCAGAAATCAATATTTGGTAAAATAATCCTGATTTTTATCACAGTTTTTATGCATCTTGGCATCATGTTCTCCTCCACCAGTCTTACACACTGCTTTTGGAAAACTTTATGCTTCACACTCCTTCTGCAAAAATTCAAATCAAACAAACTCATCACACAAATCATTTTTAGCTGCGAATGACAACTACATGTATAAAAGTTACTACAGTAAAATTAAATATAAACACTGCACAAAATAAATAAATAAATAAATAAATGTGCTGACAGGAATATTCTGTTTCTGACATGTTATGTATGGCCCATAAACCTATTCTAACTTGTGTAAAAAGAGGTATAATGTGTCCCCTTTAATAAAATCTAGTAATATTGTATCTTGGCAAGTTATGTAACATTGCTGTTGAGCTCAGATGACCATGAACCCCCCACGTTCTTATCTCATGTCTCATGTCACCGTGGCCTTCTCCAGGAACATCCAGCTTTATACAACAGATAATAAAAAAAAAAGGCTAAGAAGAGTGGGTGTTGATGTATTTTTACACTGCATCAAAGAAAAGATACCCTATAGAAAAAATCAATAAGAATTATTGTGTTATATTGAATATTATAGTGAATATTATAATATTTATCATAATAGTTATAATAGTCATTTTTCAAAGTTATGACACTTAAAGGCACATTATTCTGAAGACACTCCTGTAAATTCTGACAAGTATAATAATTGCTTCATCAGTATAACAGCCAAAAGTTTGGACATACCTTAAATTCAGAGTTTTTTCAATATTTTAATATTTTCTGCATTGTAGATTAATACTAAAGTCATCCAAACTATGAACAAAAACATATGGAATTATTTAGTAAACAAAAAATAGTGTTAAACAAACCAGAATATGTTTTTATATTTTAGATTCTTCAAAGTAACACCTCTTACTTAGATGATCAGTTTTGCACACCTCTGCTGGATTTTCTCAGTCAGATTTATGAGGTAGAGTCACCTGGAATTCAGGCTTTCAGTTAACAGCTGTGCTGAACTCATCAAGAGTTAATTACTTGAATTTCTTGTCTCTTAATAAAGTGTTTGAGAGCATCAGTTAAAGTAAAGTAGTGAAGAGGTAGAGTTACAGGTATACAGTGAATAGTGAATATTTGAGTAATGTTCTAATCCAGATTATGAGAAGCAACAACTACTCAACTAAGTAAAGATATGAAGGTCAGTCAATATGAAACATTTTAAGACCATCAAAATTGTTCTGAGGTTCGAAACCCTGCTAATGCAGCTTTGCCATCAGCTGCCGGCGCTCAGAGGGAGCAAAATTGGCCCTGATCCTTCTGGGTGGGTAGATGGCACTCTCTCCCCACATCATTAAAAGGGTGATGTCCGCAGCACAGGGCGTCTGTGAGCTGATGTATCGGAATCGAGCTGCTGCTGATGAAAGAAGTGATAGTCTTCACCCTCCTGGTGTGTTGGGGCATTACTAGTGATAGGGGGAGTCCTAATGAATGGGTAGGGTAAAATTATATATATAAAAAAATGTTCTGATGATACTGGCACTCATCAGGACTGCTACATTGAAGGAAGAGCAAGAAATTCCTCTGTTGCACACACACCCTTTAGAGGACCATGATCTTCCACACTCGTTCCCCTCATCACTTTCACCCCCACGTTCACACTTCATTGGTTCGCTGAGTTATCGGTGTCTGTGATTGTGCGCAGACATGGCATCCTGTTCTGGCGTGTTTGTACCATGTGTGTCTGGGTGGGACCGCCGTCTCCAGTGCTTTCAGTGCTCTCCCTCTGTATCCGCTGTGGGCCTCGGCCCAGTTTCTCCAGGCAGCCTCTCCCCTCACACCCCCCGTCGTTTGAGCCAGGGCTGGGCAGCTGCTTCCAATGGAATGTACCTTTAAGTGCTGGCCCGGCTCAGATAAAGCGTCTACTGCCATGACGATAAAGCAGAAGCCGGTGGAGGGCCCTCCCAGCAGTGAGCTTCAAAGCAGAGGCGGAAACACAACAAAGAACTTAACCTCTGGCCCCTCCACCTTACCGCACCCACATTCCTCAGCCTGGGAACGGTGCCGCACAGCTTGCCAGGGTAGAGACCACAAACACAGAGCCTGGAAATGAAGCTGTGGGTGACAAACAGCCTGAACACACAGTGTGGAAATGAGAGTATCTAGTGCTGTGCCGATGACGATATATGACGATAAATATCGTGGGGACTAGGGGTGTCACGATTTCGATATTTCATCAAAATCAATCAAAATTATGTCATGGTCTCGAGCATCGAAATCAAAAGAGGATCGACGATCCCTCCCGCAAATGGCGCAGCACACTGTAGCTCAAAGAGCAGCCCTTTCTCCAGAAAATGTGGACATTCTCATCTTCTTAAAGAAAAACTTGAAAACATAAAAATAACAGTTGTTTTGTCTAGCCTCAAATATGTTAATAGTTTTGGTACCTTAAGGAGCATCTTTCTCTCAGATAAAGTTAATAATATATCTTTATTAAAGAAAAAAACGTGTCATTCTCAGGGACCGAAAATGTCTTAAAGTCTTATTTTTCATGTTTAACTGTTATAGTAGGATAGAGTTCTATTTGTTAAGGCTCTAATTGTTCTATTATTTTTTACATGACTGTTCCTGTATTTTTTTATTATTTATTTTGTTATGTTGCACATTGCTTTTTTAGTAGTGCACACTGCTGCTACCAAAAAAACACTAGATGGCATTACAAACATATCTTAATTAAATTATTTAAATTTGACCATAAGTGCCTAATGTGGTGTATTACAGATCACTTGTATCACTTTGCATCACTTATATCAAGTTCACCTTTTGAAATAAGATATTGTAAATTTGATGAATCAAACCAATGACTGACCATAGACTAATCTAAAACTGGCAAAGGCCTCTCTGCTGTAAAAAAAAGAAAAAAGAAAATCGAATCGAATCAAATCGTGACCCTAAAATCGGAAATAAAATCGAATAAATTTTTTATTTGATCAATTATTCATGCAAATATATAAAGTAAGCTACGATGAAATGTATTGGCGTGGTCACTTTGCATAAACTCGGTGTGATAAAGTATTCTTCACAAAAAAAGCTTCCTAATGTGACGCTGCTTTACGTTATTTGACGGACACTTAAAAAAATGTTAATTGAGTTAATTTTGATAATTAATTTAAATACCTGTATAATTTTGAAAAAATTAGCTACTGCATCTACCTCACCTGTTTTCATTTGATATATATATATATATATATATATATATATATATATATATATATATATATATATATATCGCTTTACTAAAATGCAGTAATTCTCATTTGTGAAACTTTGGTTTAATGTCACTTTGAAATAAAGCTGGAAAAAAGTAAGCAATGATATTATTTTCTCATATTTTTCGAAGAGTAACTGAAAACATACTCAAATGTGATATATCATGATATATATTGTTATCGTGATATAAAAAAATTAATATCATCATATATGATTTTTCCCATACCACCCAGCACTAAGAGTATCGAGTACTGACTGAGCATTGTACATTTGACATAACATTGTAATGTGTAATTTTTTTAACGAGGTGTCTAAGGGGGTTTTCCTACCTGTAGTTGTAAAAGTTTCTCTGGTCCAAATCAGATGATGAGTTCGTTTTCTTTAAGTGTTTCGTTTCTTTGTTTGGTTTGGTTTCACACAGACAAACCTAAATGCACCAAAATGCTCACACCAATAACCCACACGAGCAAGCTGTGTCCTCTGATTGGTCAGAGCCGTCTGGCATGGGAGTAAATATAAATATACTGAAAAAATAAATATAGCGAGAAGATTCTGTGTTCCAGCGCGTATATCTGTGCTTAAACACAAAACTGAACACTGAAACTCTACGCTTTCAAACACAGTGTTTCAACTTGCAACGCAGAAACTGGGTCACGCGGCTGTGAGCAGTGAATGCAGCACATACCGTGCTCAGTGTGTAAACAGCATGTCAGACACAGTGTCTGTTCATAGCTGTGGTAATTAGCGTTATCTGGCTAATACATCAGATTAAGCCTTATCAGCAGTTAAGCTAAAAAAAAAAAAGTATATTTAATAGCTGAAAAAAAAATAATAGACCACTTAAAATTATGAGTTTCTTTGATTTTACCAAATTGAAAACCTCTGGAATATAATCAAGAGGAAGATGGATGATCACAAACCATCAAACCACCAAACTGAACTGCTTGAATTTTTGCACCAGGAGTAAAGCAGCATAAAGTTATCCAAAAGCAGTGTGTAAGACTGGTGGAGGAGAACATGATGCCAAGATGCATGAAAACTGTGATTAAAAACCAGGTTTATTCCACCAAGTATTGATTTCTGAACTCTGAACTCTAAAACTTTATGAATATGAACTTGTTGTTTGTTTGCATTATTTGAGGTCTGAAAGCTCTGCACCAATTTCAAATAAATGCTCTAAACAACAATATTTTTATTAGGACTTTGGGCAAAATGTTGTCCGTAGGTTATAGAATAAAACAACAATGTTCATTTTACTGAAACATAAACCTTGAAATAGCAAAATAAGAGAAACTGATTCAGAAACTGAAGTGCTCTCTTCCTTTTTTCCCAGAGCTTAAAAAATTAAAATATTAATGAAAAGTTACTTTATTTCAGCAATTCAGTTCAAATGTGAAACTTGTATATTTATATAGATGTACTACATACAGAATGATCTATTTCAAGAGTTTTTAAGAGTTAAAATTAGTATCTCAGAAAACCTGAATATTATATAAGAAAAACTGGTATTTTTAGCAGTGTGGGCAGTGTGCCAAGTCCTGCTGCAAAATGAAATCTGCACCTTCATAAAAGTTGTCAGTAGCAGAGGGAAACATGAAGTGCTGTAAGATTTTGTGGGAAAACAAAACTGCACTGACTTTAGACTTGATAATAAAACACAGTGGATCAACAGCAGCAGATGACATGTCTCTCTAAACCATCACTGATTGGTGGAAACTTCACACTAGACCTCGAGCAGTTTGGACTGTGTGTCTCTCCACTCTTCCTCCAGACTCTGCTCCCTTCATTTACAAATGAAATCTAAAATTTACTGATGATCAGTGATGGTTTGGAGAGTCATGCCTGTCATCTGCTGGTGTTGATCCACTGTGTTCTATTATCAAGTCTAAAGTCAGTGCAGTTTTGTTTTCCCACAAAATCTTACAGCACTTCATGCTTCCCTCTGCTGCTGACAACTTTTATGGAGATGTGGATTTCATTTTCCAGCAGGACTTGGCACACTGCTCACACTTATAAACCTGTACTGGCGTTAAAGCTTAGTTACTTTGAAACATTTATTGTTAGCATAATATAAATGTAACAAAACGTAAAGGTTGTTGTTTTAATATACATTAGCAATTAATAAATAATCTCAAAACAATAACACAAATTTAAAATAGTAAAACCATAAAATACATAATACATACTTTTTATTTGACTAAAACTAGACTAAACAAAAGATTAAATGGAAAAATTGTGACTTAGTCAAAAGACTAAGATTAAAACTTCTCAGATTGATGATCTGCATGTTACAAAAATTATGCTAGTTAGTCGATTTGGTGAGTAGACCATTTTATTCAAGTATGTCAACTCTCATAACTTACTATACATCAAATAATTACTAGTGCAGGTCTGGGCTCGAATACAACAGACAGAGGCAGACTCTGATATAACAGAATAGTTATGTACAATACAATGATTAAAAACATGCCACACTTGGTCGACAGGCAGCCATGCAGGAAGGACATAACAGTCCCTGCATCTCAAAACTCTGCTCTCCCTCATTCAGACTGATCGCACTGACGGAACACACACTCTAACTCGTCTGTACATCACAGAAGGCAGGAGAACGTGGGTCTACTGACTATCAGTACGCCAAAGAGTGAAACACTTACTCCAGTTCACCCTGCTTGTCGAATGCCTCTAGCCTGCTAAAGTGCAGTGAGTCCTGTGAGGACGATGCGGCTCGTCCTCTACGAGGAACACGTACGGGTCACGATGAAGATCGGAGCAGCTGAGGACCATCGAGGAAGGAAGGATGGTAGGTAGCAGAGAGGGGAAAGCTTTGATTGGTGCAGCGTCTCCTAGCCTCAGACGGTCGGTGTCTTTATACTTCACAAAGGATGACTGGGAAATCAACGTGGATTCGTGGATGATCCAGTTTCACGATTCCCTGGAAACATAAGATCTACTTTTAATAATTCTGGAGAGTGAAGTGCATATTTAGTGCATTGTTTAAAGACTGCAAAGGGCAAACCTTCTTAGAACAGCCAGGTTATACAGTATACAGGGCCATTTCAAAAAATGTTAATATCTTTGAAAAGTTACTTTATTTCAGTAATTCAATGTGTAATTCAAATGTGAAACTCATATATTATATAGATGTATTACACACAGAGTGTTTATTTATTTTTTTGTGACACTTTGCTTATTATTAAAACAAATCAATAAATCTGCACAGGTTATGGTAGTTCTTTTTTTCATTATTGTAAATGTTCAATAAATAGTGAGACAAAACCTACATCCCTCATTGACTCGTCATTTAGATAGATAGATAGATAGATAGATAGATAGATAGATAGATAGATAGATAGATAGATAGATAGATAGATAGATAGATAGATAGATAGATAGATAGATAGATAGATAGATAGATAGATAGATAGATAGATAGATAGATAGATAGATAGATAGATAGATAGATAGATAGATAGATAGATACTTTATTGATCCCGAAGGAAATTTAGCAGCCAGTAGCAATTACACAACACAGTAGAAACAAAAACAATACACAGTAGAAACAAACAATAAGTGTAGTACAATACACTTATTGAGGGATAAAATTCTGAATTGAGACTTAAAAAAATATATACATAAATATATAAATACAAAAAAACTATAGAAAGTGTGGAAGTAAACAGTCGTAGATATGAGGTAGTGCAGTAAAAGAATAAACTTAGTATAGGAGGTATTAGTAGATATGACTATTAAACATAAACATAAACATGTGCAAGTATTATATTTAAGTTAGGTGCGTAGTGTAGTGTCCAGGGGTGCAAAAGTACAGGATGTACAGTAAAGTGTCCCGGAGTGCAAGTGTACAGGATGTACAGTAAAGTGCCAAGTGTCCAGGAGTGCAAATAAACAGTATATACAGTAAAGAGGCAAAAGAGTCTCAGGGTGTAGATGTGTATGGTGTTTTTCCAGTACAGATTAAAAAAAAAATAAAAAAAAAAAAATTATGAAGTTATTGTAACGTGTAATGAGTATGTGTGCGCGTATGTGTGTGAAGTGTATAAGTGTAAAAAAAAATATTAATGGATCAAAGTATTGCAATATTTAATTTTGTATATATATTTTTTTAAAACACACTATCGATTTTTAATTATTATTATTGTTCTTTTTAAATCTTGTCCACTAGGTAGCAGTGTTGTGCTCTGTTGTCACTGATCTGATTAATATTAAATATAAAGTTTTCTTTCCCCTCGTAGTAACCACATCAAGCTTAAAGATCCACAATGAAGAACTAAGTAGAAACACATCATTTGTCCAGATGATTTAAGTTAAAGCATCAGTGAATGAATCTAACTACTTTCTAATCTACTTACCTGAGGTATGAGATTCTTTTGGATCCTTTTCAGCTTGGCCTTCTTTCGTCCATTTTTGGTCACCACTGTCTCCTCATAGAACTCGTGAGCCAGATCACCGTCCTCATCGTAGTACAAGGAACTGCGAGAACACACCTCATTTAGTTGAAGTCATTTAAAGCAGTCTATCCAAAGCTCTGCCTCTGCTTTCTTTTACATGCATGACCACATAAATCTATTACAGCTTTATAGTTATGATCTTTAGATGACACATTAATACTCATCCTAACTCCAAGTAGTGACCAAGGTTTTTAAATATTGTTTTAATTTACTTATCATCTTTTTTACACTATAAGCCGCACCTAAAATCCTTAAATTTTCCCAAAAATCGTCAGTGCGCTTTATGTATGAATAAGGTCAGGTATAAAGGAGCAGTAAAGCCACTCTGCTGAAGTACAGCGCTATATATGAGTTTCAGTTTAGTTCTTCAGCACTGAGACTCAAGACTGGAGTAGTATTAGCATTAGCCGCTAACCAGGCTAAGCGCTGGCTTTTTCACTGTTCAGAGGTGAGTATATTTGACTGTAGTCTGCGTGTATACCACGTTCAAACAAGCTACCTAGGACGAACAGCTAGCTAATATCGCCTTGTCTTTCTGGATCACTCACGGTTCCTCAGTGTAGCTCTGTTGAGCGGCATTACCCACTAACTGCGGCCAGCACTCATGGTTAATCGCTTATGCTGCTGCACCCAGCCTTAGTAGAAATCTGGAAATCTAAGCTTACTGAAAATAAACGGACACGCTTTACTCGCCCAAATAAACAGTTTTCAGGAGAGAAATCTGTGTAGATTAACATCCAGAGCTCGTTTGACTTTAAAATATATATATATTTTTTTTAAGAATTACAATTTTGTTTACTTAGCTTAGCCAAGACCTGCTGAATTAGAAGGAACACATGGCGACAACCCTGTTCCTTAGTAGGGGTGGGCAATATTATATCGTATACAATCCATATTGTGATAATAGGGCTGTTCTGTCTTAAAAGTAGTCTATTATTTACTGTGAAGCTTTAGGTGTATTTATTGTATAATTGTTTTAGTTTGCAGTTTATATGCATGCACTAAATATTCTGCAATATTATCTGCTGCATTATATTATTTTATGCTATATTATGCTATTATTTTGCCACATTATGATTATGCAATTAGACTATTATACTATATTCCTGAAATGAATTATTTTAGTTCTCCTATATCGCCAAGTAGGGGTGGGCGATATGCTCCTAAAATAATATCACAATATTTCATCGTATTTTCGCGATAGCGGTTCTCTCGGCACACCACTGCAACAAAACATTTTTTTTTATTGTATGCAAAATTACACCCCTAACTGAGATATTAAACAATACAAGAATTTTATCAGATTTGTAACAGAAGTCAATGATCCAGAATGTGATGATACTAATAATAATGCACTCCAAATATTTCTATATATCCAGGATTAAAGTAAAATAAATGATACTGGACAGATATAATCTGTCTCTAATAGCTATATAATGAAATGTGAAATTTTCTTTTGCTAAAAACAGTAACAAAAAAAAAATACAAAGTAGTACCCTGATGTGATAATAAGAGGTGGAAGATATGGCACGATATTTCAGGGTATAATATCGTTCACTATATTAAAAAATGTTGGTGATATTATCGCGTACGAAATATGGCACACCCGTATCACCAAGTATATCTTTATCGCAAAAATACCCTGAAATATCGTGATATTATTTTAGAGCCATATCGCCCACCTCTACTTACTAGTGTCGCATAATGTGCCTTATAATCCGTTGTGGATTATGTATGAAATTCACAGCAAACAGACCAGAAACTAGACTTTATTGATATGGCACCTTATAATCCAATGTGCCTCATGTCCCAAAATGATTTTTTTAAGATGCACTAGTATTTCTAAAAATTGTGCAGAGGTTTGTTTGCTGCATCTGGTGTAAAATGGGTTTAAAACTTAATATATTGCCATTATCCTCCTGAATGGTTTCTGATAATTATCAAGTTAATAAAACAGTTAGTAAATAAACAGATGATGTAATGAATACCTTCTCCTTGTAAAGACGAAAGGGGTAGCGTTTTTGGAGCCGCGGAGCCGGGCTAAAGACTGCTCGCTGACCTCACCAGTGGAGTCTCCGCTGGACCCTGAGCCGGAGAACGGCCAGATTCCTTTAGCTTTGGATCCACTGCCTCCCATTTTTAATGACAGGACATTATTCGGCAGGACAGACGGGTACAGGGCCAGGGGTTCTCTGTAGCTCAGGCCTGAAAGAAATAAAGCACATGCTGTAGTTCAGCTGCAAAGCAAAACTGTATTACCATACTGTACGCAGTTTGTTGCTTGTGGTGTGGCTTCAAAGCACTACTGTAATTCATCTAGATCTCTTTATTTAGTGCCAGAGACCACAGCAGCTGCTTATTATAACTCCTAACAGAACGTTTCTATGTGGCTAAGGATGCAGTGAATAAGAAAATGTGGAGTTAAAAGAGTTAACAAAGCAGAGACCAGTATTTCCGCTAATCTAACTCAGCATTTCTCTCAGTCCAGTACACCCAAGCACCATTATACATAATAACTGGCAAGATGGAGCACAAGCCACCAAAGAAGCCAACAAGTATTTGAGTATTTCCTTGTTAAAAACTACAATAACCACCATATTACCATAGTTTAATTTGTAGGTTCAATGTTTTATGGGTGATGTATGGGTTTAGGGGCGGGGCAGAAGGGAGAGCTAATTGGGCTGTGCCTCTGATAGCAGTGAAATGCAGAAGGTTGGACGTCACCAGGGAGCGATATTATTAATTCACTGATCTGCCTCCACACCTATAGCACAGTTGAACCTGTAAGGATACAGGTAAAGGCAGAAATTACCACAATAAACATATTTTTTAAAGGTTAGGAAATGTTTATAAAAATGTTAGGCAGGTCTGGTATGTTAACATATTTCAGCTATTGACAAAAAATATGGTTTATGGTTTAGTGGCTCTTTAAGGTGGATTTAAGCTTATTTAAGCTAATTTAAGCTCCCTATCAAAGAGGAATTAAAGAATGGACAATAATAGTTCATTGCTGAATCCCCTGCCCCCTTTTAAAAGACATATAACACCCTAAAGTTAACTAGTTAAGCTGCAGCTAGGTTGCTGAACTTTAGCTCTCCACTGATACAGCTCTGGAAAAAAAATCCATCAAACCATCAAGCCATCAAACCAAGCTGAACTGCTTGAATTTTTGCACCAGGAGTAAAGCAGCATAAAGTTATCCAAAATCAGTTTGTAAGACTGGTGGAGGAGAACATGATGCTAAGATGAATATAAACTGTGATTAAAAACCAGGGTTATTCCACCAAATATTGATTTCTGACCTCTTAAAACTTTATCAATATTAACTTGGTTTTCTTTGCATTATTTGAGGTCTGAAAGCTCTGCATCTTTTTTGTTATTTCAGTTATTTCTCATTTTCTGCAAATAAATGCTCTGGAGAGAAATCTCCTTAGTTTATAGAATAAAACAACAATGTTCATTTTACTTAAACATACACCTATAAATAGCAAAACAGAGAAACTCTCTTGGTCTCTTGATTTTTTCCAAAGCTGTATAGCTATATCTGTATCAGGTGCTTGAAGGGTTTTCACAATTATTAGGGGAAGGATTTTTACTTTGTTTAACAAGGGGTACGGGTACGAAAGATACACAGGATTGGGCCTAAATGAACACATGAATCTAGTCGAGCAACATCTTTTTAGGAGGAACCCTGACTACACCACCAATACAAATAAAAACTAAAAAAACACCAGAAAAAATAATCTTCAGAAGAAACAAACAGAGAGCGTACAGACAGTGTTGGAGCTCAGCAGGGTGATAAAAGCCAAAATCAGCACATCACTGGAGAAGACTTTCATTCCCAGCAAACAAACACAGTGTTAAATGTTTGTTCAGTGAGGTAATGTTCAGAAAACAGATTTATGGGGACACTTGGCTTGGTTTCAACACAGGAAGTGTTCCCTGGCTGTGAAACCATTGAGAACCCCTTTAGGTGTGTTCCTATAAGATATTTATAATGCTGGTGGTGAGCTGATGTGGGTGTGTTACAGAAAAGATAATTTGACACCTTTGTCTCCTATTCTGTTCATTCAAATAGGAAACATATCAGGATGAAATGTCAGAATCAACAGTTCAATTTTCCTTTGGGTATATTTAGGTTATTAATTTATATATACAGCTCTGGAAAAAAAATTAGGAGAGCACTTAAAAATCATGAGTTTCTTTGATTTTACCAGATTGAAAACCTCTGGAATATAATCAAGAGGAAGATGGATGATCACAAACCATCAAACCACCAAACTGAAATGCTTGAATCTTTGCACCAGGAGTAAAGCAGCATAAAGTTATCCAAAAGCAGTGTGTAAGACTAGTGGAGGAGAACATGATGCCAAGATGCATGAAAACTGTGATTAAAAACCAGGGTTATTCCACCAAATATTGATTTATGAACTCTTAAAACTTTATGAAAACTTTATTATTTTATCGATTTTTCATTTTATGCAAATAAATGCTCTAAATGACAATATTTTTATTTGTAATTTGGAAGAAATGTCTGTAGTTTATAGAATAAAACAACAATGATCATTTTAATCAAACATATACATATAAATAGCAAAATCAGAGAAACTGATTCAGAAACTGATGTGGTCTCTTTTTTTTTTCCAGAGCTATATTTATTGCAATTTTATTGTTATTGTTTGTGCCAGCCTTGCGACAACTGCAATCAAGTGTTTGTAATAACTGGAAATAAGTCCTTCATATCACTGTGGAGAAACTTTGTTCCACTCCTCTTAACAGAATTGTTTTAATTCAGACACACTGGAGGATTTTCCAGAATAAACATCCTGTTTAAGATCATCTACAGCATCTCAATCAGACTTTGACTAGACCCTCCAAAACCTTTATTTAGTTTTTTTTTGTTTTTTTTTAAGCCATTCAGAGGTGGACTTGTTTGTGTGCTTCAGGTCATTGTCCTGCTGCAGAACCCAAGTGTGCTTGAGCTTAAAGTCACAAACTGATGGCCGGATATTCTCCTTTATAATTTTCTGGTAAACAGCAGAATTCCTGGTTCCATCTATCTATTATCTATTATGGCCCTAAAATATCAAGATATTTAATGGTATTTTCACAAAAACGACACTTTTGGTGACATGATAAAACACTGAAATAAAAAAATAGAAATACACTACTACAACAAAATGAAAATTACATTTTATTATTGCACACAATAAAATATGGCGCACCCCTTACTGAGATTTGTAACAGAAGTCAATGATCCAAAATGTCATGATACTAATAATAATGCACTCCAAGTATCTCCATATATCCAGGATTAAAGTAAAATAAATGACACTGGACAGATATATTCTGTCTCTAGTAGATATATAATAGGAAATGAGAACAGTGTGATTTTTTCTTTTGCTAAAAACATAAAAAAAAAAATAGAACCCTGATGTTGTAATTTGAGATGGGTTATATGGCACCATATTTCAGGGTTTAATATTGTTTGCGATATTCAGAAATGTTGGTGATATTATTGCGTACGATACAATATAGCACACCCCTAGATGGGCCTTTTAGCTTTTTTTAATAAGATACCAAGAGATTCCCAACCCTAGCCATATTGCACACTAGGGGTGGGCTCTAAAATAATATCACGATATTCAGGGTATTTTTGCAAATATAGGAAAACGGAAAAACAATTTATTAATTTCAGGAATATAGTATAATAGTAAAACAGTATAATCATATTGTGGCAAAATAAATAATATAGCTTAAAATAATATAATGCAGCAAAAAATATTGCAGAATATTTAGTGCATGCATATAAACTGCAAACTAAAACAACTATACAATAAATACACCTAAAGCTTCACAGTAAATAATAGACTACTTTTAAGACAGAACAGCCCTATTATCACAATATGAATTTTTAATATCATGATATTTCTGTGTCACGATATATTCTATACGATATAATATTGCCCACCCACTATTGTACACCCTCTTAGTCTAGAACAGGGTTGTCCAAACTACGGCCCGCAGGGCATTTGCGGCCCGTTTCCTTTTTTGGAGCGGCCCACGAGATATTTTAGAAATAGAATGAAAGTTGGCCCGCTGTTAAGCAGGTTTTTATAATGTGAGATTCAAAGTTTGAACGCTAGGTGTCAAACAGGCCAAAGAGTCTAAAAGCGGAGAGTGTGCGCATTTCTAGCTCAGAACAACGGCCAGAAAGAGTCTAAAAGCGGAGAGAGTGCACATTTCTAGCGCAGAAAATCGGCCCAAAGAGTCTAAAAGCGGAGAGAGTGCACATTTCTAGCGCAGAAAGACAGGCCAAAGAGTCTCAAAGCGGAGAGGGTGCACATTTCTAGAGCAGAAAAACAGGCCAAAGAGTCTAAAAGCGAAGAGAGTGCGCAGTTATAGCACAGAAAAACGGACCAAGGAGTCTAAAAGTGGAGAGAGTGCTCAGTTCTAGGGCAGAAAAGCGGGCCAAAAAGAGTCTAAAAGCGGAGATGGTGCGCATTTCTAGCGCAGAAAAACAGGCCAAAGAGTCTAAAAGCGGAGAGAGTGCGCATTTCTAGCGCAGAAAAACGGGCCAAAGAGTCTAAAAGCGGAGAGGGTGCACATTTCTAGTGCAGAAAAACGGGGCAAAGAGTCTAAAAGCGGAGAGAGAGCGCATTTCTAGTGCAGAAAAATGGGCCAAAGAGTCTAAAAGCGGAGAGAGTGCTCAGTTCTAGGGCAGAAAAACGGGCCAAAGAGTCTAAAAGCGGAGATGGTGCGCATTTCTAGCGCAGAAAAACGGTCCAAAGAGTCTAAAAGCGGAGAAGGTGCGCAGTTATAGCGCAAAAAAACGGGCCAAAGAGTCTAAAAGCGGAGAGAGTGAGCAGTTATAGGGCAGAAAAACGTGCCAAAGAGTCTAAAAGCGGAGAGAGTGCTCAGTTCTAGGGCAGAAAAGCGGGCCAAAGAGTCTAAAAGAGGAGATGGTGCGCATTTCTTGCACAGAAAAACGGGCCAAAGAGTCTAAAAGCGGAGAGAGTGCGCATTTCTAGTGCAGAAAAACGGGCCAAAGAGTCTAAAAGCGGAGAGGGTGCGCAGTTATAGCGCAAAAAAACGGGCCAAAGAGTCTAAAAGCGGAGAGAGTGCGCAGTTATAGGGCAGAAAAACGTGCCAAAGAGTCTAAAAGCGGAGAGAGTGCTCAGTTCTAGGGCAGAAAAGCGGGCCAAAGAGTCTAAAAGCGGAGATGGTGCGCATTTCTAGCGCAGAAAAACGGGCCAAAGAGTCTAAAAGCGGAGAGAGTGCGCATTTCTAGCGCAGAAAAACGGGCCAAAGAGTCTAAAAGCGGAGAGGGTGCGCATTTCTAGTGCAGAAAAACGGGGCAAAGAGTCTAAAAGCGGAGAGAGTGCGCATTTCTAGCGCAGAAAAACAGGCCAAAGAGTCTAAAAGCAGAGAGGGTGCGCATATCTAGCACAAAAAAACGGGCCAAAGAGTCTAAAAGCGGAGAGAGTGCTCAGTTCTAGCGCAGAAAATCGTGCCAAAGAGTCTAAAAGGGGAGAGAGTGCTCAGTTCTAGCGCAGAAAATCGTGCCAAAGAGTCTAAAAGCGGAGAGAGTGTGAATTGCTAGCACAGAAAAACGTGCCAAAGAGTCTAAAAGTTGCCGTAATTAAGGAGTTTAATATTAAGAGACATCATGAAATTAAACATTAATTTGAAAAATCTTAGTTTACACAACACTGTCAAAGATAAAGATAGTAAGTGAAGTAAAATGGTGTGTAAATGAAATAATCAGGAAAAAAGTATTATTTAAAGTGGTATATTTCATTATTTGTTTTATTACAGAGTCTGTGGCCCGTGACTTCAAATATATTTCTCATTCTGGCCCCCAACAAAAAAGTTTGTACACCCCTGGTCTAGAGGACATTTATTGATATGGTCAGAAACAGCCCAAAAACCACCAAGGCACAGTCAGGCCTAGCATGCACAGCTTAGTGTTCATTTTAGAAAGCACCATAAAATTTACCATTATTAAATTCAGTTTGAATAGCAGTTTAACTTGCCAGAAAATTTCAGAAACTAAAAAAAACAAAGACCAAGGAGCTCAGTGAAGGTCGAAGAGGGTGACTGAAGCTTTAAACGAGTCAGAAGGAACGAGAAATGACACTTGGATCCATTACTAACAACTGCAGATTCCAACATCATTAGTTCAAACAACTGTACACAAGATTATGTTACAGAGGGGAACTGGAGCTCTTTGCAAATGTCTGGAACAGGGGTGTGACATATATCGTTCACAATAATACCCTTCAGAAATTCTGATATAATTGTAATATTTTATAAAAGAAGTCTATATATGCAAATATGCACTATTCAATTATCTCCATATATCCAGGATTAAAGTAAAATAAATGATACTGGACAGATATAGTCTGTCTCTAGTAGATATATAACGGGACATGAGAACAGTGTGACTTTTTCTTTTGCTAAAAACAGTAAAAAAGTAGAACAGCCCAAATACCACCAAGGCACAGCCAAGCCTTGCATGCACAGCTTAGTGTTCATTTTAGAAAACACCATAACATTTCTTTTGTCATATGTTTTTCTTTTTAATTGGTTTTGTTTGCAGTTTATATGCATGCACTGAATATGCTACACTTTTTGTGGTATATTTTGTTGTTGTTACAGTACTTTATTTTTGTTACAATATTATAATTTTATTCAAAATTAGAGACATTGTAAGTTACGGTTTAGAAAATAGAGAAAGATTTAAAGATTTTATTTTTCGTTTCTACTGAAAATGTAATGTTTATATTGTTACAGCAGTATTTTTTTAAACAATGTTTTGTCATATCACCAAAAAATATTGTTATCACAAAAATAGCCTGAAATATTGCGAAATTATTTTAGGGCCATATCACACACCACTAGTGTAAAAGACAACTCAAACTCAAAAGTTATTTAGAGTGGTATGAAAAAGTTTAGTCACCCCTGAAAATATTAATGATTTTCCTTTATTAATCATTGGTTGTTTGGGTCAGCAATTTTAGTTAAGTATATTATATAGCAAATTAACACAGTGATATTTTAAAGGAAAAAATTAAGTGTATAGGATTTACAGAAAGTGTGTAATGGCTTCTGATTAAAGGTATTTTGGACCATTCTTCTTTACAAAACATCTCCAGTTCAGTCAGGTTTGATGGTTTCTGGGTTCTTGGGTTGTATATGGTCATAAACAACCCAAGAAACACCAGGGCACAGACAGACCTACCATGCACAACATGGTAACATACTATTATTGAATTATTTTCTTTTTATATTAACCATGCATGTTGTGATCCAGAAAATTAATGAAAGTTCAGTTTTGTCATGACATTCCCTGACTATGACGAATGTAAATAAGCCCCTGGTACCATTGTATAGCAGTTTTGTTTAGCAGAAAGTTTCAGAAACCTATAAAATGCATGTCTGGCTCGCAGTAAAGAGTGTAAGTGTAAGTACAGCTGAGCCGGACATTTATTTGCTGACAAAACATTACTTGATTCAGCACCCAGGGCCCAGGAATCCTCTCAGAGCAGGAGTGCTGACTTACTTCCGTAAGTAAACTCAGGGTAATTAAAAAAATTATAATAATAATCTGATCCTGAATCAGCAGCCCTGACTTAATTCTCTACCATTGTTTTCTGAAAAAATAACCAATTGTCTACCGATACATATATAATTCTGATGTAATAGTGAATCCCTAATAAAATTGTATACACACACACTGAAATAATACTGTATACTATAATACTGTAATACTCCATGTGAAATAACATACAGCGCTAGTTAAACGTTTGGACACACTTATTCAGTGTTTTTCGTAATTCCTATTTTTATTTCTACATTGTAGATTAATATTAAAGACATAAAAATGAAACACACTGAATGAGAAGAGGTGTGTCCAAACTTTTGACTGGTAGCTACTGTACAGTACAGTAACATATACTACTGTCTGGTCATATCTACTAATGTTCTGCAAACTTTCCCGCACTTGCCTTGCGGCTTCCTGTAGCTCTCCTATTGGTTGTTGACATTGTTCATGTCACTGTTTGCCTAAGCCAAGTCTCAAGACTTATCATAATATTAAAAACGATGATTTATTTTATCTGAACGCAGGACGAGAAAAAGACTGATTAAGAATTTTAATCCTAACCACCTTACACTGAACCCTCGAGACGACGCGACCGCAACTCCACTCTAGCAAGACTTTTATTATTTCTTCCTCTGGAAATTCGTCTGCGACTTTGAAATCACTTGAAAATCGCTTGGTGTAAGGTCAGCATTAGATGTAAGATGGTGTCAGACTTTAGTCTATTAAACTCTTTTCGAAATCTTTTCGAAGTCGTTCAGTGTATGGTTAGCATTAGCCTAACTGATGCAGGGAGTAGCTTCTCATCTGTTAAATAACCATGTGGACAGACACATCCTGTGGTTAGATGTTTTTTTTTTTTTTCGTTTTTTTCAGAAGGGTCAAATTATTTTATATATGCAGAAACCATACAACACACTAAAAGCATATGTATAGCTATAGATACTGAAATCTTTTAAATCAAACCTTACACACTTAATTAACCTGGCTAACCTAGTTAACCTAATGCTAACTGTGTAACCCAGATTAGTGTAGCTAGTGAATCTACGCAGTGTTTACAGCCATAAACGTCTAATTTAATATCTGAACGTTAATTTAAGGCGGTCAGTGCGATGTTACAGTAGTATAAAGCTATAAACAGGGTTTATTTCTGATTAAATAAGAATATAAACCCTCTCTCTCTCTCTGCAGATTCTCAGTGTAAACAACTAGCAGCTAGCAGTTAGAGTTTGTCACTTTACGCAGCCCGGTTTTAGCTGATATTTTACAGTAATATAAGGTGAATAAAGGTGTAACAGCGCGGTACGTACTGTTATTAAGTGTATCATTGCTGAGTTTGGGCCAGTTTCGCCTTTAAACCGCCGTCCCGTTCAGCTCTGGATCCGTCCGCAGCGCCATATTCACTCCTGCGTTATTCCGGTACAGGACACGCCCACCGGGAATACCGCGACGTGATTGGAGCGCAGGAATCTGTTGGTGAGCTGTGATTGGACGGGGCTTGTCCTTCCAAGGGGTTTATCATCCGTCAACAACCGGTGGATGTTTCATGAGGCTATATATATATATATATATATATATATATATATATATATATATATATATATATATATATATATATATATATATATATATATATATATATATATATATATATATATATATTTTTTTTTTTTTTACCTTTATTTACAAGCAAAAACGATTGGACATATTTGGTTAAATCACATAATTTAAATTAAATAAAAGTGACTTATATATTTTTAGTTATAATTATCAGGTCAATGCAAAAAAAAATAAAAATAAAATTAATTATATAAATAAAAAATATATATAATTTATTTATATTTTTTTGCATTGTTCTAATAATTGCACTGCAAGTCAATGGAAAACAAGATGTGCAATGGTTATTAATAAACAAATACAAATATCTGCAAGAATCATTTTTAAACAAATAATTTGCAAACCAAAGAGACTAGGAACTAAAAAAAACTACACCTGGTCAATATTTAAAGTATATAATTAGCTACTGTATAGGATATATATACAGCTGTAGGAAAAAAAAGTTTTCTCTGGCTTTGCTACCTATAGGTATATTTTTGCCTAGCTGGCCATAAACGTCAATAGACGTTAATTTTAGGTTAAATGTTGGTAATGACGTCAGATGGCAAAACATTTACGTCAGGATAACGTCTAATACTTTTACGTGCCTGCAGGGTGAGTAAAATGAACATTGTTGTTTTACTCTATAAACTGCGGACAACCTTTCTTCCACATTCAAAGAAAACAAGTTCATATTCATAAAGTTTTAAGAGTTCAGAAATCAATATTGATATATCAATATAATCAATATTGGTGGAATAACCCTGTATTTTGATCACAGTTTTCATGGATCTTGGCATGTTCTCCTCCACCAGTCTTACACACTGCTTTTGGATAACTTTATGCCACTCCTGGTATAAAAATTCAAGCAGTTCGGCTTGGTTTGATTATATTTTCTTTGATTATATTCCAAAGGTTCCAGAGCTGTATATGTATATCAAAGAAATACAAATACTTGCAAGAATTGTTTTTAAACAAATCATTTGCGAACTGACTGAGAACTTTGGACAAAAATACAAAGAAATACGCCTGGTCAATATAAAAAATATTAATAATGTAATATTTTCTAGATATTAGATAGAAAAAATAGAAAATGTTTTTGTTGTTTTTGTTGACTATGATGTAAATGTTTATGGTGATTTTGTAATGTACCCTGAAAGCCTTAATAAAGGCTTTAAACAGGCAAAATTTCAAACAAACCTGTATTCATGTATCCATCACCTGCTGGAGCCCTCTCTTCCCTCATCACCCCAAAACATGATTAAAAAGTGTTCTAAATCACATTAAATTAGTAAAAATAGCCTCTATTAATTAAGCTTACTTAATTAAGTACTACTGTTTTTCCAGAGCAGTGGGCGGGGCCTGGTTACTGTTACATTGGTTTATAAGCTTGTTCATTGGCTGGTTCATGGTTGGTTCATAGAGGATGAGTACGGCCTGTGGTCCGCGGCCCCCCAGTGGGCCTTAGAGGTATTACAAGAGAATAAAAAAAGTATTTAAATAGTTCAATAAGTGTAATTTAAGATGTGTTAAATTAAATAAGTTTATTTATATGATAATACAATTAAATATTTGCAAAACAAACCATGTTTAGGTCAAGCTAGTTGATTGGTTTGGCTTAGTACAGTCACTGGCAGAGATAGCTAGTAGATTAACAGGCTAGTTGTGTTATTAATGAGCGAATAAATAAGCGTAGAGAGTACACAGAAACACGAATTGTCCACAAATTCAAATTGTCTACACACCGCTGCTGGGCGAAAGTAAAAAGTATACTATTTTAACTGCCCCCTCACAATAATACAGGGAAATACCACCATAAAAAATCAATTATGATTAAAGTGACTGAAACCACTAATATAAATCTGATTTAATTTCGCCAATCTAATGCTGATATTTCTTAAACAGAACTTTAAAAAATAATGCAATGCATCCAGCAATATGCGTAGGGAAAATATCTTTAGTTTAGGACAAGTAATAATGTTGTTTTTGTTCATAATTAAGTGCCACACACAAAATGCTGATTGTTTGTTCATTCCAATGAGATCCAAAAAAGTTGAAACCTGGCATGGTGACAGCATGAGAATGAAATTAATGTTGTGTGAGAATAATCGCTTTTTGTATTTTTTGGTCCCAATTTAGAAAAAGGTATTGAAAAAAGTATAATTTGGGTATCGGTATCGAAATTCCAAGTATCGTATCGGTATCAAAATGTTTAAAATGATACCCAGCCCTAGTTGTTATGCTGTTTTTAGTTTTAAATTCCAAATAAATAAATAAATAAAATATTCTGGATGCCTGGACAATTTTGTGAGGGGCCGTGAGTTGCAAAAGGTTGGAAACCCTTGGTCTACACTATTGTATTTATTACAAAAAAATAAGAAAAAATAATAGTGAAGTGCAGTGTGAGTCTAAAACATTACATTAGTGTTTTGATATAAAAAGGAAAACCGTTAATCTCCAGTGGTTTATCCACAGATCTTCTCCCCTTAGCAATCATCTCAGATGATCTCAGTGTGCTCCAGCCAGAGTTCCTAAATTCAAGCTGGATTGATCATTGACAAAACTTGCCAATTACATACAAATAAGCAATGGCAATTCAATTCAAGTTCTGACAGTTCCTTATCTCACATTACCCAACACACTGTCCGCTTTATGGGTAGGAATCACAAGGCATCTCATGATAAGATATTGACAGGACAATATTATAACACTGATATCACAATGCTGTGATATTCCTAAATTAGCAAAAAAACTGAAAATTATGGATTTATTGTTTCAGTTTCACAGAACTTAACCAATATTCTTTAATGCAGGTTTACCTTATTTATTTGACCATAGCTCCACCTTGTGGAGAAGTTAAGCAGTAACTTTAATAAGTCTAATTGTAAGTCTATCTGTCAACCATAAACTGTGAGGCTTGATTTAGGGAGTGTCAGTGTGCCTTCTCTATCGTAACGACGGGAAAAGTGCAACTTGTGAGGCTCAAAACACGCAAAAGGCATATACTAATTTTCTTAATTAATCATATTCATTTAAAATCATGCTCACTGATATTAAACTGATATTTAATACACTCATCATCACAGAAAATAATTAAACTCAGATGAAAATGTCAGATTGTAATGCTAATGTAATAATCTGGAAGAAAGGAGGATAGTTGTTACTAGACCAATATATACTTTCTCAGAAAATACAGAAATCAGATTACTGTGAAAAATGTAATACTAAAAAGAAATAGTAAAACTAAAAGAAGAATATAATAAATAAAGGAAAACTCTAATATGATGTCTTGTTTTGTCTTGTATTGTTGTTTCTTCTCTGATGTGTTCATTCAGAGCAAATATTGTATAAAACAATGAACTGATGCACAGCATCAAAAACTTAATGGTTTTATTATATTATTAACTCCCTGTCAATATAATTATTACAAAAAATCCTTACAAAAGGACAAATTAATTACATTATTTAATCAAAAGATGGTCAAATCTTATGTAATGTCTTAATATTTACATCTTAATTAAAGACATATAGTAACTTAGAATCTCCTGAAAATACCAATATCTGGCCTATGTGAAAATCTCCTATAGTATACTTTATAATGTTTAGGTTAATATAGATATGTCAAACTATCAAAACAGTCATTAGTTGCCGCCCTAGTGCCCAGCACACATATGGTGTAAATGCTTGTCTTGTCTTGTCATGTCTTGTCTGATGTGTTCATTTAGAGTAAATATTGTATATAAAAATGTACTGAAACACAGTTTGTATAAAATTTAAACAGCATTCCATTTTCCATGAAGGAATCACAAGCTTATTGTAAAAAATAGTGGTTTTAGTTTATGTCATTTGTTATTAAGCACTTATTATATTATTTTAATAATATTATATATTATAATCCTTACAAAATAAGAAATTAATTACATTATTTGATTAAAAGATGGTCAAATTTTATGTAATATAGAAATTATCCTAAAAAATATCTTAATATTTACATATCAATTAAAGACATATTTAAGGAACCATAATCTTGTGATTATGTATATTGAGTAACTACATATTATTATTATTATTATTATTATTATTATATATATATATATATATTTTTTTGCTTGGTCTTTTTCTTTTTTCTGTGTTTTTCTTATAATTTTCTTTGGAGGGAAAGTGCATTGTACAAGCCTCTTTTCCCTGCACAGTCATTTTATTTGTTTGTTTGTTCATTTGATTACTTGATGTCACATTCTATTTGGGAAAATAATAAAAAAAATGAATAAAAAAACAAACAAACAAACAAACAAACAAAAAAACTAGATTCTCCTGAAAATACCAATATTTAAAAAAATCTACTACAGTATACTTGTATGTTTAGGTTAATACAGTTACATCAAACAGTCATTAGTTTTCGCCCTAGTGCCCAGCACAAGTATGGTTGTCTTGTCTTGTCTTGTCATATCTTGTCATGTCTTCTCTTGTCCTTTCTTGTCTGATTTGTTCATTCAGAGTAAATCTTGTATATATAAATGTATTGAAACACAGTGTTTGTATAAAATTTAAACAGCTCAGCTGCTACACAAAAGGCCCGTCATGTTGATATTGTTATTGACCCCTCTATTTAAACAGAGATGTAATCATTAAAGCAGAACTGGCAGCTTTAGAAGAACCAGGGCTCTGAGCAGATGGTCCGCCCCCTTTGTTTTCCATCATCTATCCATCTCCAGCTCCTGCTGACTTTCCACTGGCTTATTATTAATGTTATATAGCACCACGATTATTCCTGCAAACTGGTGCAGGATCTTTCTTATCAAAATTGAGTATATTCTAAAACTAAAATATAGAATACTGCATGTTTTTTGTGTGCATTTTAGTTTGAATTTAGCCTGAATTTGACTCTTTTCCCTCTCTTTATCTGGAGCTGTGAGTGGGCACAGAGTCCCAGAGCTGCTTTACAGCGAGCCAGCCCACTTCCTATCACCCCCTCCTTATAGCAGAAAATGACTTGTACCGCTAGAGGAAGCCCGCGAGAGAGTCATAAATGAATGGCGGTGAAGGAGCTAAACGGCTAAATTCTCAAATTAGACATTTTGCCTAACTATTAGTCAGGGATATTACGTTCATTTTAGAAAGTAAAATAAAGGATTTTGCTTAAACCGCAAAGATAATTAATCTCTGCCCTTCTATATTTCTACAATAAACATTTTTTTAGACAACAGATTCGTTAGAATTACGGCTAGATGTAAACTGATGCTGGAAAAACAGCCAAAACCCAACATTAAAAACATTCTCAAGCGGCAAAAATAGATGGACGGATGGATAGACATTTGTATGACATTTAAATTTGTATGACATGTCAAAAATTACATTTATATAGATGGATGCATAGGCTGACATCAGTCATCTTAATATGCACAGCAAATGACTCTTCGCTCTGATGCCATCCGGCAGAAGATACAGGAGCATCCGAGCCTCCACTACCAGACTCTGCAACAGCTTCATCCACCAGGCAGTCAGACTTCTCAACGCACAGACACAGAGCTGAAACCCACCCCATCCACCACACACCCAACACACTCACACAAAACTGAACTGAACCCCCCCCCCCTTTACACACACAAAGACTGAACTTCACCCACACACACACACACCCACTCAGCACACAGAGACTGAAATGTCTTTATCCCTATCAGTAATATTTGCTGCCACTCTCAAAAACTATAAACTCTCTACCTCAGTAACTGCTGTGATTATATATGTTCTATATGTTACAGTATGTTACACATCTCTGCACCTTATCCTCACTGTACACTTTATTATACCGTATCGGTACTGCACTGTCCTGTCTTTAAATTGTCTCGTCTTTTGTATTTATTGCATTTATTGTTATTTAGTGTTATAGTTTTATCGTCACTCCTGCACTTTATGTTGTCTATTGCTTGTTGTTCTATGTTGCACCATGGTTCCAGAGGAATGTAATTTCACTACACTGTGTACCTGTACTCAGATGTAATGACAATAAAAGATAGATAGATAGATAGATAGATAGATAGATAGATAGATAGATAGATAGATAGATAGATAGATAGATAGATAGATAGATAGATAGATAGATAGATAGATAGAGGTTCAAAGACAGAGAAAGCAAAAAGGGACAAAAATGACATTTATACAGAAAGACAGACAGACAGACAGATTTAATTTAATAAAAATACATTTATAAAGACAGACAGACAGACAGACAGACAGACAGACAGACAGACAGACAGACAGACAGACAGACAGACAGATAGATAGATAGATAGATAGATATATAGATAGATAGATAGATAGATAGATGTTCAAAGACAGAGAAAGCAAAAAGGGACAAAATGACATTTATATAGACAGACAGACAGACAGACAGACAGACAGACAGACAGACAGACAGACAGACAGATAGATAGATAGATAGATAGATAGATAGATAGATAGATAGATAGATAGATAGATAGATAGAGGTTCAAAGACAGAGAAAGCAAAAAGGGACAAAAATGACATTTATACAGAAAGACAGACAGACAGATTTAAATACAGAAAAAATCTAAATGGGATAAAAGTGACATTCTATTGACAGATACATATATACATAGTAGATAGAACATTTTCAATATAAAATTGCTCAATTGCTCCATATGAACCCATTCATTTATGCACTCACTCTATAGCGCCCTCCGGTAGTGTGATAACCCGAAGTGGGTATTCTCCTCTGTTCAGGCTCTCTGGCTGTCCTTTAATTCAATCAGAAGACACAGTGGACGGGAGGTGGGGCTTAAAGGGAGATTCAGTACACTCATACATTTATTTTCGTGTGTAAATCAGGCGTGTGGAGACCTGCATGTGAGTTAATTCGCTGGGTTTCTCTGTTTTGCGCGGCTCTTTTGGCTGCAGAGCCCGTTTTTAGCCGTGTTTTTATACTGAGCGCAGCGTTAACGGGCGCGGCGTGTCCGCGGAGCCGTGCTGTGCTGCTGTTAACTAAACCTAAATAACGATTTATTACTGTATTTACGAGCAGGTAACGAGAAACCATGAGCGACTCTGAGAAACAGAGCCTTTCTCTAAAGGAGAAGGACGGGGTGGAGAAGCGGGGACGGGGAAGACCCAGGAAACATCCCAAGGTAACGGTTAGGTAACCTAGTTAACTAGCGTTAGGATAGATCCGTAACTACAGATAATTATCCTATATGTCCAGGTTATTGTCTGATAAAACAGTTTATTATAGGATATATTGGGGATAAGGGGTTCGATTAATCATAATTCAACCTAAAACAAACAATCTAAAACACCGAGTTAAAGACTTGTGCATCAAATTCCCAGCCGCCTTCTTGTAATTTTCCGTTCCACCTTAAACGGTGCTGCAGTTACACAGTGGCGGCTGCACTATTTAAGGTGGAACTGAAAATTACAACCACAACCCAACTTGAGCCCCACACACACGGCTTACTGTACCATCAGATGTGATAGATAGATAGATAGATAGATAGATAGATAGATAGATAGATAGATAGATAGATAGATAGATAGAACACCCACAACCTAACAATCTAAAATACCGAGTTAAAGACCTGTGCATCATATTCCCAGCCTCCTTGTAATTTTCCGTTCCACCTTAAATAGTGCAGCCGCCACAGTGTAACGGCTGCAACATTTAAGGTGGAACGGAAAAGTACAACAATCCAACTTTAGCCCCTCATCTTTCTCTAGATAGATAGATAATTAAGAGAGGACGAAATAGAGGAATAGATAAAGATGAGTAAGGCAGATAGATAGATAGATAGATAGATAGATAGATAGATAGATAGATAGATAGATAGATAGATAGATAGATCATTGAGAGAGGATACAATAAATAAAGATGAGTAAATACCAAAAGGGGTAGAGATAGATAGATAGATAGATAGATAGATAGATAGATAGATAGATAGATAGATAGATAGATAGATAGATAGATAGAGTTTCACAATACAGCCCAGTCATACAAAATCATAATATGGGTGATGGAGTATTAAAAAAAAAGTGAATACAGACACAGCACATTTATTAACTACATGGTACTGTCAACTATAAATACATATATCTAAATTATTGCAATGAGACATGAATAAACTACATATTATAATATATTCACTATAAACTGATACCATCGGCAACAGATAAAAATATTCTTACTTAATACAAAGAGTGCAAGAACAAAAACAAGAAAGACCCATCTACAACTATATACACATCACTATAGATGATAATTTGCAAATTTGTCTAATCTGCTTTACAATCTAACTCCAGATGAACAAGTTAGTACAATACTGAGTAAAAAAAATAAATCTGTAAAGTAAAATGATTTAACGTATGAGATATTTCCCAATCTCAGGAATCCAGTGGATCCCCAGCTTCCAAAAGACCAAGAGGGAGGCCTAAAGGCAGCAAAAACAAGGGCCCTGCCAAGAAAGTAAGTATAATAAAGTGCAACATTCAACATTAGATAAGTTACCTCCCATATGCCTGCACACATAAGGCCAGTGAGGGTAAGTTGTTCCCTGCTGAGGAAGGATCATCCTCAGGCCTCTTCAGAAGATGGCCTACTAAGTGATGGCTCACAATGAACTCGTTGGCCCCTCCACCTGCTGCTTTCCAGCCCTGCTCTGGCTCCCTCTGTTGTTCTGTATCGGTAAAATCCAGCTGATGTACAGTAGGGGGATCATTATTTGGTATGACAATGCTTTAATGATTTGCAATGCTGGCATTTTTGACCCATTTCTTTATTTATCACTTTTAACTAGAGAGACTTGCAGTAGTGCACCTGCATCCATGTACACTCAGAAGATATCCGTCCCAAGCTGGTGTAAATAGATACCAGTGAATTCAAAGAAACCTCCTAAAGCTTAAGACTATACTGCCAAATGAGTATACAAAAGTATATATGTAAAGATGAACAGTCCTGGAAAGCTAAATACACTATTTATTTATTTATTTACTTACTTACTTACTTACTTACTTACTTACTGGATCCCCATTAGCTGGGGCATATTATTTTTACATTGTATGTAAAAAAATAAATAAATGAAAACATCAAAGCTATACTGGAAAACATGGAATTATTTTGCAAACAAAAGGTGTTTAATAAACCAGAATATGTTTTCATGAGGTAGAGTCACCTGGGATAGATTTCTAGCGTCTTGAAGGAGTTCCGGCAGGTGCTGAACAATAGTTGCTGTTTTAGATCAGGTTTAGATCAGGGGATTGTGGAGGACATAGACCGGAACTTATATTTTATAGATATAATGGCTATACAGCTACCAGCTCTATCCATTTTACTGTCCACAAAATAGGAAATAACTATGGAATTAAGCTTTAGTAAAAGTTTTACTTAGGTGTTCTAACAAGTCCCAGTTCAGTGAACTTAAAACTGACAATCATGACATCTCTCCACAGAGAGCAGTGTCATCTTCAGGAAAGAAAGTAATGGGGAAGCCCACCAAGAAAGAGGTAACAGACCTGACACACTCTCAATCTCTCTCTCTCACACACACACACACACACGCGATTAATTCAATTTGTCTCCTTTTTACTATGTACATTGTGGCTGTCAGAACAAAATCTGCTAATTTAATTAGCATAATTTAAATGGACCAACTTTTTTGTTCGAACAGCACATCAATTGGGATTTAGGATCAATAAAGTACTTTTATCTAAAGAAATCAGGCTAGTCAATGAGTGCATATGTGTGTTATAAACAGGTTATTATATATTATATTATATAATATATATTGAACTGTTTTTTTATTAGAAGTTAAGGATACACAATGATATTGGAATGATATCTGTATCTGCTGAACCTATAGTTACTGATATATTTATTGTATGCTGGAATAGGACCAAGTGAGGCTGACTGCATGACTACAATTGGCTGACACTGGCTGTGCTACATTAAAATCCATTGATTAAAGCTCATTTTTATTTTATTTATTAATTTATTAATTTATTTTTGTGTGTATATCGTCATGGGCGTCTGAAGATCCAGTATCCATATATTCCAGTATCGCCATCGTCCCAGAATTTCCACATCAGTGCATCCCTATTAAAAATCTAAGTAGTAAATGTAGTAAATGAGTCATTCTGCTGTTCATTGATATAATGTTTAGGTAATGGTTATTGTCAAAATTATGTCTAAATGCATTTAAGGCACAATGCTAACTATAAGGAATCAAATAATCATGGGTTACTTTAATTTATTTGCTTTTAAGGAGGCATTGGAAAGCTCAAACCCTATTTTATTCATTTATTTTAATGTATTATTGTATTATGTATTACTTATTTTGATTTCTACACAAGATCGATTGTTTATCTGCAGCAACATGAAATAATGTGTCTGACTGGCTGTCGGAATAATAGCTGTACGTTAGGAAGGTGTTCATTAGTGGGGTATGTTAATTTTTTGCTATTCAATAGAAAAAAATCTAAACAACTCAGATTAGAAGAATTGCTTTCACCCAAAAAGGGGTGGAGCATTACAGGAGGCTTTCTGACTTTCCAAACCAAAGTAGCAGATATTAAAGGGGTTGTGAACCACCTGAGTTTGGGCAACCGGAAAGATAAGGTCTGGGTCTGGATCTACTGAACCCTGGTCCAGTTCTTCTGCAGTGGGAAACATTTTTCTAGATGGTTCAGACTCTCAGACCAATTACAGAAGCTGAGTCAGTCTTTAAACAAACCAGAGGATAAAGGACTGGTGTTGTGCCGCGACAGGAAATTCATTTATTTACTGTTACAGTAGATTAACCCTTGCTTATATACAGAAATTAAAGGATTCTGACAAAGAGCTGTTATGTTTCTCAATACGGAGTACGCAAGGAGAACGCAGGACTTTTATTCTGTAATTGTAACAACTGCATACTTGATTTGTTGTTCTAAAAAAAAAATGTAGGAGCACACTTTCACATAGCCACTTCATTTAATAAATAAACCACATATCTGAAGTGTAAACCTCTTATTTTATCACCTAAAAGTAACTTTAAATTTTATTTTATCACACAGCAGTTCTATATTTAAAACGTATGACTTCTCCTCCGCCGAAACTGCTCCGAGGTGCATTCTGGGATATTGGACTGTACACAAGGCCACACAAGGCACCTTTCATGCATCCTTGATAATGTTTAAGGTGCAATAACTTATCTGGGTATTTGTAGTGTATTTGGCTAACTGCGATCTTCGAAATGGAACAGTAGTAGGGCCACAACTGATGACGTTCCAGAGTCCACAAGAATACAAGTGCAGACAAGAACGCAGATTGAGAAACGGCCCTAGAAACATAACTGTCATTCTACAAACCAATTATTAATATGAAGTATAGAGAGACTCCACCTACCTAGTTATGACGACAGGATGTAGTAAAGTTCTTTAGTCTGTCAATAAACTGCAGTGTGAAATCAAACAAAACTAACCAGATCAAATACTGTTTATACAATGTAACACAAAGACACACACCTTGGTGCTTAATCTGGTCTAGACTTTCAGGTGTAAAAACGCCCTTAATTACAATATACCACTCTTATTTGCTGCATGAAACAGGAAAAGGCAGATCAGGCCGCTCAGGAGTCCTCAGAGGAAGATGAGGAGGATGAAGATGAGGAGCAGTAGCTGCCTTGTCCTCAGCACTACCTCAAGACACTCAACCTGGCACCACTCACTAATCTGCATTTAACCTGCGTTTAACGAGAGAATGTCACCTACGCAAAAAAACCCCAGCGACTCTTTACAGGACTGACTTACATCAAGAACCCTCTCTCTCTGTAACACAATCAGTTATGTAAAAAAAACTGGAATAATTTTAGAAACCTGTGAATTAGATTATATACGTACGTGTTTAGTACATTTAATGGTGCTTACCGGGTGCTTTTTTACTTTTGTTCAGGTTGGCTTTTTATGTATTTTATGTGGCTTCTAAGGTGGGGGTTTTAGAGTTAGAAAGAGCAAGCTATATGTTTTGACTGTGGTGTGTAGTGGTGCTATAGTTCTAGGTGGAGGGCTTTCTGCTTTAATGCAGCTGTTTTAAAACCCCTGCACCAGAAACTGACTAGAGCTATATACACACAGCAAGTAAACGTGGCCCAAATCGTGTTTTTTTTTTTAGGCTGTTAACACTTTATTTTTAATGTGACCCATATCTGACATCTGTCTGAATGGTTTGTGCTTTCCAAGTAATTGGCACACATGCACAACAGAGCAATGCTTCACCTTAAGTTTCCCTTTAAACCTTGTCAGAATCTTAAGAGCTATGAATGAGTTTAGACTGCAGCTTACTAGATGAGTTTATAATCAAGAATTCTCTACAGTTTGCTACCAAAAAGACCTATGGTCAGGTTTTTATTTTAGTTTATTTTTTTTCCATTGATCTGGAGTTGTGTTTGTCGAATTCATTAGGAACACCGTGTGGCTAGGACACAAGCCTTCTATTATTAATGGAAGAAATGCATCAGCTCTTGAAGACCTCACTCAGTTCTGTTGTCCATTTCCCCATTTATTCACGCTCACTTTACTTTCTCCTTGCCATCTTCATTCCTTCTGTTTGACGAAGAAGTAACATAAATTTTGAGCTGGCCATTCAAACAGAGTCGTATGGCTGCTAATGGGATATGTATTGGATTTTAATACCACATATTGAAGTGGTCCAAATCAGAATAATTGAATGAAAATGTCACACCCACACAAAAGATCAGATTTTTTAGGCCACATTTACCTGCTGTGTGAACTTAGCCTAGATTTTCTTTTATTAGATTAACTTTATTATACATGTCTATGAGTGCATATAGGACATTTGTTGGAGGTTAGGTGTGTGTAGTTTGTGGGCTATACTGTGTTTATGGAGTTCATGAAAAATACCCACTTTCAAACATTGTTCTCGATCTGTTCACTTGATGTTGGAGATGTTTCAAACTTAGTTCTCACTTCAGTACATTCCAGTAGCAGCATTACTGTGTGAACAAATTCAACACCATAGCGACCACCTGAAATACCACAGCAATAGCCAGGCATATTTATAGTATTTAATCCGTGACTGATTAGCCACGCCTTATTTAAATGTTCACTTTCCTAGGACAAACTCTAGAACTCTAGAACACTAGAAAAATCGAAAAAACACTATTTTAAAAAAGTTTACTGCAATTCTAATTGTATGAGTCCCTCCAAATCCTACTGGGAGTTTACAATGAATACTTGTGAAATAACGCTCACCTGAGCAGCCATACCTCAATACCAAACACGTTGTGTTTGTGACGAGTCCACACACACACATTTCTGTTGTGATAATGACTGTTTTTACTCTGAACTCATCATCACGTCTCATCTGTCCCCAGTATCTGAACCATTACAACAATATGCATTAGCCACCTCAGGAATTACAGTGTACAGAAAGGCAGCAAAAAGACCAAGGTAGTGTTCAGATAGCACTGATGACTTCTGTATGAAATATGTTTGTCTTCTCACTTGGAAATAGCCTTCGCCCTGCACCTATTTTTGATGCAGCTGAGGAATTGTCTACAAACTTTTTTAGGCTTATACCACATTTTGTTCATGCAGCGGCAGGATACATATATTTATTTCACCTTTAATTATTACAAATTAAATTGTACCAGTGTAGCATGTTGTGTTGTTAATAAAATGCGTTTTCTCATTTTGGTGTCTTGTCATTATTATTTATGGGGATCATCTGGATTTCTGCAAAAAACAGACGGAATCCAAGTTGTAAGTAAGTGAACAAACAAATTTCATGTCATATTTGCACATCTATTGAATTAATGGTTTGATCTATCAAGGCTACACCTTGGTAATACCACTTAGCCCTACATTAGGATTTTGCGAGTGCACACCTAGAATGAGGGTGTCCCGATTTTAGTTAGGTTGGAGGGGTAGGTTAGGGGATGTTTTAGGCTACATGACCCTTCAAACTGAAAATTTTCAGAGTACTACACTCCAAACCGAGGGCTATGAGAATCACTGGCAAGTTGGTATGGCACAAGCGACAAAGAAACTCACTAATTTGAGCATTTCCCTTGATTACAATATTACTGCTAAGATTACCACAAGAAAATTACGATAACCCCTATATTTCCATAGTTTAATGTGTAGTTTCAATGTTTTGAGGCCTTTTTCTTCATAACATGCATTAAAAATTCACCATGAGTTTGTCTCAGTAGCCACTAGTAGACGTAGTATCTTAAAATAATGTAATATCTTAAACTTAATGTCAGTATCTTACAGTTTTTCTCAATTGGTTTGGCTCATTTCTTGAAACTGAGATGACATTTTTAAAATAACATGGACAAATCCCCAAACTAACTTGCAGTTCCTCACAACAGAATGGCATTTCTCATTGCTTTCATCACATTTCAAATGCTTTGTACATGTCTCAAGCACTTAGTACATCTTTACAAATGGTTATGTACAAGTAGCCTACACTTAACACAATACTCCTACATTTAGTACATTTTCCAAAATAATGCATCTTGTTGGTCTATCCCAATTGGTTGGTTCTCAGTGTAATGGTTGTTCTCTCCAAAACATGCCAGCACAATTTCATCGTATAAGTCATCATCTGCAGAATAGTCTGCTCAATTATCAAAATGAGTTACGAAATTGTAATACAATACAGAACACATATTTTGGAACATTTCATAAATTCATGACAATCAGGTGAGTAGGTAACAGGTGAAAGCAGGTTATGACGAGGAGGAGTGTCCCACATTACAGGTGACCAATCCATCAGTTTGTTACCTGACAGGTGTTGTCTATGATTTTGAATGCTGGCATTGCTGTATATATACAGCTTGGCCTGGTGCTAGTTCTTTGATGCTAGTCCTGTGATGATATAAGGATCCTGTGGCGATCAGTGTAGAGGATGGCTCAGGCATTCACGGCGCTTCTTCCCACAGTGCATTGCTAAAGAACACATCAGAGGCGATGTTGATGAGAATTTATGGCCAAACAGACTGCAGCGGATGGATGGCCAGGAAGATGACCAGGAGAGAGAGGGGAGTGACACGGAGTAGTCAGAATGTTACTGTATTGCATTTGTTTGACTGTTTTTTTACATACTGTATTTTTGTTTTGTTTTTGCAGGTTTTTGTATTTTGTATACATAGTATATTTGATACATTTTCCTTTGTATTTTTTTTTCTTTCCTACCTACAGTCATGTGTAAAGATGTACTTGTAAATAGAAATAGTTACAATTTCCTCAGTAGAATGAGTGCAGTGTGTGTGGTGTGAACATTGTATTCCTTTAGCTAGACCTCTGCCATAAAGACAAAACATCTAAGCATTTTGACTTGCAGTACTTACACAATACCAAAGGGACAATGCATTTTGGGGGCACTGATGGTTTGTGTGAGAAAGGAAATTAGTTTTGACACATGGGTAAACTGTTTTTGGAGTGATATGAGCATGTGATGAGGATCCATGTAGTTGTGCTGCACCGTCCGGTATATTTTGACAGGAGGATGAAATGAATGAAAATGTGCCAAAGCAATTGAGAAGGATCTATGCCATTTTTATGGTACTGACTTTTTATATGGGAGAGGGACTTCATTTTGAAGCAAGAATGAACGTTTTGGGAGACATATGACATTTTGCTGGTTATCTGAAGTGTTGCGCAGAATTGTAAGTCTGTTTGGCCAATTTACCTTATAGTTATAGGAATGTCATCTCAGTTTCAAGAAATGAGCCAAACCAATTGAGAAAAACTGTAAAATGATGTAGTATCTCGAATATAGTTACTTAGTATCTTAAAATAGCGACTTAGAATCTCAAAATAACACAGTATTTCAAAATAATGATATAGTGACTTGAAATAACGACTTAATATCTCTAAATGACAACTAAGTGTCTCACAATAATGACATAGTATCTTAAAATAATGACATCGTTTTTAAAAATATTCACCTAGTATCCTAAAGTAACAACTTAGTATCTAAAATGAAAGACCTGGGATCTTAAAACAATGATAAAGGATCTTAATAAAATTGACCTAGTATCTACACTACTAGGTCGTTATTTCAAAATAACGACCTAGTATCTTAAAATAACGACTTATTTCTAATAATAATATCATAGCATTTTAAAATAATGATTTAGAAACTCAAAACAACGACTTAATATCTCTAAATGTCTCGGCATCTTAAATAATAAAGTTTAATGTTGTTTAAATGTTGATTTTTTTATTTTTTATTTTTTAACCTTAAAATGCGCAATGCAATCAAAATAGTCATAATTATAACGTTTAATCAATGTTCTTTGCTGTCAGGGATAGTGTCTGAAAGTAATGAGGTAAGTTAGCATCAATTGAGATTTAACAAATTACTTACATTTATTTAATAAAAAAATATTATTTTATGTTTTATTTTATAGTATGTTTAATGTTAAGTGGCGGGAATGTGCTTTTACAGGCCTGTGTTGGTGGAGGTGGGATATAACAGTATTGCAGTGAACTGTATTATGAGAGGCTCCCGCAGACGCGCTACTTAGGCTCGATTTTGCGATTCTGCAATGGCGGCTACGCGCGTTTCCCGGCGAGGCCCCGGCCACAAAGCCTCACGCTGCGCTGTTGGCGTAGCGGTTTCAGTAATGGCGTCTGTGGCTGAGATGCGCTTGGCGTTGGGAAAATGAAGCGCAGGAGAACTTATTTCTGTTATTAAGAACGCGGGGTTTCCTTCGGCGAACTTTGCGTGGGAAAGCTGTGGAATCTCCTGGAGGTCCGAGCTGCGATATTAGTCCCTGTCGTACCGAGATGATGAAGCTCAAGTCCAACCAGACCCGCACGTACGACGGAGACGGCTATAAGAAAAGGGCCGCCTGCCTGTGCTTCAGGAGCGAGTCCGAGGAGGAGGTGAGGCCGGGGATGCGGAGCGGAGTTCGGGGAGCGAGTAGGCCGCAATTGAGACTAGAAAATATAAAATGTGCTTTAATTAATGTGAGATTAATAAATCCAGGCCGCGGTTTAGTTGTAGATAAACGAGGCGAATTACAGAAGAAGGAGAGTCGGGTGCAGAGATTGAGAACAGCTACCTGTGTATAGCTAATAGACTAAAGCTAACGATAGCTAGCTAGGCTAGTTAGCTTATCTTAGCTTATTTTAGCTTAGCTGGTGCGGTTTGTCAATGAAGCGCTGCTGAGCCGAGCCAAGCTGAGCCGCCGTCTGTTCGGTTACCCGGGCGGGTAGCGCGGGCTGGGGAACCGCTAAAAAACTTTAACCCTGTTTATACATTTAAAGAGGCTCCGTATATATTTTTAAGACAGACTTCGTGCAGGAGATCTGAAAATATAACTACATAGCTAGCCAGTTTTGCTGACACCAGTTGTGTGCGGCGGTTGCGCAAAAACAAAAAGCAGCGCTAGTTGAGTAGCTAGCGGTTAGCTAACTACCTAGCTGGCTAGCTCGTTGGCCACCAATCTGTATGAGCTAGGTTAGCTAACATAGGCTAGTTAGCTATCTGGCGGTATACATGTATACACAGCTCTGGGGGAAATGAAAAAGAAACCACCTGAAAATTATGAATTTCTTTGATTTTACCAAATTTAAAACCTCTGCAATATAACCAAGAGGAAGTTAGAGAATTTTTTGCACCAGGAGTAGAGGCATAAAGTTATCCAAAAGCAGTGTGTAAGACTAGTGGAGGAGAACATGCCAAGATGCATAAAAACTGTGATTAAAAAACAGGGTTATTCCACCAAATATTGATTTCTGATCTCTGAAAACTTTATAAATATGAACTTGTTTTCTTTGCGTTATTGGAGGTCTGAAAGCTCTGCATCTTTTTTGTTATTTCAGCCATTTCTAATTTTCTGCAAATAATTTCTCTAAATGGCAATATTTTTATTTGGAATTTGGGAGAAATGTTGAGAAAAGTTATAGAATAAGACAACAATGTTCATTTTACTGAAACGTGTATATATATATATAAAAAGCAAAATCAGAAAATTTGATTCAGAAGACTTGATACAGAACTCACTTTGTTAGTTATGTATAGGTAGTGAGGTAGTTTAATGGATAGTTGGCTGTATGTTACTGAGAGTATAGAGCTTAATCTCAAGGTTAGCTTGCATATTGCCTATCTGTCTGTCTAAAACTCTAGCTGGCCTTTTAGTGAACTGTTTAGCTAGCTAGAATAATACCAGCAATACTTTATTCTTTTATGAAACTGCACTTTTTTTAAAATCTCAGTTTCAAACACTATAAAAAAAAGATAGCCTACACCATTTACAGAGGGGCATCAACCCAACAGTAGGCTAATTATGACATAAAATCAAAATATGTAGAAGATGGAAACATTCAACAGACAGATAGAACAGATATATCAGCTCAACAGTAGTATTACTTAGAACAGATACAACATCTACAGAGGGGCATTAACCATAGAAAATAGAAACATTAGACAGACAGATAGAACATATTTACAGAGGGTCATCAATCCATCAGTAGTATTACATAGAAGATAGAAACATTCAACACACAGAAATAATGTGTGTATCTACAGAGGCGCATCAACCCATCAGTAGTGTTACGTAGAAAATAGAAACATTTAACACAAAGACAGAACAGATACAATGTATACGAAGGAGACACAGCCCAACAGTAGTATAAAAATAGAAGATAGAAAAAATTAACACACAGACAGAACAGATAATCTTTAACATCTACAGAGGGTCATCAACCCAACAGTAGTATTACGTGTATTTTTAGATATTAGCAAGTTAAGCCATAGGCAGAAATTATCTGAGTCTTGAGATTAGATTTAAATATGGAAGGAGAGAGGGATTATGTAAGTCACATGCTTTATAGCTATGTCTATTATATGTAGCTATATAGTTATTCTAAACCAGTGAAGCTATAAGACGTGTTGTATCAGATGTGCTGCTTTGTGTTGATTCAGGTGCTGCTGGTGAGCAGCAGTCGACATCCAGACAAGTGGATCGTACCAGGAGGGGGAATGGAGCCAGAAGAAGAGCCCAATGTTGCTGCTGTCCGAGAAGTTTGTGAAGAGGTCAGACCAGTTAATCTATATGACTTGATGCCGTTATTGCACTCATTATTAATTCACTATAAATAACAAATCATCTCTGAACTTTGAACATTGCATAATGACACAGGTTTGTTTATGTAGTGTTTGTTACAAAAGACCTACTCATAGAGCAGCTTCACAGAGATCCATGTTCGAGCCCCAGGTCAAAAGGATAATAGCAGCAGCAAAAAAAAAAAAAAAAAAACTCAGATCAGGAGATCTGAAGGAATAGTTCTCGAGGGGAACCAAGAGATCATTTTCTCGTCCAAAAAACAGCCAGATGCATACATCTAATATCTAACATTTTTAACTACTAAATCTATACACTAGAAGTTAGAATTTTCTTCAGGGGAGCTGAAGATTGGATCTGTGATTTGTGTTAATCTGAGTGAGTAAAACAGATTTACAGTAGTGATTAGTTGTGTTATGGCTGGCCCACACTACAGGATATTCAAGCTGATTTCAAGGCTGATTTGGTCTTTCAGGTTGATCGTCAACTATCGTAATCTTTCCAGATTATCCTGTAGTGTGTGGAGTAGGCTCAGACAGAAGATCTGTTTAGCTTGGTTGTAATGTTTTACTGTGTAAAATATATAAGGTCATACGCATGTCTTACAGTTTGATGTGAATGGGAATTAAAATACATTCATTATGCGTTTAACTCAATAATCACCCTCTCTATGTCAGTCAAAACCCTGCGCTTCGAGCTCTGTGCTACCGAATAGTGCAACTCGTTGTTATATTCCTGTAGCTCAGGCTAACCCTGATCTTCAGCTCATAGATTCTTGTGATGGGCAGTGATACGCATCACTCATGTGGAGAGGGAGATCACGTTACAGTGGAGTGTTAAAGGGCGTTAAACTCAGATTAAGCACTGCTCATTACTCTACACCCTGGCTGTGCTCCAGTTAGGCAGATATCCAGCAGCAACACCAGGCTAAGCCTCTTTAGGCCTCTCAAAATGTAGACTTTTGCTCTTTCAATGCTCAGTACGTTAACGTAATGTGCTGAAATTAAGTTGGTTGGTCCTGCATCTTATCAGTCTTATCGGTGTTTACACCAATGTTCCATTGACCTGTTCATTTGTCCAAACTACCCATGATTGCCCTTTGGTTAATCACAATAGCTTTCTAATTATAAATCGTGGTGGAAAATGGGAAGTGAGTGAGAGGCTATGCGGAAAATACTGTATGTAATGTTAGTGTTCATTGTGGTAAGCGTCTGAGATAGATTGTCACATTTGATGACATTTAACTTTGACAGTCTGGTCCATACAGTTCTATGTTTTATTTAGCTTTTGTTTGGTTTCGGTTTGTCTTATAATGAGAAAATTAGTAATTCTTAACCTATTTAGATTTTATAAGTATTGAACTTTGGTTGAGTTCATACCTCCTGTGTTTGGTCCGGACATTGGGACTTTTCAGTTTGGGTTTGAATCAAAGTAGCAGGTGTAAAAGGGGGTGTCAACCATGGTCTGGACCAAAGCACCAGAGTTTGTTCCGGTGTTCTCAGTCTGGATCTACTGAACCATGGTCTGGTTTGGCTGCACTTTTCTAGATGTTTTGGACTTTCAGACCAAGTTGAGACATCAGCTGCCAGAGCCCTGGGAGAGCACAACTGGCCTTGCTCTCTCTGGGTGGGTACAGTAGATGGTGCTCTTTCCCCTCATCACTGCTAGGGTGATGTTGATCAGCACAAGGCGTCTGTGAGCTGATGTATCAGAACCGAGTCGTTGCACTTTCCTCCGAGCGTTAGCACTGTGATGCTACTCGGCAATGCAACATCAGTAGCAGTTCGTAAAGAGGCGGAGTCTGACTTCACATGTGTCGAAGGGGCATGTGCTAGTCTTCACTCTCCTTGTGTTGTGGCATCACCAGTAATGGGGGATATACAGCTGAGTAGCAGGTAAATGGGTGGGACAATTGGCTTAATTAAATTGGGAAAAAATTGATGACAGGATGTAGTAAAAAAGTTATTTAGTCCATTCAGTCATTAAAATGTAGTGTAAAACCAAAACTAACCAGACCAAATGTACAAAACAAAGTGTAACAAATACCCAAACAATGTGGTCCAAACTTTCATGTGTGATAGATATACTATATACTTAATACTATTAATTGAAATACATAGTAAGGATAAATATATTTTATTAAATTGCAATAACGTAACCCTCCTAGGACCTAATGTTCCCAGAAGTCACTGATCAAATATCATCAAGGATTCTACTAAGGGGTTAACAATATGTACACTGTACTCGGGCTGCAACTAATGATTATTTTGGTAGACGACTAATCTGATGATAATTTTTTCGATTAGTTGATAAGTCAACAATTATTTCTGCCATCTTCACCATCTCTAAAATCAACAGAAAAACAGTTAAACATGAGATTTAAAAGAACTGACATTTAGTGAGTAAATATGTAATCTGTTCTGTTGTTTGGGCTCTTTTGGAGAGACAGACTAAGTTGAGTGTAAACTGTGTGAGTGAGCCAGTTACCCATCTTCTATTGTGTTTCTGTCCACAGCACTTTGTTTAATACAGTACTGTTACGGATTAACAATTAGTCTACAATGAAATTTATACTAGACAAATTTAAATAATCAACATTGCCCTACACTGCACACATACTGTAAATCTAATAATTGACCTGGGCTGGCATGAGCTTTATTGATATGTATTTATATTTTGTTCTGGTGTGCTGCCTGGAAGTGCATTCTCCAGAGTCCATGCAGGGCATTCTTCAGCTTTAGTCCTCCTGTTTTGTCACTTTGAATTGTGTCAAATTAACAGCGTGGCACAGTTTCAAGTGTGAAATGATGTGCAATATGAAAGTGTTGAGATTGCAGAATGTATGCAGAGAGAGATTGTGCATATTTAAAGTCTTTACAGACACTGTTTTATGTGAACTCATGGCAGAATTCCCCTTCCAGAAATATTCCCCATGGTTTTTATGCACATGGCTGCTTTCCCAGGGCCAGATTAAACCTGGTTTAGACTGAATTAAACTGTTAATGGGTTTTTCTGAGCTGATAGCCTTTTTTACTTGCATAATCAAAAGGCATTGAAGAGGTATTTAACTTCCAGCTTTGCTTTCAGTGCTTAAAATGTGTGCATGTATTCTGTTTTTCTCTTCTGTTCTGATAGGCTGGAGTCAAGGGCACTTTAGGAAGACTAGTAGGAATATTTGAGGTGAGTTACATTTTTAATAGTGATTTTGTGAACAAACTAAATGTAGGTTCCTAATGCAACACACTCCTTAGTATTTCTTCTGTTCTGAAGCTGTTGATTGAGATCAAACACAAGACTGGAGTGCAGAGAGTTTATAGTTAAATCAAATAGAGCTGCTTATTAAATGGTGCATTGTTAAATATATTGACAGTTTTGAGAAATTCTGCTGCTTGTTTTAATATATGTTTTGATGATTTATTGTAAGGTTTTGATAATTTCTCCTCTTGTGCAGAATCGAGATAGGAAACACAGGACGTATGTGTATGTCCTCATTGTAAAAGAAGTACTGGAAGACTGGGAGGACTCTGTGAACATTGGTAAGTACTGAGTGTAAGTTATAGAATAGGGCTATGTTATTAATTCAGTTAGTTTATTTTATTTTGTATTTATACATGTCTTTTTTATTTGTTTTTTTAAACTAGGATTAAAAAAGGAAATAGACATGTTTAATAAAAAAAAACTAAAATTAATTGTTAAACACCCTGGAATACAGTAATATTATTTTGGGGCCATAATGCAACAATTTAGTACATTTCTTAAAAAAAAAAAAAAAAAATATATATATATATATATATATATATATATATATATATATATATATATAATTTGAAACTTCACTCTAGACCTCGAGTAGTTTGGACTGTGTGTCTCTCCACTCTTCCTCCAGACTCTGCTCCCTTGATTTACAAATGAAATGTAAAATTTACTGATGATCAGTGATGGTTTGGAGAGACATGTCTGTCATCTGCTGGTGTTGATCCACTGTGTTTTATTATCAAGTCCAAAGTCAGTGCAGTTTTGTTTTCCAACAAAATCTTACAGCACTTCATGCTTCCCTCTGCTACTGACAACTTTTATAGAGATGCAGATTTCATTTTCCAGCAGGACTTGGCACACTGCCCACACTGCCAAAAGTACCAATTGATCTTATATAATATTTTTATTTTCTGAGACACAAATTGTAGGGTTTTTATTAGTTGTAAGATCACTCTGTGTGTAACACATAATAAGTTTCACATTTTGAACTGAATTACTGAAATAAATTAACATTTTAATAATATTCTAATAATTTTTAGAGATGCACCTGTAGTTGTGTATTGCATCATAGACATAAGACATGGTATCTTTGACTGTATCATGGCTCACAGTCTAGATGCCCAGCTCTACTATTACTTCTACTACTGTACTACTGTATAGAATGAACTAACCTCACTGAGAGCCTTCTGCCTCCTCTTCTGTTAACAGGGAGAAAAAGGGAATGGTTTAAAATAGACGATGCCATGCAAGTGTTGCAGTGTCACAAGCCGGTTCAGGCCACCTACTTCGAGGCTCTACAGGAGGGCTGCCTGACCACTAATGGGACGCCCGTAGTGGCCACGATAGGCGGAGACCTTTCGCCCACCTACAACATTAATCAGAGCTCGGTCTCTGATATCAGATAACTAATACACAACACTGACACTCCGGATGCTTCCGCCACCACTCTCGCTCTTATTCTTTCAGTATTCTTTTCTCTTTTTTTGTTTGTTTGTTTCTTTCTTTCTTTCGTTGATTCTCTATCAATCTCTCGCTTTCTCTTTTCTCTTTCATTTTCATTTCCGTTTCTTTTTCTCTTTCTCTCTAAAAAAAAAAATGGTTTGCCTTGCCAACCCTTTTTGAGTGCCAGGGAAGTGGCACTAACTTGACAAGTGTTGGGTAAATATTCAGACGACATGTTTTGTAAATGTAAATTTAATGTTTTTGTCTCTACTCTGATTTCGTCCCCACCTTACAAATGGATGGACAGTTGCATGAATCCCCTTCCTTTCTCCCAAATTCCCTCCTTTCATCCCTTTCTTCATCCTTTCCGCCAGACCTTGCCCTTACCCAGGTCCGTGCCCCCATTTCTCCAACCCCTTAGTGCCCTCAGTGTGGCCCAAGTGTGAGGTTAAATGGTTATGAGGTTAAATGAATGCAAGAACTACTTTTTACCTGTTGTGATGTAAATACACATAGCCTAGTGGTTACGCTTGAGGCTTTCAATATTTTTACACGTTCATTTTCCTGTATGTGAGTGTGAGTGAGCACGTATTTGCGCGAGAGAGTGATGGATGGTGTGCGCGCACATACGTACGTATTTATCTGTTCGCCGATCCACCACCAACACCACCACACAGTGAGAAAGAAATGCGTAGCTGCCTGAACGGATGGAAACGTGAGAAGTCAGTCATTTTTGCATGAGCACTGATATATTTATTTGTCTCTTATGAGTTTGGGTGATCTGATGATGAATGTTCGAACCTGTATTTGGTGTCAGTAGGTCTTTTGAGTACTCTCTTTCTCCCCCTCGCCCACTTTCTTTTTTGGCATTTTGTATATATATAATATATGTGGGCTGAAGAACTACATACATAAAGTACATAAAGAGAGGCCTGATTTAATTATAATTAGCCCTGGACCCTGATTATCAAGTGGAGCCTGTTAAGTCTTTGAGGATGCAGACTTGGTTAAAATTGTAATGGTGAATAGATTGAGACATTCATAGGGAAAATCCAGCAGCTGATGAACATAATTGATTATAATTGATTTATAATTGATCATGTCCATCCATTGGTAGCCTTGTTTGCGTTTAATATCAGAACATGAAACTTCATGTTTTAAGCCAGAATAGCTTTAAAACTTGAGCGAAATCGTAAAATTAAACTTCTCAAAGTTTAACAGTAAACTGTGGGAGCATGCACTGCTAGAATAATGTTCTTTGTGTGGCCGAGCTGCTATCAAGTTCTAGCTAAATTTATTCATTTATATGGTAAAAAAAAAAAAAGGATCTCAAGAAAGTTTGGCATCATTGAGGAAAGAGATAATCTCTCATGCAAGCCTCTAATATTGGTTGCAATGTTCTTTGTTTCCATCTTTATGGTTAATTTCTCAATTTTGTATCAATCAAGCAATTTGACATGATCTAGTGATATAGATGGATATGTTCACTGTGTCTGGTGGAAGGCTGGTCCACAGTAAGAAGAGACAGGAAGGCAGACAGACTTAACAAAAGGCCCATCGTAAGGTTATTTAGTTATTTATTTAGTTTGTTTTTCCTCCCCTGAATGATCCTCCGTTTAAACAGTAGAACGGCAGAAATAACTTATTATTTAAGTTAAAAAAAAGGATAAAAACAGAACCACAGAAAACCCTTTTTGTTTGTCCCTTGAATAATTTTATGCTTGTAAAAAAAAAGAAAGAAAGAAAAGCTCATGTCGTCAGCTGCATGATGAAGGCACACGTATTTTAATGCTGCCTCTTGTTAACTATGTGGTTTTCAGTGGAAGTTGGAGTTGTTTCTCATACAGTGTTGATTTAAGCAGATGATGACTGTGATGTTTGCGCATAGCCCTTATTTATATACACGTTTATCTCTCTTCCGTCTCTTCTTAAAGAGAAGAGAGAAGTAGTGTTGAATCTGCGTCCTCATCCTCGAGTGCTCCGTACCTTTTTGCTTGACGGCGAAAAAACTAATACTATTACTTTATTTGTAGCACTTTGATGCAGAGCTAAAAAACACAAAAGGCTTGTACAGATCAGAGACTTTGTTTGTTTTAACATGTAAAAAAAAAAAACGTAAAAACTGAAATGGGTTTGAACTGTAAGCCCCGCCCCCTTTTCTCTTCTCTTAATCTAGTCTATCTAGCGTAACTCGTCTTAGCCAGGCTGTTTTTCTGCTGCCCTTCAGACAGCAAGCAGCGGTTGGCGCAATACTGTGAATCTGGAGCCACTGTAGTTAGCCATGTTTTATTGATTTGTTTCTTTTCTTTTTGTTTTATCCTTTTTTTTGTATAGGTCAAACGAAATGAAACAAAACACAAATACAGTCCAGTATGTGCGAGTTTCTGGAAAAAATAGTCCTAATCAGGATGTTTGATTCTATTTCTTCTCTAATTTTTTATTGTGAGCTTTGAGTAGCTTATAGCTTAGAGATCATCTAACTATGAATCTAATATCCATCAAATATATATATTTAAAAGATTCTACTGACTCTACTGTTTGACTGATTGTGGTTTGCATCAGCTTTGCCAATCAGAAATGCAGAAAAATTTAAAAACTTAACAAACATCCTGATTAGGACTTAAGGATTTTAGAAAGGCTGGTTTCTCAAATTGACAGCATCATTAAGGATCACCTAATCTTGGACTAATGGATAATTTGATAATACTCCATTGGAATGGAAATATATGGTCCAAAACTAGGCTTTTAATCCCTGATTGGGAAGCAGAGTTGATGGTGTTTGGGTTTTAGAGAGAGGAAAGCACCCATTGTTTTGTTTAATTGTTTATTCAGCCATGATCTTTAAAAAAGGCCATGATAATGTATTAATGTGATTCAGTTAACAAGTTAAACTCCCTACTTTTAGTTTATATAATAGGGTGTAGCGTACGATTTTGTTTACACGATGATGATGATGATGACGACGACGACGATGAGCTTTGGTTAACTTCTTTCCATCAAACACTAAAATCTCAGTTTATTATTAAAGAGGATTAAAGTTCTTTAGCAGTGTTGATTGGTTGATTTAATTAATAAATTAAATGTTATGTTCTCCCCTCCAAGCACCTTGATTAGCTGGTATGACTGACGATCATACTTGAATTAAACACCCAAAAGGTGGCTTTTTTTTTTTTTTTTGTCTATTTTATTATTAACCACCAATAGCACAATCATCTTGACTAATTCATTTAAAACTAAATCTGATCTAAATCTAAGTAAAAGTAGTTGGAGGTAGATGTGGAATACATAAACAATTGTTTATATATATATTTTTTTTACCCTCTTCACATTCGACTCTAAAGTCTCGCTTCCACAAAAGTAATTTGAAGACCAAAGTCAACCTGTAGAAATGACTACGCTCAGTCAAGCGCTATTATTGCACCAGACCCTGAATGTAAACTTCTTCCAAAAGTTGCATCAAAACACCAGCCCGAGTCTAAATTTCGTCCCAAAGCCCCCTATTAAAAAAATAAAAATAAATAAAGTCACATAAAATTTGCATATGGTAAAGATGGCCTATAGGAACCAACAACATGGAGAACATTAAAATTCGATGTCGCTTGTCCAGTCCCTAAAGCTGTGACCCTCTTTCAGTTGAACAAGAAATACCCTTCACTGGAACATTTGCTTTGTGATTTTGGGATTGTGGAATATACCAGTATGAGAATGTAATATAAATGTGCCAACAAATAAACATCAGTATTTCACATTATCGTTTCAGTGTCTTTGTTTATGGGTACATTTAATTTATATTAATGAATATAACCTGGTTTCTGCTCATTTGTATATTGCTTTACACCGATTTAACTGTAAAATAAGTTTTTAATTCATTTTTAAGTTGGAAAAGAAAAAAAATTGAGTGATTATTTTCAAACTTAAAACACTAAAAAGAGGATTCATACATTTTTTTAACCAATACATTTCCATGATTTTTTTTTTCATGACTTTTCCAAGCCTTCATGGCAATTCAATTCCAATTCAATTCAATTTTATTTATATAGCGCTTTTTACAACAAAGGTCGTCACAAAGCTGCTTTACAGGAAAAACAGGTCCACGCCTCTTATGAGCAGCACCACAGAGATGCCAATTTTATGGTGACACAGTGGCAAGAACTATAAAACTATAAAAACTCCCTTTAAGAGGAAGAAACCTTGGAAGGAACCAAGACTCAGTCCGAGGAACCCATCCTACTCGGGTTGACCCGCTCATTTGGCACATATTTTAATGACCATATGATTTTTAAAACATCAGTGCAGACATGGACAATAAAACCAAAAATAAACTTAAACTATAATTAAAATTGATTTAATATAGTTGGTCTAAAACGAATCAAATAACATGCAATCTTTAACAATAAAATGTGTCAGATCCAGACATTGTGTAGGGCTAAATTACTGTGTTTGTTAGCTCAAAATAGATTTTCTCCATCGCTAACAGAAACACAGATTTGTAGACCAACTTTCTGGGTATTTTTATATTTCTAAAACTTATCCAGACCTAGAAATTGCTGTTCTCAAATTCCATGATTTTACCATGTTTTTCCATAACCATATGGACCCTGTAAAAAGCTAATCTAGTTACAGTATGAAAATGGATATTAAGTAATTGTCACCAAGTGAAACAATGAATTAAAACAGCTGTTGATCTCTGTAAAGCCACATTATAACACTAGACTTATTGCTTATACACTGAAGCCTACTAATACCCAACACGACTGAGTACTGCTCATATTTGATCCCATTTAACAAAATGAAGAATTTCTGTACAATTCTATACAAAAATATCTTAATTTAATAGTTGTGTTCAATGAAAGGCAAATACTAACCATGGTATAGAATTAAAGGGTTGTCTGTATAACCACACCACCACCACATGTAGTTTTCTATTATCTTATTTATGAAAGACCATCATCCAGTCCAATACATCTTCAGGCAGCCCAGACAGATTACTCTCTCATTAACAGCAGAACACCCTATGTAGTTACTACGAATAGTAGCATATGTTAAAACCCCCAAAAGAAATAAAGACAACACATGACATGTATTTATCGCTTTATTATACAGACAATGTGGAAAATTACTGTGGCTGCTGTCCTCTGCCACGACCAAAACCACCTCTCTGTACAAGAAAAAGAAAAAAAGGAAGAATTTAGCATATTATGATCTTATCATATTGGTTAGTAATGAAACACTTCACACCAGACATGGTAAATGTGCTGCTTGACACTCTCCTACACTATGTAGCCCTGTACATCAAGGGTCTTACTAGTTTATAGGCACAAAAAAAAAAATAAAAAAAAAAAAATAATGCTACTAATGTTTAAAAAAAAAAAAAAAATAGAAATAAAAAAACATGACAATGTAAGACAATATTAATTTTAAAGTAGAAATCTGATGTAAAATGAGGACAACCCACTTCGGTTCACCCCAGAATTCTAAAATACAGCACATTTAGCAGACGCTCCCAACAGATTTACAATACTTACAATGAGATAGGGGCATAGTGTTACCCATGCAAATAAATCTATATAACTCAAAGTAGCTCCACACTTCATAGGTAGCATTCTGAGGACCCTGACATTTAAAACGAGGCACTGGGAACTTGGAAAGTGCACAGATACTTTAGCAATAGCTTCAGATAATTCATTAAAAAACCCATTTATACAGACAGTGCCTTCAGCTAGTTCACGTGTAATGTGTACGAGAGGAGGAGAAGCTGGTGTGAGGCTAGTGCTTTGATATTTTGTGATCATAAAATATATGAAATATAAAAAGTAGGCATACATCACCGAGCATTTTCCTGAGCCCAAACCGGCAGGGCCCAAGGAAACTGGTGGGAAATCTCATCTCATTTCCACAGAAGCAATTTTGCAATCTGTTCCCCCATCCTACCCATTCGTTTATGCTAATTAGTCAACTTATCGTTACTCGTAATTCTACCAATGAAGTGTGGAGCTACTTTGAGTTTGTTAATGGTGTAAAAATAATAATTTCTTTGCATGGGAAACACTAAGCCATGATCACTAGCATTGTAAGCCTGTTGAGAGCATCGGCTAAAAGCACTGTATCTGAGAATGCTGGGGGTAAATGCTAACTGATAAAAAAAAAAGAAAGAAAAGAAATTATGTATATTATGGTGGTACTTCTGGTGTGAAATGGGCTTTAGATTACTACAACTATCAATTCAGACAAAGTACTTACAAACTGGAATTCTGTAGCAGCTCCTGCACCTGCTTCAGCCTTCTTGTCTGCTCCAGCTACAGGAACACAAAACATACATTAGGTTGGTCCACAAGCTACACAAATATAATCCACAGAAATAAAGATCTGCTCTGTAGATTTGTTGTTACAGAGAATATTAGTTTATTGTTCATGACCGTACAGCCCTTATTATTGCAATAAACAATGTGATTTTTAAGGACAACCTATTTGTACACTGCCTGGGCCAAAAAAAAAAAAAAAAAAGTCTCCACCTGGATTTAAGTAAGTAAATGATGTGGGGTTGATGCTGCAGTTGGTCTGCAGGTTTAGGTTCAGCAACAGTATGTGCTGAAAGAATGAGGTCAGCTGACTACCTGAATATACTGAATATAGAGCAGGTTATTCCATCAATGGATTTTTTCTTCCCTGACGACACAGCCATATTCCAAGAGGACAATGCCAGGATTCATGGGGCTGGAATTGTGAAAGAGTTCATTGGATTGGATTGTCAATGGATTGTACACCACAGAGTCCAGATCTTGACCTCATTGAGAATCTTTGGGATGTGCTGGATGGAGAAGAGCTGCTTTGTGCAGCGGTCAGACTCTACCATCATCAATGCTGCTGCAAGATCTTGGTGAAAAATGAATTAATGAAACACTGGATTGAAATAAATCTTGTGACGTTGGAGAAGCTTATGGAAATAATGCCACAGTGAATGTGTGCTGCAATCAAGGCTAAAGGCGGTTCAACCAAATATTAGTGTGAGACCTTTTTTGGTGGCCAGGCAGTATAATTATAGTTTGGGAAACATATTTTCTCTTCACCTACTGCAGAGACTAATATTGAAATACATTAGGTATAGATGATATAATGATCAAATATTGATGTCACGTCCATTCATTGTACAATAAGTAGTACTCATTTCAGAGTTGGCCAGCATTTAACAGTAGCCTGTACTTACGGGGAGCAGCAGATCGCCTGTATGCATCTCTGTCTCCCTCTCCACGGGCCAGGCGAGCTGGTCTTTCTCCCTCCAGACCTTTAAGAGAAAACACACAACTCAGATTATTATAGTTCTGTCAAAGTAATTTCATTCAAATAGAAAAAAAAAGCAACACAAATGAATAGATATCATCATACCCTTGGGGCGTGGCCTGGCTGTCTCGGGGCGAGTCTGGCGACGGAGGGTTGCGGGCACGATCTCTGGTGGCAGGTGCAAGAAGTCCCTCAGGTACTGGATGCCCTCGTTGGTCAGGTACCAGTAGAAGTGGCGCCAGGCGAACTGCTCTTTCACGTACCCGCAGGACTTTAGAGACTGTAGAAAAACACAAAATAAGATTGTTGCAACCAGAAATAAAGCCCTTAAATAACCACATGAAGTAAACAATTCAGACACAGCCTAAAATAACTGCCCCAGACAGCAAAGCTGCTTCTTACCAGAAAGTAATACTGAAGGCCACACCGTTCCCAGAGTTGCCCTTTGTACCATTTTTCAGCAGCTTATGAATTGCATAATCACGCTGTAATATAAACTAGTTGTAGAGCTAATTAAAGCTTGTAACGTGACGCGCTTACTGCACCGGACCACTGAAGGTTCTTACAAACGTACCAGATGTACAAGACCACCAGGGTTTCACAAACGTATGAAAAAACAGCCAATGGTATTCCCAGAAACTGAGAATTGATAAAGTATATCCATCAATCAACCTTTATTTTGACTCGACAATACATTACGGGTAACCCTCTTTTTTTATTTTATATGTAGCCGAGCATTTACAAAAACAGGGATTGACATGCCAATGAAAATGATAACTTCATTTAATCCTTTTAAACTAAAATAAAAATAAAAGTGAATAAAAAAAGATTAAAATTAAACTTGAGGTTTACTTAGTAAGGAACTTAAGATAAAAAGATGACTATATTAACAAAAAAGTAAGAATTAAACAAACTTATAGTATTTCTTTTTAATAAGTTCTATTAAGGATAGAATAATAAGAAATATATAGGAACTAAAACAAGAAATAAAAGCTAAGAATAAATAAGATCACAAAAAAGGTACAGGCTGTCTGAAGGTGGTTAGATTTTTAAAGGTTTGAAATGAGAGTGACAGCAGTGAGTTTTAGAGTTTCCGGTAGTGAATTTCTGCTCAAACCACCACATGCTGGTACAACAGACTAACACAGCAAAAAAACAGTAACAAAATAAAAGAATCAAATAAATAAAATGCTCAGTAGTGTTGTGTACACACACTGCACAGATGAGTTAAAGGCTGGGGCCACATTCTGTCTGCATCCAACAAAATTAGTTAACAGTCCTTAAAATTAATTCTTAATTTTATTTCTCCCCAATTCAATTACAAGTCAATTAAGTCAATTACAGTACCAATCCAATCTTCAGGACTCGCCAATCACCATTAATGCCCCCAATCCCAGGAGGTGTTAAGTCAGTCACTGTGTCTTTTCCTACTGCCAGCATCACTGGGTTGCACTCAGAAGAAAGTGCAGCAACTTTGCACTGATACATCTGCTCACAGACACCCCACTCCCAAAGTGATGCTGGTGAGCACAGGTGAGGGGATTGAGAGCCATCTACCCACCCAGAAAGAGACAGATTCGCTCCTTCTTCAGGGTGCTGATGGAGAAGCAGCGTGACCCGTGATACAAACAGGCTTTTCCCAGATCATATGAATACAGTTTGTCTAAAATTATTCATCCTAAAAAATAAATTGATAAATAATGACCAAGTTAGCAGCACAGCCCTGACTTTATTTTAGCCTTGATCATTCAGGTTTAAAATCAGGTACCTACTGGCTTTTTTTTTTTTAAACCACTTAAAACATCAGCTATTTTCACAGAGGACACCAATTAAGTAACCCGACCTGCTCACTGCATTTAACCTCATCTTCATACCCGACAACAGGAGTCCCACCAGATCAAGATGCAAAGACTAGTATATTCAAAGCAACACACTAAATCAGACATTTTGCCTTTCTACAATGTGTGGTACTGAAGTTCGAGATTTAGATATCATTTAAATTAGAACCAGAACAAGCTTGCCCAGAACTCACCTGCATGGCCTTCATCACGTGAAGGTTGGGCACATTCTTGTCAGCGAGCTCCGGGTGCTTTGCCAGGTGGACATCTTTCTTGGCCACCATGACGCCCTCTTTGAAGAGGAGCTCATAGATAGCAATGCGATTCTTCTTGGGCATCAACATCTGAAGAAACAAAAGTAGATCTGCTTAGTACACTATTAATTAAACTAGTCTAAGCTAGTTCCAGTGAACCTAACAACTTTTTTTTTAAAAAACACTTAATAAACAGAAATATAAAATGTGCATGTAAACAGCATCTACCATCTCCAGACGAAAGCATCAACAGAACAAAGAACGTGCATAGTAAGCATCAGTAAGCAAGTGCATTCATTTTGGATGAGTTCAATTGGAGTTTAAGATCAATCTAAAACTAGTCTGCATCGGAATCTGATCACTGAGAACATAGCATTTCTTAATGTAAAGACGTTGAAGAATAAGTATAGTAGGATCAAACTAGGCCTGGACAATATGGTACTGGTAATCTATTAATATAAATTTTACATTTTGTTTTTCTAATCATGCACTGTCAAAGCTGATGACATTAAATATATTACATCAATATCCAGACAGTTTGACTATACAGAGTAAGGGTTCGTTATATTTACGATATTTCAGGATATGAGAAAACATTGTATTTTAAAAAAATGAATCACGCATATACTGCTAAAATAATATAAATTGAATTTTTTATTTAGTGTAAAAATAACTTTAAACATTGAATAGAAACAAAAAAATATAAATTTAACCAAGACCCTGATTTTGTATGTAAATACTGTAACCAACATATTTAGTGCATGTAAACTGCAAACAAACGACTAACAGAAAATCAGGGTATTCCTTTTTCTCCAGTTTTCAGCAGAAGAAAAATAATGTACGGTTCTCATTTCCCATTATATATCTACAACAGACGGATGATATCTGTCCAGTATCATTAATTTTACTTTTATCTTGTATATAATGGAGATGGAGTGCATCATTAATATCATGACATACTGGATCATTGACTTCTGTTACAATCTAAAGGATATTCTTGCATTTTGTCATATTGTCAAAAGTATCATTATTGCAAATATACCTTAAAATATAGTGATAAGGCCCTAAAATAATATCACCCACCCAAACCATTCATTTTCGGATGAAACACTAAAAAGTTGTCCTCTACCTTTCGGACACGAAAGGTAACGTTACACAGACATTATTGCACATAGCTAGCTTACTATTGTGCATAAGTACACATGAATATGTAGCTAAATAAAATAGGAAAACATTAAATTAACGCTAAATTACTTAATTTAGTTATTACTGAAACCACAGAACATTGGTTTAGTATACTTCAGTAGGTGGTTTACTCAAGTTAGCTAGCATTAGCAACCTTAGCTACTTGTTTCAAATTATTTTACTCATTTAGCCCAAAGTCACAGTAATACAATAACCATTAAATGAACCTGAACTTTTGAATTATTAGCTAAATGTCATAATTCGGCATAAAAGCACGCTCTGTTTCAGGCAGCAGCTCCTCTACACTGTGGAGCTCATAGTTAGCTTACTAGCTAACTAGCTAGGGGACTTAGCATGCTAAACATTAGCTTCCTATACAGTTAATACCTCTTTAATTTTAATTCAAAAATAGTTTTTAAGCCCAGCAAGCAAATATTCGTGTATTTAATGCTTTACCCCACTGCCCCAGTCAGTTATCAGCGAGTATCCTTAGTATTACTGATCTCTGAACGGTAAGGAAACACTGAACAGCAGCGCTAGCGACGCCTCAGCAGCGCACTCAGATACTATTCCTAAAATATTACATTTAACTAAACATATCTACCGAAATACTGATATTCTCACACACAGTAGAGTGTGTTTATACAGCACGGAGGGGAAAGTCGTTATAAAACAGCGGGATTATTCAGATATTTGGAGGATTTGAGGTTCAGCGCTCGGCCTACCTTTACACTCGCTCAGAGACCGGAGTCGGAAAGGACCGCTGCTGGAACTCGCCCGGTACTGTAGAGAGGAGCGGGTCACGGAGCCAGCAGCGCCCCCTGCAGCTCCGGAGCTTTATAACGGCCGCGCTCAGTATTGCGGCAGTACTGTTATATAGATGGAATGATGGATAGAAGAATGGATGAATGGATTAAGTATATGTTTTTAAAGTATATTTAACATTTAACTTAAAATTAAAATATTTACTTAAATACATACTAAATGTGCTATTTTGGAACAACTTATGCAAACTTAAGTAGATTTAAGCATGTGTTTTTTAAACATTATTTTTAATACGCTTGAAGTATATTGTAAATGTACTACTTTGCGTATTGATGCACATATTATGTACACCTTAATGACACTGGAAAAATACACAGTATTTAATACCAATATATATATATATATATGTATATATATATATATATATATATGTATCTTCTTTCAACACATCATATAATGTAAAGCATATTGCTTAAAAAAATAATTTTATGGTAATACTGAGAATGTATATTTAATGTAAAGTTTTGTAAAGTATATTAAATTAAAAATGTAGTTTTAGTATTTTTTACCAAATTTGAACAACAATATTTTTAAAAATATATATTTATTGTATTTACATTTGATTGTTTGTTTGCAATGTTTATGCATGCACTAAAAATGATGCACGTAAGGTTTATGGTAGATATTTATGTTACTTTTGTTATATTTCTTATTTGGTTACAGTGTAGATGGGAAAACAATTAAATCTTAATGACATCTTAAATCAACCTTTATTTAACATATATAATAATAGGCATCGTCTGCATTAAACTAACGTTCATTTAAATGTCATATTTGCAATAATATCGCCATTGCAAAAAGAAAAACACACTCCATATTAAAATATATTGATATATTTTTTTAAATCTATATTTACTGTATTTACATTTGATTGTTTGTTTGCAATGTATAAGCATACACTAAATATGATGCACGTTAGTTTTATTAGATTTTTTTTTATTTTATATGTTGTTTTTGTTATTATTCTTACTTTGTTATAGTATTATTACTTTTATTTTATTTTATATTAATATAAAACAAAATAAAAAATAAAAATAAAATACCGTGAGATATAGTGAAGATATAATTTTAGGGCCATTTATCGCCCACCCCTTTAGGCTAATAATGCTCAGTATGTGCACTGAGGCTGCACACCGCCTCACAGGCACGTCTTTACCATGAGAATAATGGCTCCAGTCATGAATATGTAAGAGCCTCCCTCCTGCTGCTGGACCATCCCCCATCTGCTGCTGCGCCTCCAGCCTCACCACATCACTTCTAGCCGATGTGCTCTCCACCAGGACCTGGGGCTTTTCCAAGGAAAGGGAATAAAAAGGGATCACTGTAAGGAGGAGGCTGGATTCTCGCCATTCTGTCTCTGGTATGTTTTGGCAGCCTGGTGCTGATGCTGAAGTGCTGCTGATGCTGATCTGCTGCTGCAGTGGAGCTCAGGCACTGCTGCTGCTGCTGATGCTGCTGCTGCATGGCGGAGCATGGGGATATAGATACTGTAGATAATAGATCAGAGCGTGTGTTCAGGCTGAGGGGTTATTAGGATATGAAGAGGCCAGTTTAACAGGCTTTGTTGTGCTCAGAGGGTCTAAATGAGGGTCTCTGACTGTGTTGCTGGGTTTGTTCTGCTGTTGGTTTCGTGCTGTTCCTGTGTGTTCAGTCAGAGTTACAGGGTGCATGTGGCTGCCTGGGCTGTAAGAGGATCCTGCTTATAAATTAGTGATGGGCTTTAGCCAAAATACTGACGACTCTGAGGCTCTGTGTCCATTTGTGAGACAACATTCAGCCTAATGAATAGAAGTAATTTAATTATATAGTATATGGTAATGTAACGTTTTATGTGTGTGTTTCAAAGTGTGTTAAATACAGTTGTTTGTTTTATTTATATTGACTTTTTGGAGTGAGTTATGCAGGAAAAAAAATTAATTCCTGTAAACAAATGCATTCCCTGATAGAATAAGGATCAAGAATCAAGGCTAGTTAATTTATATAGCACCTTTCATACACAACGTTCATTCAAAGTGCTTTATAAAAAAAAAAACATGACAATAAAATATATATATAATAATAAGAATAAAACATGACTAAAATATGATTCAAACATGATTATAACAAAGAAAATTCAATAAACATTAATTGTTTGGTTTTATTACATATTTTTACCCTTTATTACTTCTTAAAGAGCCCAGAACTATTTATGACTATTGATACCAATTAAAAAAATAAATAATTTGTGTTTGTTTTAGCTGTTTCAGTAATTAAGTAATGTGGAATTTAATTTGATTATCAATTTGATAATACAGGTATTTTTAAAAAATAATAATTGCTTTGGTATTTACTAAGTTAAAATAAATGTCCTACACAAGTAGAGCTGGTTGATATTACAATAATATACAGCTCTAAAGGAAAATGTATAAATGTATAAATATTTTTATCTGTAGTTTATAGAATAAAATATAGAGTAAAATGTTGATGTACTCAAACATTTACCTATACATAGCAAAATCAGAGAAACTGCTTTAGAAAGTTGCATATATGAATATGCAAAAAATATATATATAAACAAAAAATGCTGTTTTAAGTAGACATTTAGCTCCGTCTTTTTGTGTGTTTTTCTGAGTTTTTAAAAGTTTTTTTATTGTCTCTGTGCTACTACTACATGTCTGGTGTAGATCTTATTTATATCCTAAGGATATTTTAATCGTAAATATGTGTGGCAGCAAACAATATCATGTTTATTCCTGTGGTATTTTTATATGTACCATTATATCTTATCCTTCTTTTGTAACTTTTGTGTACTATACATACCTGCTGCTGGATGTCTAGAATTTCCCCTCGAAGACCAATAAAGTATCTATTTATCTATCAATTCATTAATAAGTAAAACAGAATGTGTAACACTGAGTTTATAAAAGTATTGAGGCCATATTAAGGCAGCTGTGGTTTTATGTTTTCTGGATACAATCCGGGTTAGCACCCGAACATCCCTTTCAGACAGCTTCCTCTTACAGCGTCCACAGTTAATCCTGTTGGATGTGGTTGGTCCTTCTTGGTGGTATGCTGACATTACCCTGGATACCGTGGCTCTTGATGCATCACAAAGACTTGCTGTCTTGGTCACAGATGCTCCAGCAAGACGTGCACCAACAATTTGTCCTCTTTTGAACTCTGGTATGTCACCCATAATGTTGTGTACATTGCAATATTTAGAGCAGAACTGTGCTCTTACCCTGCTGATTGAACCTTCACACTCTGCTCTTACTGGTGCAATGTGCAATTAATGAAGATTGACAACCAGGCTGCTCCAATTTAGCCATGAAACCTCCCACACTAAAATGACAGGTGTTTCAGTTTCATTGTACAACCCCTGTATTTATTGTAGCAGGTCCAGTTTGAACCTAGTCCTGGTGTTTCTATCTGTCTTCAGGACAGTTTCCTGATCGTTTCATGCTCCGTGAGTTGAGCCCACCTGCTAGACTGACCGTTTGTGTACTGTTGGCTCTGCTTGGTGCTTTGTCATTGTACGCACTAATGAAATTGACACTAGCAGGGGAAACATCTTTGATTTCATTATGCTGAGAAGCGTCAGCGTGCTCTGGGCCTGCTCCCTGCTTTCATTCTGCAGCAGTTCTGATTGACTTGTAAATAGGATTGTCACAGGATGAGAATTAATGAGAATGAAGTCGTTGTTTATGCCTTGACTTATTTAATTAAACTGCAAAAGCCATCTGTTGTTGCAGCTGAATGTGCTTCAACACTCGGCTTCGTGATTTGAGTAGAAGTTGAAGTGTTCTTTTAGATTCACACTTTAGTAGAGGTAGTAAAGTATGCAATTTTTTTTATTCTTATCATCCCTGATATCTTATTAGCCACACTGATCATAGATGAGCACTTGGTAGTTATAATATACAGCTCTGGAAAAAATTAAGAGACCACTTCAGTTTCTGAATCAGTTTTCTGTTTTTGCTATTTATAGGTTTATGTTTGGGTAAAATGAACATTGTTGTTTTATTCTATAAACTACAGACAACATTTCTCCCAAATTACAAATAAAAATATTGTCATTTAGAGCATTTATTTACAGAAAATGAGAAATGGCTGAATTAACAAAAATATACAGAGATTTCAGACCTCAAATAATGCAAAGAAAACAAGTTCATATTCATAAAGTTGTTCAAACGAGTTCAGAAATCAATATTCAGTGAAATAACCCGGGTTTTTAATCAGTTTAATAGTTTTTCATGCATCCTGGCATCATGTTCTCCTCCACCAGTCTTACACACTGCTTTTGGATAACTTTATGCTGCTTTACTCCTGGTGCAAAAAATCAAGCAGTTCAGCTTGGTTTGATGGCTTGTGATCATCCATCCTTCTCTTGTTTAAAATCAAATAAACTCATAACTTTTAAGTGATCTCTTATTTTTTTTTCATAGCTGTATATAGCTTTAATAATTACAGGCTGTAATCCTGTATATGTTTCTCTGCATACTTTATTATTATCATCCTCCTTTTACCCTGTTCTTTAATGGTCTTATATGATTAATGTAGCTGAAAAATGAACAGTGAGTGTAGAAACTAGGAGGTGGTCATAATACAGTAGTTTGGGATTTTGTTTTATAAATCATTGGTTGTTCAGATCAGCAACTTAGGTTAAATATATCATATAGCAGATGAACACAGTGATATTTGAGAAGTGAAATGAAGTTTATAGAATTTACAGAGAGTGTGCAATAATTCTTTAAACTAAATTATGTTTAACTGAAATTGCTGATCCGAAAAAAAAAAAACACAGTACAAGTACAAGTTTCTCATTACTCTGCTTAGAACACAAAGGTCAGAGGACAGGGTCAGCTGTAAAATGGCTAAGAGTGTTAAATGGAGTGCTTAAGGTCCAAACTGTGGCAGCTTGGTTGACCCAGCTATTGAACCCACAACCCTGCGATCAATATCCCAGCACTTTAATCGCTGAGCCACCACCATGCCAAAAAGCATTTGTTCTCCATATCAACAAATCAAACCATTATCTTCTGTGTGGAATATACTCAACGCCAAATTATATCATTTAATAATAAGTAGTTTTTTTTTTTTCAGGTAATGTGCCCTGTAATTATGTCAGTTAATTCATCATTTGGGGTGGGATGAATTATCTGTATTGTGATATATTGTCTCATGTTTGTTTGTAATACATCAAATATCAATATTTGTATTGTAACATAGAGCTGTAAACTCCCTAAGACTCGCCCCCAGTCTGACTTACTAAAGTTACTACTTCATTAGTCCACATGGTGGGAATATAATCAAATTAATGACTGGTTTAAAAAATACAATCAACAAGGAAAAGTTGTGAGAATAAAGTTGCCACCGGTAGCCTAGCCTATATTGCACGTTGGCTTTGGCTCTGGCTCCCCCGCCATGAGACGCCTCCATGTTGGGAGAGTGTGCAGTGCTTCGCAGAGGTTGTAGAGCCTTTTGAAACCCTATGCTGATAGTGTATTTTTTATATTATGATTAAAAAAATTAAGAAAACAAGTTGATCAGGAAAAAACATTTGTGTCACCATCAAACAGTGAATTAGTATTCATAACCTCGCCCATCTTGGCTCGCAACTGCCCGGATTTTTACTTTCTGAACCTGGACTACCCACCTCTGTGTGTAACTATAGGTTTACATAGGATCTCCAGTGGATTTTGCGTTTTACAGAGACTCTAAGACTAGGTCAGTGTCTGAACTGCACTTAGCAGGGCATTATTACACATATTGTAAAGTTACATAATACATTGCAAAGAATTACACTTTAAAAAAAAATTCTAGATTTTGTCCATCCCGCTGCCTCCTGGTGTTGTAGAGCCTTTTGAAACCCTATGCTGATAGTGTATTTTTTATATTATGATTAAAAAAATTAAGAAAACAAGTTGATCAGGAAAAAACATTTGTGTGATCAGGAAAAAACGCCCATCTTGGCTCGCAACTGCCCGGATTTTTACTTTCTGAACCTGGACTACCCACCTCTGTGTGTAACTATAGGTTTACATAGGATCTCCAGTGGATTTTGCGTTTTACAGAGACTCTAAGACTAGGTCAGTGTCTGAACTGCACTTAGCAGGGCATTATTACACATATTGTAAAGTTACATAATACATTGCAAAGAATTACACTTTAAAAAAAAATTCTAGATTTTGTCCATCCCGTTGCCTCCTGGTGTTGTAGAGCCTTTTGAAACCCTATGCTGATAGTGTATTTTTTATATTATGATTAAAAAAATTAAGAAAACAAGTTGATCAGGAAAAAACATTTGTGTCACCATCAAACAGTGAATTAGTATTCATAACCTCGTCCATCTTGGCTCGCAACTGCCTGGATTTTTACTTTCTGAACCTGGACTACCCACCTCTGTGTGTAACTATAGTTCTACTATTACGACTCCGGAAGCAAATTTAGTTAGTTGAATTATTTAATGTTTGAACAAAATATTTGTAGGCGAAACAAGTACACGTATATGTTCGTGAAAGTCGTATAGAAACAATTTCATGTATTAGAGTCTTTGGCGTAGGCCCGTCATCGGCCCAGGGCTTGATACATCTGGGCTCTGCAGATCCTGTCGTACACTGAAGACAGGGCGGAGCCAACCCCCGGGCAACCAAACGGGACCAACCTGGAGGCGGCGGGGAGGGAGGAGGGGAAGAGCGACCAACAGCGTCTGAAATGCAGCAAGGTACTGAATGAGTGATCGTTATTTAAAGCAGAAGAGAAAATCTGATTGGATAGGTAATTAGGTGACGTAGCATTGGAGTCTATAGTAGAACTTACGCTGCGCTTTCATGTTTACATAGGATCTCCAGTGGATTTTGCATTTTACAGAGACTCTAAGACTAGGTCAGTGTCTGAACTGCACTTAGCAGGGCATTATTACACATATTGTAAAGTTACATAATACATTGCAAAGAATTACACTTTAAAAAAAAATTCTAGATTTTGTCCATCCCGCTGCCTCCTGGTGTCACAGTGCTGTTATCCAATCAGAGGCGATATGTTTGCATGTATGAATATTCATGAGCAAGATGCGAAATCCTATCGTTCCCTCCACTCCTCCACCAGACTAAAGCAGTGTTATACCGGATCACTTTTTTTCACCAAAACCAGCTTACATTGCATTCATTCATTCTTGAGACAACAACTAGGCATTTTAATATGAATAATAAAAAAAACCCGATGGAATGAGACCTTTAAAAGCATGATTTATGCTAATTACGAGTGGCTATAAATACGTTGCTTTGTTTTGATGAGCCCTGGATTAATCTACTTGCTTATTATATTGAAAACAGTTTATTTGGGTGAGTAAAACATTTTTGTTTATTTAAAGTAAGCTTAGATTTCCACTGTTTTGACTGAACTGGCATGTTTTGGCGTTAGCCTGCAAACCAATATATATATATATATATATATTAGCCTCACTGTTAATTAAGCCGCAGTGTTCAAAGCATGTGAAAAAATTGCAGTAATATTGTATTGAGAGATGTCCCACTCCTATACAGTACATTTAATGTCATATACCAACTATATAGAATAGCAGCTACACTCGATTTCCTTCTACAAAGAACGCTTTTCATTTCAAGCATCCCTCATTAGCCTAAATCATCTAGGGGTAGGAAAATGCCATGTTTTCCATGATTTCTTGTGTAGAGGTGAACTGGGGTTAAGTGTCAGACTGAAGGCTGCAGCAGTGATGCTTTTTCTCAAGATTTTGACTCCTTGGTTAATAATATATCTCACTTGTAATGCTCCTCTTGGGGCTCTTTTAGTCTTTAGGACCAGCAACCTTTCAGTCACCCCGATGAACCCCGCAGCCTCTGAGCCATCTGTGGCCTAACTACCAACTACACTTATGAAATTAGATGGAGATGAGGCTGGTGTGTTGTCTCATTGAGAAGAATCTTGTTTTCATAGACCAAGATGAAGCTGTAGGCCTGGTATTAAGTCTGGACCAGAGTCTGCACTAAGCTTTGTGTGTTTGTTGCTATGGATGCAACCAAAAAAAAGGTCTCACACGCTAATATTTGGTTGGACCACCTTTAGCTTTGATTGCGGCATGCATTCGCCGTTGCATTGTTTCAATAAGCTTCTGCAATGTCACATTTTTTATTTCAATCCAGTGCTGCATTAATTTATTCAACTTTCAGCAAGATCTTGCAGCAGCATTGATGATGGTAGAGTCTGACCACTGCACAAAGCAGCTCTTCTCCATCCAGCACATCCCAAAGATTCTCAATGAGGTTAAGATCTGGACTCTGTGGTGAACTCTCTCTCAATCCATGTGTGAAAATGATGATCTCATGCTCCCTGAATCCTGAACTCTTTCCCAATTCCAGCCCCATGAATCCTGACATTATTATCTTGGAATATGAAGAAAAAGAGAAAAAGATCCATTGATGGAATAAGCTGGTCTATATTCATTATATTCAGGTAGTCAGCTGACCTCATTCTTTCAGCACATACTGTTGCTGAACTTAAACCTGCAGATTAACTGTAGCATCCACCTCACATACTTTAATCTTAGTTAAATCCAGGTGGAGACTTTTGTTTTGGCCAGGCAGTGTATTTTAAACCGATATTTGCTGGAAAAATGTATTATAAGCTGGAAAAGTACCAAACGACTCTCTATGCTACTTCAATTGGCCAACACTGGCTGAACTACTTAAAAATAGATTGATTTAAGGTAGTTTTTTTAGTTAATTGTATTAGTTTTAAAATGCTTTTTTATTTTATCTGAATGTATGATGGCTGAAATATTAATAATGGAGGAGAGAGAACGTATTGATTAACCCTTTCAGCTCCTGCACCAATTACAATGGACATCATGTATTTTCTTTATTTTTATATGTTTTGTTGCACGTAACACTGTTTGAGAGCTGTATAAACACGTTTTTAAACCAATGAAACGATGCACTGGAAAAACAGTAGTACTAGAGCAACCGAGGCAAAGTAACAGCTAATTTTTACTAATTTAGTGTGGTTTATTATGTTTTTTATTGTTTATGGATGGTTTATGAAACAAAAAGGTCAATATGAACTCTAAAATATTACACACATGCGTCTAATGCAATGGAAATAAAAAAGCTAGTAGAGTATTAGAGTTTCACTTTCTGTGCATTTTTTCAGCACTGGAGATAATTCAGATCTGAAAGGGTTAATAACTTAAAATCTCTAAGTAGGCATGTACTATAGATACAATTCAGTTGGTCATTTTGGATAGCAAATATACATTTATATTTTTATTGTGGTCATGTAGATCTGGGTCAGTACTTTTCTGCACAATTAATCAATTTACACTCTTTGTGTACATCACTTATCTATTTTTATTCTCTATCTCTCTATCTTCTTTTGCTATTTTGATATATTTGGATTGTCTTCTGATTAGGACTGAATAGCTGGTTATTTTGATGACTGGTAGCAGATTGAGCTGAGGTTGGAGCAGATGACGCATGCCTGTGGGGTTCGAGTGCTTTGTTTGTCATGCAGCAGGAGCACGCAGAATACATTATGGATTTTGGTGAGTCATCTCAGAATGAGATTTCAGTCAGTGGCATTTCAGATACAGCATCTGTAGAAGGACCTTAATTAGTGCTGTCAAATTTAGCGTGTTAATATGTAAGGATTTATTTTTTAAATGTACATTTTATTGTTTTATCATTTAACAAGTTTTGTTTTTAACATGTTTCATTTAACAATACACACACTGAGATGTTACAGCTTAGTTCAGGAGGTATGTTACTTTTTATTTATGTTAAAATATGGATTAAATCTCATAACTAACTTTCACTCTGTCACCCTTCCCTCTTCTCGTTGTACTGATTCTCTCTCTCTCTTTCTCCAACACAAAGCGTTAGGGGTGTGACGAGACACTAATATCACGAGACGAGACGAGACACGATACTGGGTTCACGAAAACGAGACGAGACGAGATTTAAAAATAAAATTTTAAAGCAAACGTCAAAAATGAAAAATGGCTTGAAAACTAGAGTCTTATTTGACAAAATCATATAGTGCAAACTTAACAGACTGGTTTCTCTAACACATTGATTTTATAAGAAATAGAAATAAGAGTAATAACAAAAAATAAAAAGTAAATCTTTTCTAGGTCTTATATAGTGCAAACAATAAGTGCAAACTACAACCAGTCATATTAAGACTATGCTTATGCTTGTATCAGCACCCCTACGTTTGCATACACCACAAACAGTACGTAGTTGCACTTCTGCTGTGTTGCCAGATCCCGCTAAAAAGGTCCACACTTAAATAATTTTTTTCCCGCGAGACAGGTCAAAGCTTGCAGAGAAATATCGTCACGTTTTAATCTCGCGAGATCTCCTACAAAGCATAAAAAAAAGTATAAGTAGTTTTCGAAACGCCTAAACACAACAGATTCCTTACTTTTTAAAATCTGTCCACATTAAGACATCATTTAAATCTGTTAAATCTGTTTCTGTCATTTTAAAGTGATGAAGGGCATGGCAGAAATAATAATTAAGTAATCAACCAATCAAACAAATAATCATCAGATTAGTCTATTGCAAAATAATCATATAATAATAGTTAAAGCACTATTTAAAAGTAAAAGTTGTATCACCGTTTAATGTCCTTTAATAAAACTGCAGGTTCCTCGTGTTTAATGCTTATGATCTCCCTGACAATTTTACTCAGCAGATTAGGAAATTCTAATGTAAAAACAATAGACACTACTCTGATATTTTATGATAAAAAAAATCATGCGACCGCCATTTTTAATTGAAATTGAAGCTGTAACGGGAAGACCTAGAAGCAAGTTCACTCTCAACAATGGCTATTACCACATTTAAAATTAAGGATGTAGAAAAAAATGGGCTGAAGAGGGATGTTGATTATCAAAAGCAGTGTTGTTAAAAGGATACAGCAACTGGATAGAGGGAAACATTACTAATATTGAAGGAAAGTTAAGGTTTTAGCCACCATTAGCTAACCTAGCTAATGCTAAATAGCTACATGCTGTATGTAATGGTAATTGCTTTTAGTTTAAATTAATTTTAGCTTTTAGGTGTAATATTGACAACATTGGGTTAGCTAATGCTTAAAGCTAGCGCGTTGCTAATACTGCTAGCCAGAGTTAATATACAGTTCTAATCCATACTATGGCAAAAACTACTCGACAAAGTAAAGAAAACTTTAAACGTATCCTCAAGTGCAGCCACCGCAAAAAAAAGACAATCAAAAACATTACAATGATGAAACTGGCTCTCATCAGGACTGCCCCAAGACAGGTTAACAGTACCTAAATGCTTCTTCACAGAGTATTTTGGTTTGTTTAACACTTTTAAGTTACTACTACTATGATTCCTTATGTGTTCCTTCATACGTCTGTATGAATTCAGTATTCATTTACAATGTAGAAAACTAATAGAAAAAAAAATAAAATGATTGAAAGATAAGATTTTTTCCAAACCTTTAAATGGTACTGAACTTTTTTTTTATTACATTTTTGTCTGAGCTTGCTTCTTGTATTTTCTCATTGATTTCTTGGATCTGTGGAGCTGAGCTTATCAAACAGATGCAGAGGACACTTGAAAGAGGACAGTCAGATATATCGATTTTTTGGCCGAGCCTTATCCAAGGCTTCAGATCTGTGCTGCATTCAGATTTAGGTTATTTATGCATTGATCATATCCTCAGAGACAAAGACGAAGAGGTTATGAACGAAATGAACGTATGAATACGTTTCTCCTGGCTGCTGTTTGTGTGTGTTTTTAGGCAGTAATCAACACTGCCTGAGGTTATGTAACAAACTACTACAGCATGTTTGCCTCGGGGAGAAGAGCCCTCACTGCTGGAGAACAGCCTGCCAGACTATTCATTTAATCCATGAGTCAGAATCTCCTGGTAGCAGCCCTCACCCTCCACAGAGCCGTTACTCAGCCAGGTTTAACATGAATAAATCACAACAGCTCTGCACAGTGATGTACAGTATCAGTGTCAGGAACTGGAATGACTGTACTTGGATTAGGAGTTTGAGCATAGATCAGGCCTAAAAAAAAAAAAATCCATCCTGACCCAGCCTGAGCCCGTGCACTTTCTGCCTAGGGCTGCACGATATTGGAAAAATTTTACACTGCAAATGTTTTTTTTCGCATCCAGACCGATAAAGAGCAGAGTCAACGCTGAGCACTCAAAACAAAGGAAAGGAAAACAGCAAAACAACAGTAATCAGCCCTTCAATCAGGCATTTAAATGTTTTTTTTTTTTTTTAAGTAAATAAGAAAACATTTTTTCTGGAATTGAAAGCGTGAATTCAGCTGTAACTGGAAATATCTGCATTGCAAAACTGTGCTGGACTGAAGTGCACAGCTTTCCACGCATGTGTTTACAAGCATGTACCCAACCATGCCCAGCCAAACTGAGCTTTTTAAAAACATTTCCAGGCTGTTTGAATGAGCAAAATCTGTTCAGAATGATGTTTTATTAACATTGCAACACTAAAGAAGAATAGACCTATTATGGTACAGTATTTTTCGCGCTACGAGGCACACTATCAACGAACGTCTGGTTTCTGGTCTGTTTTCATGCATAAGGTGCACCAGGTTATAAGACGCATTTTCATGAGGCACTATAAGGCACTATAAGGAAATTCTAATTTTGCAGGTCTCACTGCTGGGTGGTGGTGGTGGGGGGTAACTAACTAAGTTAAGTAAAGCTAAGCTAGGTAAACAAAACTGCAGACAACCCAAGTCTCCCTGAAGCTGCGGGAGTCTCCCGCATTTCGGTAGTGGCTCTCTGATGCCCGCGAGTCACATATAATCTCCCGGAATTCAGAACGAGTTCCCCAAACGCGCACACAGGCCACAGACTTTTTTTTCTCTAATCGCGTGTGGGAAGGAGAGAGAGAAAAGAGAGAGGGTTCTGATTGGCCCATTCTCTGCAAAAAGTCTGTGAGACAGCCAATCAGTTTTTAGTGTGGGCGGGCAGTGTTTTTCCCCCCTCTCGGACGGGATTTGTTGTGAGTGAGAGAAAGCAGATCATGGCGGAGGCATTATTAATAATTATTTTAATATGACATGAAATGTTTTTGATGATGTGCAATTTTTTGTGATGTTGTAACTGTCATTATTTGTCAAATAAATGCTTTTTTTCCAAAAAAAAAAAAAAGGAAAGCAGAGGCAGAGCCTCCCAAAAAGAAAAATATTTAAAACTCATTTCACCTCTGAATACTCTAAATTTAATTTTTTAAAAAGTAAAATTAATTAATATAAAAGTTTCGTTATCCTTTGGTGTGTGTGCAATTTTTTTTTTTGGGGGGGAGGGGGGGTCTTAACCTCCCTGAAATCAACTTTTGCAACTTGGGATGTCTGAAACTGTAATAAAAAGACTTGTTTTTAAAGTCAAACAAGTGCTGGGTGTGAATCTACAGAGATTTCTCTACTGAAAACTGTTTATTTCATTGAGTAAACTGCTTCCGTTTATTTGCAGTTTTTTGTTTTTGAAAATGTTTCCCAAAGCTTTAGTTTTCGTTTCCTTATGATCAGCATTATGAATGAGTTCCTGTGTTTGTTTGAGGAGAGATGGTTTCTTCAGAAAGGGCGAGGTGATATTTTCCACAGAGCAGCTCTCTTTGCTTTAGCTCTGTCCTTTTAAGACACTGTCAGTATTTATAGCTAGGAGGAGCTTCAGTCTTCAGTCTGTTAATTACTGATGGACTGGCATGTCCCTGGAAGGGTTATCAAAGTCCAGTCTGGATAAGTATGTAGGTGTGCCTGTTTGTGTGTGTGGCATTGGCAGAAAGGTGTGGTATACAGTTCTCTTGGATTTGACGGGTCTACTAAAGCATTTGAGCTGTGAAACACTTATCAGCTGGAACTGCAGCAGATCTTCCTTTTTTAGTCTGGAATTCTCAGGTGAGGCATCATCTCTATAAAAACAATCACCTAATATATTACATTTATACCATTCATACCAGAGTATATAATATAAAACAATCATATTAGAGTTTTTAATATTATTGTTACAATGATTTACATTTACAGAATTTGTCTGATGTTCTTATCCAGCGAAATTTACATTTGGATCATGTAAAATGTAAATGAAAGGCTAATTTTAAAATCTAAATGATAAGTGTTTTTTTTTTCAGTTGTTCACACATTGAGAATGTTGCTTATAAATATACATTTATATTAATATTTTAGATTTAGTTTATGCAATAATCCAGACATATTAGCTGTGGTCTTACAAAATGTAACATGGAGCAACCGTGATTTATCTAAAAATCAATTAATCTCCTTATATTTTTTCAGCAGTGTAACATGTTTATTAACAATATTTTTGCCTTTTGTAATTGATTATCTCCTATTGTTATTTGGTAAGTTACCTAAAATAAGATCTTTTTACATTGACTTCCATTGATAGTTAAGAAGAAGGTTTTATCTCCAAGTTTGTTTTGGAGATACATGTTTTTCACTGGACAGTGACAAAATACATATGAGTATACTTTTAGTTTTAGTGTTTTAAAAGCATTTTGTGGAACTACTAATGCAGCCAACTTTAGAAAGAAAGAATATCGTAATAGACAGTATTGTTGCCTATATTTGCTGTCCAAAAAATGTATTTTTTTCATTAATTCATTTATTTCAGTTTTTCTACACTATTTGAAATGCACTTTGTGAGCATTTCATGATACTGTATATCGATAAAGTGACTTTAACTTCATAGAGCTGCTAAATTAGCCCTTTTCTTGTAGGTTTAAATACGGATTTGTATTTAGCAGCATCTAGTTTGATGTATATTTGGACTCTTGACTGTTCAAACTGTTGTAGCATTAGGAATGTTGTGTATAAATATACATTTACAGCTCTAGAAAAATTTAAATACCACTTTAGTTTATGAATCAGTTTCTCTGATTTTGCTATTTATATTTATATGTTTGAGTAAAATGTATTTGTAGAAAATGAGAAATGGCTCAAATAAGGCAAAGAAAACAAGTTCATGTTCATAAAGTTTTAAGAGTTCAGAAATCAATATTTGGTGGAATAATCCTGGTTTTAATCACAGTTTTTATGCATCTTGGCATCATGTTCTCCTCCACCAGTCTTACACACTGCTTTTGGATAACTTTATGCTGCTTTACTCCTGGTGAAAAATTCAAGCAGTTCAGTTTGGTTTGATGGCTTGTGATCATCCATCTTCCTCTTGATTGTATTCCTCATGTTTCTTGTTGTCGTCTGGTTTTGTTTAGACATCAGGACTCTGGTGTTCTTTACTTTGTTACTTCTCTTCATACTTCTCCACTTTCACTCTGGAATTTGAGTGTTTCTCCCAAGGGTGTTGTGAGTTTCGTCTGCTGGTCAGGAAATTGGTTCCCTGGTTATTACTCTGCTGTCACCTTTCAGAGTTGCTTTAATCAATTGTGTATTGATTGAGTGTGCAGCTGGGTATAATAACTCTCCTGTGGATCATTGGGAATTCTCTCAGTGTTGGGTCCTGTGCTGTGGTTTGCAGGACTGGGGGTAGATTTGATAGAATTAGTGTGTTAACGTGTTGTGTTTCGGTATCTTGTGGCACTTGTGTGTTTATTTATAGTTGCAGTCTGTTTTTTTGGTTTATCTGGGTGATGAGGGACGTTATGTCATGATCAAGTGAAGAGAGTCAGGGAAGGTCAAGCATCGTCTGTTCTGGCTTTACGGACACTGAGCTGATAAGGGCTAAGGCTAATATGATGATGACCTTGTTAATTGCCATTTTAATATGTGAAGAATGTCTAACCAATAGTCATTTATTGTGGATAAAGATATGGGTGTTAGCTGACATTGAGCTGATAGCTGAATTCTGGTGTTCTGAAGTCGATACTGTATTTGTTCATACATAAGGTGCACCGCATTATAAGGCACATGTTAAGCAACAATAGTAAGGAACAAGGGTGTCCCATGAGTCACTTCTAATTTTAGCAGGTCTCGGTGCTAAAAGCATTATCTCTCAAAGACAAACAAGTGTTAGAAGTTAATCTACACAGATTTTTCCCCTAAAAACTGTTTATTTGGGTGGCTAAAGCGCTTCTGTTTTATTAACAGTAAGATTTTTGGTACTTTAGTGTGGTTAGCAGCAGTGCTAGCCACAGTTAGCAGCCCTTAGTGCTAATAAATGCCAGCCGATAGCGCTACACTGAGGAACCCTGAGTGTTCCAGTAAGTCAGGGTGCTATCAGCTAGCGGTTTGTCCATGCCCATGTAACTTGTTTTAACATGGTAAACACAGACTACTGTCCGATATACTCACCTCAGTATGGCGAAAGAGCTAGCGCTGCAGTTAGCGGCTAATGCTAATACTGCTCCAGCCTTAGTGCTTTACTGAAAGAATGGCTTTATTGCTTTTTACAACCTGACTGGTAAAATTCATACATAAGGCAAACCAGATTAAAAGGCGTACTGTCAGTTGTTGGAAAAATTAAAGGATTTTATGTGCGCCATATAGTGCAAAAAATTAAAGACCTATATAGTGAACTATAGCCACAATCCACATATTATATAAAACCCTAGAACACCTACTAATCTAAACAGCACAGTTCCCACCACAAAAGTATCCTGCGCTGGTCTGCATTGTTTTATTTGTTGATGTGAGGCTTGGATGGAGCTGCTCGGCCATGAAAACTCTATACCATGAGTCTCTCCACACTCTACTGTTGTTGATCTAATCTGAAGCTACATGAAGTTTGGAGGTGTGTAGTGAGTGATGAACTCTGAAGCTACATGAAGTTTGGAGGTGTGTAGTGATGATGAACTCTGAAGCTACATGAAGTTTGGAGGTGTGTAGTGATTGGTGTAGTGACTCTGCAGAAAGTTGGTGAACTCTGTGCACTATGCTCCTCAGCATCCGCTGACCCCGCTCTGTTATTTTACACTGACAGAGCACAGAGTCACTGTCGTTCATTACATTACATTACATTTGGCAGACGCTTTTGTCCAAAGCGACTTACAATATTGAAGTGCAAATAATAGAAGAGGTTAAGTACAAAAATAATAGAAGTTAAAAATAAAGCATCTATAGATAGGGCCTTAAGGAGGTCAGAGGGAAATAATGGGATAGAGGAGTAGAGAAGAGGTAGAAGGAGATGAGGTTAGAGTTAGTTAGTTTGTTAGAGGTGTTAGGAGAGTAAGTGCTCTTTGAAGAGCTCTGTCTTCAGGAGTTTCTTAAAGATTGCGAGAGATTCTCCTGATCTGGTAGTGGAAGGTAGTTTGTTCCACCATTGGGGAACTCTGTATGAGAACAGTCTGGATTGCTTTGTGTGAGTGTTTGGCAAAGTGAGGCGACGTTCATTGGAGGAGAGCAGCGGCCGGGAGGTAGCGTAAGCCTTCAGGAGCGAGTGCAGGTAGGAAGGAGCCTGTACTGTCATCACCTTATAGGCGATTGTAAGAGCTTTGAATTTGATGCGAGCAGCAACCGGTAGCCAGTGGAGCTCAATGAGCAGCGGAGTGACATGTGCCCGTTTTGGTTGGTTGAAGACCAAACGTGCTGCTGCGTTCTGAATCATCTGTAGTGGTTTTACTACGCAGGCCGGGAGGCCAGTTAGTACGGCATTGCAGTAGTCGAGGCGTGAGATTACCACAGCTTGTACCAGGAGTTGGGTGGCCTGTTGCGTCAGAAACGGTCGAATTTTTCCGATGTTGTAAAGCGCAAAGCGGCAGGATCGAGCAACTGAGCCCACATGGTGCGTGAAGAGAAGCTGGTCATCAACCATGACACCCAGGTTCCTAGCAACCTTTGTCGGTGAGAGAGAGAGAGAGAGTCAATGGTTATGGCAAAGTTGTGTTGAATAGAAGGTTTTGCTGGTATGACCAGAAGTTCAGTCTTTGAGAGGTTTAGTTGGAGGTGATGTTCCTTCATCCATGCGTTCCCAGTCTCTTCCACTGTGTTATAATATCACTGACAGTTGGCTGTGGAATATTTAGTAGTGAGTAGTGAAATTTCACGACTGGACTTGTTGTTGCACAGGTGCTGCATCCTATCACTGTACCACTGTGCTGGAGTTCACTGAGCTCCTGAGAGCCTGAGACCCATTCTTTCACTAATATTTGTAGAAGCAGTCCCAGCATGCCTAGCTGCTGCTTTTATTATTATATACCTGTGAATATGGAAGTGATTGGAAGCTGAGTTCATTGAATGATTTTGATGCAAATAAGCAAATACAAATGTGGCTCAGTGTAGAGTCATTGGTAGTTTAATCTACTCAATGCGATTGCAATCTCTTCACTGTTGCGTCTCTTAATTAACTCTTATTCGCTAAATCTCATTAGAGCCTTAGAGCACTTTAGAGAACTCAATTTGGAGATGATCAGATCTTCAGAATAGGGAAGGAAAGATGGCTCCTCTGGCTCAAATGCAATGAACCTTGACCTCCTGTGTGTCTCCAGGCAGTCCAGAGTTGGTTGATGCAGTTATCAGGTAACAGAAAGCCTGAATAATTGATCAGTGGCCAGGTCTATATATAGAGGAGAGGATATGACATGGCCAGCAGTGGTCGACTCTCGAGGAAAAGTGGCGTTCCAGCGTCTGGTCCAGAAAGGTGGGTTCTGAACTTCGGGAATCCTCATTAAAACGTGAGCCCTGCGTTTAACCCTCTTTAGCTTTCAGCACCTGGAACGTGTTTGAAGTGAAATCTATCGCTGTTGATTTTGGTTATCAGCAACCTATCGGTGAAACAGTAGCAGGGTTAAGAGTGTTAGCAGGTAGCCGGGCCGGGTCGGGGAATGACGAATGCGATACCCTGAGGAGAGTGAGATGAGCTGGCTGTGCACTCATGAGCTAGAGCAGGTGTCGTTTCCCTGTCAGTGTGGATGCATGCAGTAGCGGCGGGAGCTTTGGTGACCTTGGGTGCATTGATCTGCAGCAACATGAATGCTGCAGCGGAGGGGGTGCTGCAGTGATGCAGCAGTTTAAGGTGTCAGAGGTTATAATATAGATCCAGTCATCATAGATTATTGTGTGTCAAGTCCTATATGTATTAGGGGTGACTTCTGGGTATACAGTATTTGATTGTCAAATACTATATACAGCTCTGAATCAGTAAAACATTGTTGTTTTATTCTATAAGGCTGAAATATTAAAAAAGATGCAGAGCTTTCCAGACCTCAAATAATGCAAAGAAAACAAGTTTATATTCATAAAGTTTTAAGAGTTCAGAAATCAATATTTGATTGGAATAACCCTGGTTTTTAATCACAGTTTTCATTCATCTTGGTATGTTCTTCTCCACCAGTCTTACACACTGCTTTTGGATAAATTTATGCCTTTACTCCTGGCTTGTGATCATCCATCTTCTTCTTGATTATATTCCAGAGGTTTTCAATCTGACAAAATCAAAGAAACTCATCATTTTTAAGTAGTCTCTTATTTTTTATTTTTTTTACTTTATGAAGAAACTCATAACAAATTATGTAGTAACTTAAAAGTGTTAAACAAACCAAAATACTAAATCTGAAGCATTTAGGTGTTCTTATCTGGGGAACTTGTTAACTTGCAGTTTCTGAGGCTGGAAACTGTGATGAACTTATCCTGTACAACAGAAGAAACTCTTGCTGTTCCTTTTCTGGGTCAGTCCTGATGAGAGCCAGTTTCATCATAATGTTTTTGATTAAAGTTCTTGAATTTTTTTGGATTGACTGACTCATTTATTAAAGTCATTTTTTCTTTTCTTATGCTGACATTACACCAAACGATTTTCAAGCAATTTCACTGTCGCAGACAAAATGTACAATTTCAGGATAAAATCTTGCTACAGTCAAGTTGCGGTGGCGTCATTTGGACCGATCAGTGTAAGGTGGTGAAGACTAAAGGTTTAAGTCAGTCTTTTTCGTCCTGACGTTCACATAAAATGTGTTTAATATTATCCTAAGTCTTGACGCAAATAGTGAAAAGAACAATGTCAACAACCAATAGGAGAGCTACATTTGAGGAACCGGACATGGATGAGACTCCAGAGATGGCTAGGAAACCACGGTTCACCTGGAGTTTAGAAAAGGAGAAGAAACTGGTGGAACTGTGGAGTGAGCAAGAGTTTTTCTATAATAAATCATAATAAAATAATCTCAGAAAGAATCTAGCAACCCTGCAAAATCCCCATTAGTTGAATAGTTCTCAACTGATGCTCTCAAACACATTAAGAGGCAAGAGATTCAAGTAATTAACTTTTGACAAGTTCAGCACAGCTGTTAACTGAATGCCATTTTAGGTGACTCCAGATCATCTAAGCAAGAGGTGCTTCTTTAAAAGAATCTCAAATCTAAAACATATTCTGGTTTGTTTAACGCTTTGTTTGTTTGCTAAATAATATATAAAAGTAAATATGTGTTGCCATATCAGTATCTAAATATTACATGATACAAACTGGGTTAATTTTATGAGCTACGATCACAGAGAAATATATCACAGTGGACCCAACACTGTAATTATTATTTTGTGATTGGTGCATAGTTTAGTCAAAAGTTTTGCATCTTAGTTTGATCAACAATTGAGTTCAGATCCAAAAAAACATTACTAAATGATTTGCAGCTGAAATTACTAAACATTATGTACAATGTTTAAGTCTGTGGGCTCCACCTCAGTTTGTTTATTACCATTAGCATTAGTAAAAATGTGAGTTAGGAGAACTGAAAAAACTGTATTAACTAAAAGAGCTCTGCAATCAGATACTCATCATTTTGAGCTGGTCCAGTGTTTCAGATGATTTAATTTGATCAACTGTATGTTTTACATGGGAGTAATACACACAATGCACAATTTGTAATGCACAATTTTTCAACTGGTAAAGCATTAGATTCTTGTGTATGGACTGAATTTTTCCTTTCAAAGATGTGTTCAAAGCTCCAGTGCTGTGTACGTGTTTGTGAGTGTGTGTGTGTGTTTGTCAGCGTGTGTGTGTGCTCCAAGCATGCTTGTGTTTAGGTCACTGTGCTGCTGCAGTGGAATTTTACTATGGCTGGTCTGGCTGCCTCTGGGCTGTTTGTCTGTTCACCACTGCCTACGCTTCCCAAAGCTGGCAGGGTGATCAATCACTACTACACACTCTCCACCTCACCCCCCCCCCCCCCCACACACACACCCATCCGTTCACTCTTCTTCGGCTTGTTTGACAGTCAATACTGAATACAGTACTAGGGCTGCACGATATAGGCAAAAATTGCATTGCAAATGTTCTTTTTTTGATTATATATATTGCGATATTAAACAATGTAGGGCCCATGACGACCCGTGTGCTGTCTCACTTTCGGACCGATCAAGAGCTGAGTCAACGCCGAGCTTTCAAAACCCGAGGAAATCAGCAAAACAATTGTAATCAGCCCTTTAATCAGGCATTTAAATAGCTTTTTATAAGGTGAATAAATGCATTTTTTCTGGGATTAAAAGCGTGAGTTCAGCTGTAACTGGAAATATCTGTGTGCGTTTAAAAGCACGTGCCCAACCATGTGGATGGAAGCAAGCGGCCACCTCGTGTTCATTCCTGAAAAAAATCTTATTTGTCTACTAAACATTTGTTTTTGCATAAAGACATCTTGAGGATTACAGCTTTTTTTAAATCATCTCTTGTGAGGGTATGATTTACTGTTACATTAGGCTGGAAATTATCGATTAAGGTCAGTATTTTACTTTTTTACAAGTTTGCCATGATGTTATATTAGTTATGTAATAAAGTCAGTGTAGAAAAGGTTAAGGTTGAATCAGACTTTAATGTATTCAGTTGACCGCATAATTAACCTTATATAGTTAATAGACAAAGAGCTGCATTACATTCTTGCTCTCAGACTTTGAACACCATCTGAACAAATCAGATAAGTTATCTGAAAGTGGTGTGCTGACCTCACATTCCTTCTATCTGAATGAAATGGTTTGGTTGAAAAACGTGTCTTGTAAAAAAATCCAGCCCTGTTTAAAATGCTTAAAAATTAAACAGAATAAACAGAATTTTACCAAATTTAATCAACATTAATTTTTTAACCCAAAATTCTTTGGTAATCTTTAGTCTTCATGATGCCTTATACACCAAGTCAAGGCAACCATTGCCAGAGGCAGCAAAACAAGTCCAAAACATCTTTAAACCTCCACCATTTTGGTCAACAGTAGAATGATGTGCTTTACCAAAAAGCTCTCTTAATCTTGTGTGTTTTCACAGAAGAATTTTGGCTTCCTTATGTTTTGGCAAACTGCATCGCAATGTGTGCATGCGATAGTCACATGGCAGGACGTGCAATGTCACTTAAGGCAATTAAATCAAACATGTCATGTTTTGATTCTTGACACAAGAAGTAGATACACAGCGCTGTCTCTGTGTCTGTGTGAGTGACAGGCTGCTGCTGCCTGAGAAGGAGTAAACACGAGGTAGCCGCATGGCCTCCATCTACATGGTTGGGCACATGCTTGTAAACGTGGGCACGTGTCGAAAGCTGTGCACCTCAGTCCAGCACAGTTTTGCAGAGCCGATATTTCCAGTTACAGATGAATTAATGCTTTAAATCACAGAAAAACGCTCTTATTTACCTTTTAAAAAGCCATTTAAATGCCTGATTAAAGGGCCAACTACTGTTGTTTTGCTGTTTTTTGAGAGCTTGGTGCTGACTCAGCTCTTAAATGGTCCCGATGCAACGAGACAGCGCATGGGTGAGGGTGGGGCTGGTGACGTCATGGGCCCTGCATTGTTTAATATCGCGATATTTATAATCAAATATAGAACATTTGCAATGTCATTTTTTTCCACTATCATGCAGCCCAACAACAAATAGTTTGCGCTGAAACTGATGCACCCTGAGCCTGCAGGTCAGCTTGAATTTCTTTGTAACTTGATTGAAGCTGCTTATCCACCATCTGGACTATCGTGCATTAAAACCTTTCATCAATTTAACTATTACCAATTTTGAGATATTTTGACATGCAATACAAAAAATATTGACATAAACTGAACCTGATAGACATTTATTATACTGTATTGGCAGTACACAGCATACAGAGGCTCTTGGTGTCCCGCCCCTTTCTCGCCCACTGCCCTATGCTGTCAGAACTGCTGGAGCAGAACGTGATTGGATTCCCCCTCCGCCATTCACACACACAGATACATGCACACACCCACTCTCACTCACACACTCTCACACACACACTCGCATGCACTCGCACACACTCTCACAACAGCACAGACATAAACATGCTTTAGAAGCCTGGTTTCTGATTGCACCACATGCTGGAGGGATCTGGTAACTCCAACGGTTTGATGTGGATGGTTTAAGGTGGATGATTTTAGGTGGATGAGTGTCTGATTATTATAAGAGGAAGAAGAGGAAGAAGAGGAGGGTCTGAACAGTCATTGCTCTGTTTGGAGGAGAGTCATAGTGGTTGGTTTCAGGAGGGAAAAGCCTCATGTGCCTGGATCTGCTCTGCTCTGATGTAGGAGATCTGGTAAGAGCTTCTATTGTCAGTGTGATGCTGCTCTGTTGAAATTGTAGCCTTTCTTTTGTTTTCTGTGCCGTTGGTCTTGTTTTTTGAAGCAGCGTCTGAGAGCTGAGAGTGAATGTGATGTGCTGTGAATGGAAGGATGTAGGGTGGAGGGTGTAGGGGGGGGCACTTTGTTTGGGTGTGCTGGTGGGCTGTGTTTTGTCTGTGATGAAGTGAAAGCTAAAGCTGAGGTTGTGGGGAGCGTGACTCACTCATGGAACATGCTTTTGCTTTTTTTCTGCGGCAGACAGGCCTTTTTTATTCTGTTTTTATGCGTGCTTAAGATCTGTGTTTATGTAATTGTAAATTATGTAGATTTTAAGTCATTGGGAATGCATTATTATGCCTCACGATGTGATGAATTTGCACTCCATCACATGCTAAAGGCTAACAAAGGTATGGAAAGAATCAGCATTTACTGTTTTAGGTTAAATTTGTAATATGCAATCAAAATAGTTGAAATGCATGTTTTAAAATGGATCTAACATGATGCTAGTACTTTAAAAAAGCTGTCTTTTATGATGCTTTACACCCATGTTTTGATCTTAAGAGTCATTTAAAGTGAAATACAGTCATTTCACTGATTTCTTCATCATGGATATTACCATCCAACACAATGTTAATACGTTTAAATATGATTTCCCTTTTCTTTTCTCATGCATTTCTTTAAAATCTGATTTCCCCTCAGACCTAACGCCTGAAGCACAGAGATGAGCCCTTGCTGTGAGCTAAGCAAGATAATAGATGGGATGTTTTAGTAGCCACGCTTACACTTTGCTTGCTTTTGTCTGCCAAACCGGCGAGGCTTGTGTAGTTCCTGAACAAAAGCTCCCCCCGGACCACTAGAGTGGATTAACCAAGCATGAGGTTGCGAAGGCACTACAGTTCCCCGCATTTTTTTTTTCAGCTTTTTCTTATTCCCTCTCTCTCAGACGGGGGTCACGGCTCATTTTCCTCTTTGTTTTTCTCCCCCTTCTTTTGTCTCTTGGAAAGTGTGTTACCTTATCGGCTTCGACTGACCCAAATACTACTGTTGCTTGCCCCTCCCCCCGTCAAATGCACCCCCACATGTGATTTAAAAGAGCCCCGCCCCCCTTTGCTCTTAAATCACAAAGCATGCTTCGTTGTCTGTCCTGGATAATTCAATTATGTCATCTGATCAAATCAGGCGCTTTCATTTCCATTCACTCAAAACAGCCACCTGAGGCAAAACGATGATGATACAGGTTTCTTTTAAATAAGAATTTGAGAAATTACTTAGTATTTTTATGGAATTATTCATGAGATTTTCAAAGAATTTACTCTTCCAAATTAAAGTGTCATAATAGAATTATTTTTTTATGTCTTAACATACTTTTTAGTGGAGTTTTCTTCTCTAAAAAAAGTCTAAATTTCAGAAATCAGTTGTTAAGCAATGTAGCAATGGAACAAGTTTCTGTGTAGTGAAAAGTTCAGATTTACCCTGTTCCAGAGTGATGGAGCATCTCTAATTGGATAAAAAGTCAACTTTTCTTTACCTCAGATTTTATAAATAGGATAGTTTTAAACATTTGCAATATATTGCCTTGCTTTATATTGCTTGCGATATATTTAAGTAATACTTAAGAGATCACTTAAAAATGATGAGTTTCTTTGATTTTACCAAACTTAAAACCTCTGGAATATAATCAAGAGGAAGATGGATGATCACAAGCCATTAAACCAAACTGAACTGCTTGAATTTTTGCACCAGGAGTAAAGTAGCATAAAGTTATCCAAAAGCAGTGTGTAAGACTGGTGGAGGAGAAAATGATGCCAAGATGAGAACTCTGATTAAAAAACAGGTTTATTCCACCAAATATTGATTTCTAAACTCTTAAAACTTTATGAATATGAATTTTTTTATATAGTTTTTGCATTATTTGAGGTCTGGAAACTCTGCATAATTTTCTGCAAATAAATGCTCTAAATGGCAATATTTGTATTTGGAATTTGGGAGTTGTTGTTGTTTTACTCAAACGTATACCTATAAATAGCAAAAACAGAGAAACTGACTCAGAAACTGAAGTGGTCTCTTATTTTTATAGTGTGTATATAGAATACATTTAAGAATGGAAGCATGCAGGCGGTGTGCAATAAAGTGTAAATTGAGCAACAAAATGTTGTACATTTTAAGCAGGACGCGATAATTAGCTAATAAATAATGATATAAGATGATTTAGTGCAGAATATCTTGTGCATTGTGTATTCTTATGCAATGTATGTGTGAGTAGCCCTAATTACTGTCCTGGCTGAAAGCCTAAACAGAATATGGCATCTTAATCAACCTAAATTAAAATGCCTTATAAATAAAGAACTCTATTCACTGTTTTTCTCTGATTCTCACATTATTATCTACTGTGTTTTTTGTGCAGTGCATGGTGAACTCGGCTCTGCTGCAGCAGTCGTCTCCAGTCTCGAACCTGTTCTGCCAAACCTGACAGCATGTCCGGTGCCTACGACGAGACTGCAGGGCCTGACGAGGCCACAGACAGCTTCTGGGAGGTCAGTTATTCATTCCCAACTTCCAGATAATGTTTTATAATTTAGCAATTGGACACAAAAGTGTTACTTACCTGAGATTTGTGTTCTTCTCACTGTCTTATCTAATACAGGACAAAATATCAAATATTCATTCATGTGTATTAATAATGACCCCAGGATGGGGGAATCTTACTGACAAATCTGAAGTTTCTCTCAAATAACAGTTGGGAAAAACACATGTCCACCCTAGTTGTAAGGCCCAGTCCCATTTCACCACTTACCCCTACCCCTACCCCATCCCTCTGTTTTGCGTGTGCACGCCTAATTCTTGTTAGGCCACAGGGTTAGGTTAGGGGAAGGAATAGGGCTTGTTCGCTCAGAGATTCATCATACAGAGTTTTTTCAGATGCACACTTAAAACGAAGGGGTATGAGAGTCACTGGTAAGAAACCCACAAATGTGAGTATTTTCCTTATTAAAAATGACAGTTAGCAATGTATTACCATAGTTCAATGTGTAGTTTCAATGTTTTATGGCCAAATAAAACATCATAACAAGCATAAAAAAGATTGCTAGCTGAAAAAAAGTGTATGGGCTTCTGTGAGTCGTTGTGGTTTCACAAGCCAGCCAATAAATGCAGATCCAATCTTTTTTTTTTTATCACAAAGCATTTATAAAATGAAAATGAGTATCTTTAATTGTGAGGAAACACAAATAGATTGTACATTTGTTTGATAAATGACATCTGAGCATTTTTTTCTCCAAAACAATTTGCATACATTTTGCATACATTTTCACATTTTCTACATAAAGCACAACATACAATACTCAATTCATGCAGTCTGTGGTACCTTTGTGACACTGTACAACCTACTGTTATAAGACCACTTAAAATAATTCTGTTTCTTTGATTTTACCAAATTGAAAACCTCTATAATATAATCAAGAGGAAGATGGATGATCACAAGCCATCAAACCACCAAACTGTACTGCTTGAATTTTTGCACCAGGAGTAAAGCAGCATAAAGTAATCCAAAAGCAGTGTGTAAGACTGGTGGAGGAAACATACCACAATGCATGAAAACTGTGATTAAAATCCAGGGTTGTTTCACCAAATATATATAAATATATGTAGGAATGGACAAATGTACCTTGCACTGGTACAAAACAGTGGTAGTAGTGACTATTTATTTCAATTTTTGTCCATTGCTTTATAATTAATGCCTTAATACTACTGTGTATGAAATGTTTACTAGTGTTTATCTGGTTGGGTTCAGTTGGAAGAATTACTGCTGTAGTGTTCAGGTTTTATCTCCTCCCTCATTCTGTTTCTCAGGTTGGGAACTACAAGCGCACAGTGAAGCGGATCGATGACGGTCACCGGCTCTGCAATGACCTGATGAACTGTATCCACGAGCGTGCCAAAATTGAGAAGGCCTACGCACAGCAGCTAACAGACTGGTCCAAGAGATGGAGACAGCTGGTGGAAAAAGGTGCTGAATCCAGGCATGAGCCAGTATTAAAATTTCATATCAGAAGAGGGGGGCCTGTAAACGGACAGCACAGTATGGTAGTAGTGTAGAGAGAGCTTGTGACAGCAGAGCTTTTACTTAAGATGTTATAAATAAAATTATAATTAATTAAATACATACTTTCCCCTTATTTAGTATAAAAACATAATCTGCAAATGTATTCTCTTACTGTATTCACTAAATATCTGCGTGTTCTTGCCCTGCATGCACACCGCAATCAATAAAATCAATATCCGTGGCCCATTCAGCAGGCAATGAGTCACTGGCAGGTGTGTTTATCAGCTAGCAGTGATGTCAAGTAACAAGTAATGAAGCAGAAATACTTAAGAAGAAATGCTGGTTATCTCTACTTTACTGATGTAATTATTTTTGCATTTTCACACAATTATCTGAACTTTCTACATTTTAAAAACATTTTAATTTCAGCTGGTTTTCATTCCGGCTTCTCATCGTTCAATAAAACCCCTATCCAGATAAATCTCTCAATCCAGATAGAGTGAATCTGATTGTGATTGGATGTAGAGAAGTGTAAACATATACCATTCTAACTCCCTATTGGTTTATACTGTGATCCATCACACCTGCACACATCGGCTTTACTTAATCTTATTTATTCTTAAACGTTAATTTCTGGTTTTAGTTCTTTTCCTAGTTTTTTTTTTCCATTTTTAATTATTTTATTGCTAACCAATTTGTATTATACTGTTTTAACTTTTTAATTTGATTTTTACGTTGGCTTGGAAACCATAGCATGGATACCACAGCAACACCTTACCAACCACATAGCAATCACCTAGCAAACATCTATATTTAAATTTTACTAAAATACATTCATTTACAATCAGCATATATGCAGCTGAAACACTAGGGACCAGCCTAGTGCAAAATCCAAAATTAAACTATCAACATTAACATTTTAATATTTTAACAATATAGTCATTATGGCTTTTAGAAAAAATTGTTTTGTGCTTTTGTTCTTAATGACTTTATTTTCCCCCCCCTTACTTTACTTTTACTTTTGTACTTTAAGTAGTTTTGAAACCAGTACTTTAGAGTACTTTTACTTAAAGAGTAAAAATCAGCTTGAGTTGATTCTTCTTCAACTTCTACAGAAGTATTTTATTAATCCCTAGTATCTATACTTCTACCTACAGAGTAATGAATGGAGATACTTTTCACACCTTTACCTGTTATAAACCAGCATAAACAACATTTTACACATATTTTAAATGGTCTGTGACACACATACACCTCCATGGGTTAACTTAAAACTTGCTTTGTGTTTAGGTTGACCTCCCTGGTTAAAAAAATATATACTTAATTGTACTTAAAACATATTGAGAAATGTCCAAGTATGCTGTAAACATATTTACAGATGTATGTACTTACCTAAAATATATAAAAAGTACATTAATATTATACTTTCATCAAATGTTTGAAAGTAAATTTTGATCATACTTTGATCATAAGTATAATATAGTGTATTTTAAATAAATAGACTATATGAAATGCACTTTTAGTTTAATGTAATTCAGTACAATTATAAAATATTTATTTCCAAATATATTTTTGTACATTTTTTGTATTTTTTTTGTTCTTAAAAACAACTGTTACAGTAGTTCACTTAAAGTACAATGTATCATGTAACTTTTTAGAAAGTAAATTAAATTACTACATTGTTAAAATGTTTTAAAAATATATTTATTTAGCTATTACATTAATATAACTGTTAAAATGTATTTCAATGCTCTGTAATTATAATTAGAAAGTAAATTATAGGATACAGTGTTAAATAACACATTTAAATGTTAAATAAAAAAAATTGAAAGTAAATTTGTAACATGATAAAATTGATGTACAGTATGTTCAAATATATATTTTATACCTATCGAAATATACTAAAAGTGTGCTACTTACAAACTTACAGGAACAAGAAACATATTTGTACTCTAATGTAAATAGATTACATATATTTAACATCAATTCTTAGCACATTTCAAATATACCTGGTGTATAATAAATAGTGATACAGTTGTAATACTCTAACTTATACTTTTACTGTAAGTATATTTGAAATATAGGGTTACATACATGAAGCAGTTTAAATGTTTAAATATTACTTAAGGATATTTAAAATAATTCAATTACAATCACAATTAAAGTATAATAAGTACAAAAAACGTTGTTTCATTTTAGCACTCATTAAATATACTGATTAATAATAATGTGGCTTCAAGAACACTTTAGTGCACTATAGCATATACACTAGGGCTGCCTTTTAATATAAAGTCTTCTCTCTGTGATTCAGGGCCTCAGTACGGGACGGTGGAGCGAGGATGGATCACGGTGATGACAGAGACGGAGAAGGTGAGCGAGCTCCATCAGGAGGTGAAGAACAATCTGCTGAATGAGGACCTGGAGAAGGTGAAAAACTGGCAGAAAGACTCCTACCACAAACAGATCATGGGAGGCTTTAAGGAGACCAAAGAAGCAGAAGAAGGATTTAAAAAGGCACAGAAACCGTGGGCCAAAAAACTCAAAGAGGTGAAAAAAAGTCAATTATATTCATAATATCACTGATATAACTGTATATTCAGTTATTGGTTTTGTTTAGACAATTCTTCAACTTTTTATTGATTGATTTGCTTAATTTTAGTGTACAGTATATATATTTTTTGCTACATTGTGAATAAATACTGAAGTCATATGAATATGAAGGAACACGTAAGGAATCATGTAGTAACTTAAAAGTGTTAAACAAACCAAAATACTCTGTGAAGCTGCATTTAGGTGCTCCTATCTTTAAAACTGTTAACTTGAGGTTTCTGAGGCTGGTAACTCTTGAACTTGAACTTATCCTGTACAACAGAGGAAACTCTTGATCTTCCTATCCTGGGGTGCTCCTGATGAGGGCCAGTTTCATCATAACATTCTAATGGTCTTTTTGTGACTGCACTTCAGCATACTTTCAAAGTTCTTGAATTTTTTTCAGATTGACTGACCTTCATTTCTTAAAGTATTTATTTTTCTTTATTTAACAAGAAATTCAAGTAATTATCTCTTGACGAGTTCAGCACAGCTGTTAAGTGAAAGCCATTCCAGAAGATAATTCCAAGAGGTGTCTACTTTGAAGAATCTAACATATAAAGCATGTTCTGGTTTGTTTAACACTTTTTTGTTCAATAAATAATATCTTATGTTTTTATAATAACACTGATAGCAGTGTTAAATGTTTAGTGTTAATGTGACACTGTGCAGTGTACTATTTACTTATGCTAGTGTTGTTCATTAGTGTTTATAGCAACACCTAAAGTGTTAATTTTACACCGTTTGGAGTATGTACACAGCAGAAAGGCAAGTGTTAAATTAACTCCCACAGAGTTGATTTTAACTATTTTTCAGGGAGTTCACTCTCAAAATAGCCCTCACTTTCAAAATAGTTAAACATTTAACACCTTGCCAGAGTTCCTTTTCAACTCACATTTGTATTTCTTTAACTCCCTTAATTGTTACACTAACACTGAAAAGATTTTTAAAAAATTATAAAGAGAAGAAGACTGGTCAATTAATAGGACTTTTTATTATTTAATTATTATTCAGGACAGGTTAGCGTGTAATTTTCCATTGTATTTCTTAGTGCTTTACCAACACTTTATCACAATTTACTGTACAAAGGATGGTAACTTGCTCTTATAGCCTACAATATATTGGCTAGACAAACAACCATTAAACAAAATATAACACAATACCCAATGGAAGGGAGCCCTGGTGGGCAAGATTTCACACTGATGATAGTTAGGATAGTTAGGATCTGAGGGACACACCCATTATGCAAATGACGTGTTTAACTGGGCGGAGTTTAATTAAATCTCTGTGGTGTTGGCCAGTATTTATTGGGTTTAGTGGGATTAACACTAAAATATTCAACTCTGTCACTCCAACACTGAACACTATTTAAATCTGAATGAGTTAAAATTACACTTGAGAGTGAAAATCAACTCTCAGCTGTTTAACTCTGAAATTTCAACTCTCCTGTTTTTGCTGTGTAACTTGTTCTTTTTGGAAATGTAGCTTTTCTGTGACCCAGTTTTCCTTATGTTCCTTACTGATGTTCTGTTCCTGATGTTTTGTGTTCTGGCACTTTTGTACCATAGATAATTGTCCTTAGGCATAAATGTGCCTGTGTTTTCCCAATTACTAGATCAATACTGTATTGGATGTGACAGCTGCTGCACAGCTACTGCTAGCAACCCAAGTGCTAATTGCCTTATTTCAATAATGTGTCAGCGTCTGCTATTTTCCCTGAAATAAGCAGTTCTCAGTGCAGTCTTTAGCACTTTCTGATGCACTGTTATAGTTTAAAAAGATGGAATGCATTAAGCTGAATGTGTTACTGGTTAACTTATATTTTTAATAATTTATTTCTTGTGCACTTCCTTTTTCCTGCTAGTTGGAAACAGCAAAGAAAGCATACCACATGGCCTGCAAGGAGGAGAAGCTGGCTTCTACTCGAGAAGCTAACAGCAAGGGAGAGACCCCCGCCCCTGCAGAGCAGCAGAAGAAGCTTCAGGAGAAGGTGGAAAAGTGCAAAAACGATGTTCAGAAGGTGAGTTTAGGTGAAACAGTGTGAAGAGAACCTTATTTAAAGTGACTGTTCGTATTATTTTGTTTCTGAACTGAAAGCAGAAGCATTTCTGAGTGGAGAAGAATATGGATAAAATATTGTGTTTAATGGTACCAGTGTGCTGAAACGACCTTCCCTGCTAAGCCTAATACTGTATATTTATTCAAAAAACTGGGGTGTCGAGTCGCTTTTTCACGGGAGTTCTTCTTCTGGGCATGTCACATGTCTTTACATACTTACGTCACACGTACAGCCTCTAAAAGAGGATCCGGCTCAGTTTTACTGAACGGGAGCGGCTGGTGGAGCAATGGAGACTTCAGAAGAGGAAACTCAGAGCTCAGTAGCTCATTCACTCATAGTAAAACCAAATAAATGAAGAAGTGAAGTTTCTGACTGAGCACTCTCTCTCTCTCTCTCTCTCTCTCTCTCTCTCTCTCCCTCTGTCTGACTGAACATAACCTGGAATCGGATTTATCCTCTCTGAAAGGAGACCGTATCACACCTGCCCAGTTTAAAATAATTCTTCAGCATGCTTGGTGCAATTACTCATTCTCACCAGAGATGGCCCTAAATCACAAAACTTACAGACATCATATAAAATGCTGTGAAAAAAGTATTTTCACTTTAATATCAGACACATATATTGTCTGAATTAACTGCTATAACCACATATTTTGGAAAGCTGTGTCAAATTAGAGCCAGATTACTACCAGACCTGTACAATTAGAAAATAACTTAGAAAATAGAATGTCTGACAACATGAAGCAGATAAAATATCTCAAAAAACAACACATTATGCCCCGATCAGTCTGGAAAAGAGTCATTTTTAAAGCTTTGGGACTCCAGCAAACCACAGTGAGAACATATATTTACAAATGGAGAAAACATGGAACACTGGTAACCCTTCCCTGGAGTGACTAGCCTACCGAAATTACTCCAAAAGGGCATGGACAACTCATTCAGGAGGTCCCAAAAAATCCAGAACTGCAGGTCTCACTCGCTTCAGTTAAGGTCAGGGTAAATGATTCAAAAATAAGAAAGAGACTCGGTGAAAATGGTCTCCATGGGAAAGTTCCAAGGCAAACTGCTGACCAACAAGAACACAACCACCCGAACCAACCATTTACCATCATTGACCTTGATGATCCCATGACGTTGGGGACTTTGAAAATATTCTTTGGACTGACGAGACAAAAGTGGAACTTTTTGGAAGTTATGTGTCCCTCTACACCAGGTTTAAGAAAGAAAAAGAAAGAAAAAAAACACATCAAATCAACTAAGTTATTAGGTTTAGGGAGCTAACACTTTTTCACATAGAGTCAGGTTGGCTTGAATACATTTTTTTCCCATAATAAATTAAATTATCGCTAGATTTGCTCAGGTTATCTTTGTCTGATATGATAAAAAAGTAAAAGCAGAATAAATCTGTAGGGGGGCAAATACTTTTTCACAGCACTGTACAGTACCAGTCAAAAATTTGGACGCACTTTAAGTTTAGTGATTTTTTTTTACCTCAGTTTAAAATGTTCTGCATTGCAGATAATACTAAAGTCATCCAAACTAGAAAGAAAAACATATGGAATTATTTAGTAAACAAAAATATGTTTTTTATTTTGCTGTAAAGTATTGAGAGTTGTCTTGTTATAAACTGAATATCTCAAAATCACATTTTTGTGGTTTCACTGTTATCGTGGGCAATGTATTGTGATAATTTCCTATCGTGAGATGCCCTGTAATTCATGTATCTTTCACTACAGCTGTTGTTTTAAGAAAATAAAAAAGACTATTTAGCACTTCACACTATAAGCAAGACCATTAGATACTGACAGTTCACTCTGCTTTAAAGTGTTTCTTCCTAGCCATCACATTCCAGCTCACCAATTATCACGACGGCAGATCTGTTCAAGTCCGCTGAGAGCACCATGACATCACTGTTCTGCTTCTGGCCCACTCAACGTGAAAGAGCACAGCTCCGCTCAATAGTGAGCCCTCGGATGCACTATAGGGTCAATTCATTAGCCTTTAACATCAGTCGCCTTACATCAGTCATAACCACTTAACCCCAGCCCGAGCCGTGCCGCGCCTGAAACCGCTCGTCCCTAAACGAGTCTCTATTGACCTGTGGGCTCACAGCATGGACGAGTAATGAATTAAATTAGAGACAATAAAGTCATTATTCATTATTCAGAGTGTCTGTAGTAATTATCATCACAATGTCCTTCATAGTAGCAGCAGTAGGATCTAAATATATACAGTGCATATTAATGAAATTTATGGAAACGTGTGAGATGATGATCTTGGTCCTGCTTTATATAATAAATGATTATCTAATAATTATAATGAGATGGATAGATTTTTTTTTGTACTTTATTATAATAAGGGCAATAATACACGAGAGGGAGTGCTATAATGTGTAATATTGGCACTGCTTTGCTACATTATGGCACAAACCTCCAGTGTATTATTGTGATTATACCACAGTTTCATTATCTCTGTTTATTGAAAGATTTTGAGTTAAAGAGGAGGAGAAAATACAATCTGTTTGGTTATATAAACTCTGTTAGTTAAAATAGTTCCATTACTGCTCTGTTTGTAGCTGTGCTGTTTGGTTTGTAAGCGCTGCATCGTTGCTAGGTTACCTGTATGTGGTGTGGAGTAATACATGGAGAGCTTCGGTTACAGTCCATTACCGGCTAATAACGGCAATCATAGAACGCCTCTTAGCCAATCACATTGCAGGGTCGGAACTGTGGTATAATATTTTATGATAGTTTTGATCATTTGATCATTTATACATTTAAAATATTTAGTGTATTTTTAGTAAATATTCAGTAAATATTTACGACACAAAATCTCTCCTGTTAATGACACTCCTTCCTGTTATTTTTTATGTTTTGAGTAACAGGAATCAAAGTATGAGTGAATGAGGAATGAGTTTTTAGCATAAAATTAGCAAAAACATGAAAATGAGCTAAATGGCAGCTATGCTAATAGCATGAGAACACTGAGCACATTCTAGTGATTTTCCCAAATTGTGTATTTTAACAATAAATAAATAAGATGTAAAAATTAATTTAGGTAACAGGACAGAGTGTTGAGATTTAGCTCCTCAGTCATTGTTACAATAAGATCAAATATACTGAGAAACTAATGGGGGATCTTCCCATGATCTTCATCAGAAAAACCAGCTGAAGTCACTTCCTGTTGTAGATGTGACTTCCTGTGTAGAATGTTCAAGATGTTTCAGAGAGGGTAATGTGTTACGGTAACAGGAGTGAGTAAAACCCAGGAAAACACAACTAAAATGTGTATTTGCGCTTAAATATTATGGATTTGTTATTAAAAATTTTTTTTGAGGATAGAAGGGATTTAGAGTCACACAACAAGGCAAAAAAATACATCTCTGAAGGATTTTAATAATTATATTTCATGGTTAAGTTTATAGTTAGAGAGTGGGGACAGGTGTTCAAAGTAGTTTTTGTTAATGTTTTTAATTGCATATTTTATTTTTGCAATCAGGCAAATGTAAAAGACACTATGCTTAATAATAAAATGTATTTTAAAGTTATTTTGTGACCACATTTATACATTTCATTTCCTGGAGACAGAAATGGCACAGATTCGGTGGAATGGTCCTTAATTCTTTATTTTGAATACAGTAAATTCCCTATGAATACCTTTTGTCTTTTTGAACATATTTAAATATGTGCATATACACTATGAATAGTAGGAATGTAGGAATGTAGCAATGTAGGTTTAGCATATTGTCACTGTGCAATGAAAAACACTTATCTCCAAAACAGCAACTTTACAGGAGAGAGAAAAAAACTTGTAAACTTTCAATGAAGGTCAATGTAAAAATAGTTTATTTCAGGTCATTTTGAAGAGTTTCTATTGGTCCATTCATCAATACATTTTGGCACAGTGTAAGAGAAAGTTTGTCTGTTTAAATTATGTAGTAAACTAAAAATCGACCAAAATGGAGATGTGTTTTTTTTTTTATTGCACAGCAATGATATAGAAAGTGCTGATGGGTGCATGTTGTGTTGATTATCAGGCCAAAGAGAAGTACGAGAAGGCTCTGGACGAGCTGGGGAAGTGCACGCCGCAGTACATGGAGAACATGGAGGCGGTGTTTGAGCAGTGCCAGCAGTTCGAGGAGAAGAGGCTGAGCTTCGTCCGGGAGGTGCTGCTGGACGTCAAGCGCCACCTTAACCTCACCGAGAACCAAAGGTCAGTCAGGAGCTCGCGGTCTGCTCACCATCTGCTCCCAGCCTCGTGCTATTGTAGCTAACAATGATTGAGACATAATGGGACCCAATTAGCCTGTTCACATTTACATAATCCCAACCGATCCCGGCGACCGCCGTTCATTTAAAGCTAAATTAGCATATGGCGCTACATATGGTGTCCCTTTAGCAAGTTTAGGGTTCAGACTTAATCCAAAACTCAGGGCAGTACAAGGGGTTTTCATAGTGTAATCAGTATGATTTAACCCTTTCATACCTGTTTTTTTCCAATGAAAAAATATAATAATGCACTTTTCTGTCTGTAATGCATTTGAAAACAAGATTCACCAAAAACAAATTAATAAACAAATTAACTAACAAGCATATAAATAAATAAATACATATAAAAATACAATACTTGTACTTTTTATGTTCACTGCAGTGGAGTAATTTGTTTAACGTTGTTAATTTTATATTTTTTTAAATTTCACATTCACTCATTAGCTGGGATGTTTTCATGCTTGACTTCACAAAAGTGCAAACTTTTATTTTTCCAATGCGGCTGAACTGCTGTTTGATTGGATGATATATGTCTGTTCTGGTGCACAATAGGTGTCAATTTGTGTACAAGAATACATAAAAAGGTAGAAGACAGATGTTGTCCATTGCAATGCACACTGGGTCTGAAAGGGTTAAATACGTACATCTAATTGTTCCTCCATTAGAATTAATTATTAAAACATATTTAGACTTTCACTGGAGAATTTAGAATTGGGAGTTTTATAAGTGAAGCTTTGGTAATTTTACTTTTGGATTTTTTTATGTGATTTTTTTTATTTTTTTTTATTTTTTACATATGGCAATTTAGAACTGTATTTTGTTTCTGAATGTGTTGAAATTGCCAATTAAAACTATTTTGGGATTTCTGTGCATGGAAATAGTTGTTTCTAACAGTTTTTTTATTATAATGTGTGAATATATTACTTTATAACATTATTTACAGTGTCAGATGGAATATCATTGAAATAGTCGCTAAAATCTTTATTTTAGTCAAATGCATGTTGAATAATCTAATCAGTTATAACCAAAGCTCTTGATTTGGCATTTTCAGATAGATGCATCATAATTGATAAAAATTGATAGTGAGTGAGATGATAGTGAATACATCTTTTGTTTTCTCAGCTACGCCACGATCTACCGGGACCTTGAAAGAACCATCACATCTGCCAGTGCCCAAGAAGACCTGAAGTGGTTCAGCAACAACCACGGGCCAGGCATGCACATGAACTGGCCACAGTTTGAGGTACAGTAATTATTATACTGTATGATTAATAACTGTAATCATTACTATTTTTTTATTTTTATTTTATGAGTTGATTTGAACTGTTTTTATACTTACTATACCTATTTTATACAAATTAGTTTATGCTTATTGCCAGGAAAATGTCAGGAAACTGTTTTCTGACCACCTGATCTTGGTGTCCACTGACCATTCTTTGGTCTTGGGTAATTTTGATGGATTGATGTTGAGCCCAACTGCCTTTAATCTTAGCAAATAATTATTTGTTTTATTTGTGTCTTTGGGGAATTCTCTTAAGAAACACACTCAGACTGACTTGCTCTTGCTGGAACATATAGTCAATGTATGACCTCCCTCTATAACACTGATCATTTTATTACAAAGTCAGGAAGTGGGATATACTAGTGCATCTAAAAAACATTTAATATCATTGATATATTATATAGATGTATTACACACAGGGTGATCTATTTTGAGCGTTTATTTATTTTATTGTTGGTGATTATGGCTTACAGCCAATAAAAATGCAAAAATCAGTGTCTCAGAAAATTAGAATATTATATAAGAACAATTGGTACTTTTGGCAGTGTGGGCAGTGTGCCAAGTCCTGCTGGAAAATGAAATCTGCATCTCTATAAAAGTTGTCAGTAGCAGAGGGAAGCATGAAGTGCTGTAAGATTTTGTGGGAGAACAAAACTGCACTGACTTTAGACTTGATAATAAAACACAGTGGATCAACACCAGCAGATGACATGTCTCTCCAAACCATCACTGATCATCAGTATTAAATTTTACATTTATTTAGAGAAAAATCAAGGGAGCAGAGTCTGGAGGAAGAGTGGAGAGACACACAGTCCAAACTGCTTGAGGTCTACTGTGAAGTTTCCACCAATCAGTGATGGTTTGGAGAGACATGGTTGCATATGCTTCTCTCCGCCATTGCAAATGAATGAACAAATGCCTGATGTTGAATACTTCTTTTTAAGGAATATAATCCAGACCTGACCCATGCCATTAGCAAGAAAGAGAAGGTGAAAAAGAACCATGATGGAGTCACACTCACTCATGTCACACCTGCTGGAGATCACGCAACACCACCGACTGGAGACCGGGGCAGGTAGAGATCTATCTTTTTTACTTTTTTTTTTACACCTTTTCACCATTCTGTGACCAGATTGCAGATAATCCTCATGGATCTGGATATCAGAAGTGCTGAGTGTGTACTCTGTTAAGGTTGAATTATATTTCTGCATCTAGTACAGTGTCTATACCGCCTGCTTAAGTGACCTATCCTACTGTGAGCATTTATACTTGAGTGTTCAAGGATCAGTAGACCAATCACAGTTGCTGTCTTATTTCTGAGGATGTGTGCTTTTGGCTCCTCCGTAGGCTATGGCATAGGATTCATGACTATGTGTAGTATGGTATAGGCTCTGTTATTTTCCTTAAATCTACCTTGTACCTTGCATCTTTAGGATTTGGCAAGATATTGAATTTAGATAAATTAGACCATTGAGTAAGACTATAAAGCTTATGTATGGTAAGCTGTGTCATCATTGATATGTTTTTAACCATCATTTTATTTCAAGATTGATTATCTGATTATTTTAGACCTGGACTTTTGTTTGGTGGTTATTTTAATTTCTCCTATCTATTTGGGATTAATAGGGCTCAACAAGTATGAAAACAAAAAAACAATGTCCTCATATATGGACAGTAGTTTATTTTAACGCAGTTATTTGTTTAAAAATAATCCTTGCCATTTAGGATCTCAAGGACCGATTTAGCTACAAAACTAACTTTTAGCTGTCGACAGTACGTAAATATACTAGTTTTAAATGTAAAATTGGATGATAATTTTTACGTGGCCCACGTTTCTGTCTGGACTGGCTGTAGAAACTTTTGACTGGCATTCCTGCAATCTTGTTTTCAATCAGTTGAATGTAATATTGTCATGTGACCACTAGATGGTATAAGCAGTGTCTCTATATAAGGCCAAAGAGTCAACATTATTACACAGAATTAAGTATCATAGTGCAGAGAAACAAGAATGTAATGTTCTCATATGAGGACACAGGGTCTCAAGAGGTTTACTGTTCTCTATCCCTAGCAAAGAAACCTTAGAAAACTTGTCTGTATGTCTTTTATAATCTTTACTTGTTTGATTTTGCAGTGTGAGCAGTTATGATAAGAATCAGGGCTATTCAGCCGAGTGGTCAGATGAAGACCAGCCTGCAGCCCAGCAAGCCGCTGAGACCAATGGAGGAAACAACCCTTTTGAGGAGGACGTGAGCAAAGGGGTTCGGGTTCGGGCGCTGTACGACTATGAAGGACAAGAGCAGGACGAGCTCAGCTTCAGAGCAGGTGAGAAACTCAGATTTAAATTCAATATATTTCTACTGATTAAACTGTAGAATTTAAACATAAGGGCAACACTTTACTTGGATGTAGAGGTCTGCACTCCCGCGGGAGTCCCGCGGGACCCGCGGGACCCGTCAGAATATGTTGCGGCGCGGGACAAAACTGAATTGTTATTGGCGGGAGCGGTAATTTAATCAATACAGGCCATGCGGGAGCGGGACCACATTAACATGTGGTCCCGCTCCCGCAAATTGATAAATAGTTAAGAAAATTATAATAATCACGCTATGATTCCCATGCAAGCAACAAAAAAACACAAGAAAAATCTCTCGGAGGATGGACACACACACACACATTTTCAGCATCTCCAGCAGGCGTGTGCAGAGGAGGGGGGGGGGGGGGGGGGAGGGGGGTGTGTAATTTAAAGGACGACATTTACTATACTGGTGCAAAATAATAATAATAATAATAATAATAATAACAATAATAACAATAATAATAATAACAATAACATTGTTATTGTTATTATTATTATTGTTATTATTGTTATTATTATTATTAATAATAATAATACAAATATTAATTAAACTAATTGAATTTAATTTTATATATTTTTACATTTATTATTTTATATAATATAGATCCACTTCTAATCCACTTCTAGGATTCTTGATGCACCTGATGGCATGTGTTTGGACTGCGAACTGAATTGCTGTTTTAATAAATACATATGTAAATTTGAAGCACTAAATGTAATTAATTCAATTCATATTAGGACTGCGGGACGGGAGCGGCGGGAATGTGTATGTGGCGGGCGGGAGCGGGATTAAAAGAAGTGATTTTTTTGCGGGAGCGGGCGGGAGCGGGACAAAAAGACGCGGGAGCGGGCGGGAGCGGGTTTAAAAAAACAGTCCCGCGCAGACCTCTACTTGGATGGTCCATTTGATGGCCTCTTTGATGCTCAACTGACATTTAATGACATGTCTATTAAATGCAAATGAACTAAAAGGTGAAAGTAAATAAATCTCTATTGAATAAAACCCTACACTCAACTCTAATCCAAACGCTTATCTTAATATTTTAGGATTGGGTTTAGGGTTAGATTTTAAGTTTAGTTTAAGGTTAGGGTGAGGGTTAGGTGTAGGGTTTGATTTTAGGGTTGATTAAGGGTTAAGGTTAGGGTTAGGTGTAGGGTTAGATTTTAGGGTTGATTAAGGGTTAAGGTTAGCGTTAGGTGTAGGGTTAGATTTTAGGGTTGATTAAGGGTTAAGGTTAGGGTTAGGTGTAGGGTTAGATTTTAGGGTTGATTAAGGGTTAAGGTTAGGGTTAGGTGTAGGGTTAGATTTTAGGGTTGATTAAGGGTTAGGGTTAGGTGTAGGGTTAGATTTTAGGGTTGATTAAGGGGTAAGGTTAGGGTTAGGTGTAGGGTTAGATTTTAAGCTTAGGTTAAGGTTAGGGTTAGGGTTAGGTGTAGGGTTTGATTTTATGGTTGGTTAAGGTTAGGGTTAGGTGTATGTTTAGGTTCTATTTTGAATCATTTACATTCAACATAGGGTTAAGTTAAATTTAATGGACATTCAATTCAGTGTTAGTTGAATGTCAGTTGTGCATCAACAAGGCCATAAAATGGACCATCCAAGCAAAGTGTTACCAACATAATTTATTATCATTTCTTTCTGTTAGACTTTAGCACGCATGGTACTGTTATTGGGCTTACTTTCTCAGGGGATACTGGGGTAATTTTCTCTTTTATAGGGGTCCTCTTTGATTTTATTCCCATCTGGAACGACCATGTATGTGTTTTTCTCAGTCGTCTTCTGAGAAAATTAGAGGCTGAATTATCTACTGTTTTTCACTGAACTCTTTGGTCCTCCGCTAATTTTAGTCCCGTCTGGACGCACATCTCTGAGTTTCTTCACCTTTCGTCACCACGTTTAATAAAATAGCTATTTGTCCACTGCCACGCAACGTAATTACTCTTTGGGCTCACGTTTTTAAGCGGAGATCCACGTAAACACAACAGCGAGTGGAAATGGAGGAGCTACTGAACGTGATGTCACGTGACTGAGAAGGCCAGAAAACTTACTGGTCCTCCTGTTTTTTTTAATTGCAGTCTGAATGCAAGAGTTTTTTCACTGAGTAGAAGTGTGAAATATTTTTTACAGATGTCCCCCTGAGAATCTGAAAAACTGACAGTGTCAGGACTAATACATCACTGATTTTTAGGTATATTATCTTCAGTTACAAACTAAAGTAGGAAACTTCAGACAGTGTAAACAGGTCTTGTTTGATCTACTACATTTAGCAGGATCTATACAGTCTTTACCCACTTTAATCAAAATACCTCAGAGGGTTAAACCTAACAAGACCTGACAGAAGCATTGTCTCTACTCTTACAGGTGACGAGCTGACCAAGCTAGAAGACGAAGATGACCAAGGCTGGTGTAAAGGACGACTGGACAGTGGTCAGCTTGGCTTGTACCCAGCCAATTACGTTGAGCCTATTTAGTTGCCTTGTTTGGAGGACGGCCTTCTTTCCTAAGGGGCCTAAAAGACTGCACTGTCCACTGCACACATAACCAGAGACTTCCCAGCACTATCCACCAGGAGAAGACTGGCTGAGAACTGTCCACCATAAACGTTCCTTCTATATCTTAACTGTGAAAAAAGAACATCACCATCACAAAACAACCCAGAGAGTATACCCTCAGTATACTGTATCTACTGTGTCCGTCCACGAGGTTTGGGTACTCCGAAATGAAGAGTCCATATCTAACATATCAGTGTGAGGGGACAGTTTTGTGTCCCCTTCAACCTGTGTAAAGTTATGTGCAGCTGGCGTACGTGTGCAAATATGTTCTCCTGTAAAAACTGTTATTATATTGTACTCCATGAAGCCTAGCGTAGCAAGAATGAGCTATGCGCTGTGTATATTTAAGGACTTTTGCGTGTGGCAGTGACAGTCTGAGGACTGAACCTGGTATGGCCCTGCTTAAGACATGCATTTACATTCCTTTCTTACCATTTATTTATTGATTTGGGGACATTCCTTGTTGATCGGAGGTGTATCTGATCATGTGATCATGTTCTTACCTCCCTGTATACGCAGTCACGTATGTTTCGGCATGTGCTACAGTGTTTACACTCCACTCGGAATGCTGCCTGCGCTGGTTTTAATCTGCCTTACCGCAAAAGGACTGTGAACCTCTGGCACCGGCTTGTGTTCTTCAGGTACTTCCACGGTGTGCTATCGTCTTCTTTAGTACTTTCCTTTTGCCCATAAACACTTGGTCCCACTTGTCTCTGAAGACACTCTGTAACTCAAATTTTACATTGTTATTACATTGATTATTAATGTGTAATTACACGGTTATTTGAGGCATTTACTTCTGGTGATGTGTGCACTGTTACTGTGTTATTACCATTTAATAACACTAATCAATGCTGGAGTTAATTGAATTACATAAGCTCTATAACTGTAGTCCAGCAGTGACAATGAGGCCATCACCATTAGTTACATTGTTATAGCATGGATTATTAATCCACAGTAATTACACAGTAATAAGCGGCACAGTTAATCAGGTCTCACTTTCTATTAACTGTCTCAGAAGATACTCTATAACTCGAATGTTTCATTGTTATAACATGGATTATTAATGTGTAACTACACAGTTATTTGAGGCATTCACTACTGGTGTAATTACAATTTGATTACACAAATCAACCCTGGAGTTAATTAAATTACATAAGCTGTACTATTGTAGTCCGTTGATAACAATGAGGATTTCACCAGTAGTTACATTGTTATTACATGGATTATTAACATGTAATTACACAGTTATCTGAGGCATTTACTGTTGGTAATGTATGCACTGTTACTGTGTAATTACTGTGTAATTACACAAATCAATGCTGGTGTTAACTGAATGATTATATAATCCCTAATATTGTAGTCCATCAGTAACAATGAGGATATCACCAGTAGTTACATTGTTAATACATGTATTGCTAATGTGTAATTACATTACATTATTTGAGGCATTTACTACTGGTAACATGTGCACTGTTACTGTGTAATTACTGTTTAGTTACACAAATCAATGCTTGCATTAATTGAATGACTACAGCAGCTGTACTATTGTAGTTCATTGGTAACAATCAGGACATATCCAGTAATTATGTTGTTATAACACAGATTATTAATGTGTAATTACACAGTTATTTGAGGCATTTACTACTGGTAATGTGTGCACTGTTACTTTGTGATTACCATTTAAATACACAAATTAATGCTGGAGTTAATTAAAAGATTACATAAGCTCTAATACTGTAGTCCATCAGTAACAATGAGGAGTTCACAGTAATTTGAGGCATTTACTACTGGTGATGTGTGCACTGTTACTGTGTAATTACTGTTTAGTTACACAAATCAATGCTGGAGTTAATTGAATTATAGAAGCCCTACTTTTGTAGTCCATCTGTAGTAACAATGATTAACATTATTATTATGTGGATTATTAATGTGTAATCACACAGTTATTTGGCACATTTACTACTGATGATGGGTGCACTGTTACTGTGTAATTACCATTTAATTACACAACACAATGAGGACATCACTAGTAGCTATTACTTGCATTATTAATGTGTAATTACACAGTTATTTGGGAAACAGTAAATCAGGTCTCACTTTCTATTAACTGTCTCTAAAGATACGATGTAACTCGAAATGTTACCTTGTTATTACATGGATTATTAATGTGTAATTACACTGTTATTTGAGGCTTTTACTACTGGTGATGTGTGCACTGTTACTGTGCAATTACCATTTGACTATACAAATTAATGCTGGAGTTAATTGAATTACATAAGCTCTACTAGTGTAGTCCATTGGTAACAATGAGTACTTCATTAGTAGTTACATTGTTACTACAAAGATTGTTAATGTGTAGTTACACAGTTATTTTGCGACATTTAAACAAATCAACGCTGGAGTTAATTGAATGACTACATGGCTACATAGGCTGTATTATTGTAGTCCGTTGATAACAATTAGAACTTCACTAGTAATTATGTTGTTATTACTTGCATTATTAATGTGTAATTACACAGTTTTTTGAGGCACTTAATATAAAGTGTGACCACACTATAGTCTAATTATTTTAATTGGTATTGTGGCTAATAACTGTGTAAGTACACATAATAATTCCTGCAGTAACATTAGTGTAACTACTTGTAATGTGTGTATTGCTACTTTGTAATTACTGTTTAATTACCAAATCAACGCTGCAGTTAATTGAATGATTACATAAGCTGTACTATTTTAGTCCATTGGTAACAAAGAGGACATCACTAGTAATTATGTTATTATTACTTGCATTATTAATGTGTAATTACACAGTTATTTGAGGCACTTAATATAAAGTGTGACCACACTATAGTCTATGTTTGTTCAGCTAATTTTTTCGAAGACGTTTTCTGGAAGTGTCATAAAAGTGTCAGACTTGCGTCCTCTTTTTTCTAAAGAAAACATAATTATTTTAATTGGTATTGTGGCTAATAACTGTGTAAGTACACATAATAATTCCTGCAGTAACATTAGTGTAACTACTTGTAATGTGTGTATTGCTACTGTGTAATTACTGTTTAATTACCAAATCAACGCTGGAGTTGATTGAATGATTACATAAGCTGTACTATTGTAGTCCATTGGTAACAAAGAGGACATCACCAGTAATTACATTGTTATTACATGGATTGTTAATGTGAAACAACACAGTTATTAGCGAGACACGGTCAATCAATTTAATTTAATTTAAACACAACGAAAAAACATCACATTAACATCCCCTTTTTGACTAAGAAAAAATACAGTCCCCAGTTTTACATTATGTCTACCTAAATATGTCCTGATTGGTCTGTTATAACATCATTGACCTTGTCTTCATGAGTGCTGGACCATGAAATCCACATAAAGCATAATAATGACACTGCATATTAAAACTAACACTTAAACAACATAACAATGATAATATTTTCTTTTCTACAAACTTTTATTTTTTTTGTCAGCAGTGCAAATTTAAGTCAAATATATCCACAAAAATGCCCTAATCTCTCTTCTGTTTCATGTATGCAGAGGGCATGGGAATGGAAACAGAGGGATGACGTCTGTATGATGAAGCTCATGTTATGTAATCTACTCTTAATACTGGTGTAGTGACTGTTCAGTTATACTTCAAAATAAAACACATCGACCTGACACCAGCGCTCTGCACCGCGTCCGCCTTCACTGTAGTCTTTTACATTCACTATAATCTTATTCATTTACATTTACATTTACTTTCCAAATAACCAAAGCAGCTATAAAATTATCAATTCAAACAGTGGAGAAAAAGGTTTATTAAAAATATATTTCATCTATGGAAAAAGGTGGCAGTAACAACTGCAATCAAACCTTTGTAGTAACTACCACCACCATGTTTGACAGATTAGAATGATTTTATTAAGGTAGAACAATGCAATAGAGCATTTCAGCAATAGGAACGATTCATGTCTTCCAATAAGTTTGGAACCCATCAGTCCACAGAGTTATCCCTCTAAATATTGGGAGTTGTGTAGATTTTGTGTTCACTTGTTTTTAATCTTTTGTATTCTCTTTTGTACACTTACTATCCATTTTTAAGCTCCCTTCATCATATTTCACTCATACTTTATCATAGTTCTACTGTATAATAATTACAGACTGTTTCTCTACATACTTTATTTTTATTCACCTTTTTTACCCTGTTCTTCAATACTCAGAACCCCACAGGAGAGAAAACCATCACAGAACAGCTTACAGGGTTGTTATTCTCAGTGCTGCAGTGATTAGCAGTGATTAGCAGTGATTAGCGTGGTGGTGGGCTATGAGGTGTTAGTGTGTGTTGCAGACATCCCAAGTTGGAAAAGTTGACCCCCCCCTCCCCAAAAAAAAAACAAAAAAACTTGCACACACACCAAAGGATAACGAAACTTTACTTTTATATTAATTAATTTTACTTTTTTTTAAATTAAATTTAGAGTATTCAGAGGTGAAATGAGTTTTATCTTTTTTCTTTTTGGAAGGCCTTGCCTCTGCTTTCCTTTTTTTTTGGGGGGGGGGGGAAGTACTTTATTTGACAAAAATTGACAGTTACAATATCACAAAAAATCGCACATCATCAAAAACATTTCATATCATATTACAATAATTATTAATAATGCCTCCACCATGATCTGCTTTCTCTCACTGACTGAACAATTCCCGTCCGGGAGGAGGGAAAAACACTGCCCGCCCACACTAAAAACTGATTGGCTGTCTCACAGACTCTTTGCAGAGAAAAGGCCAATCAGAACCCTCTCTGTTTTCTCTCTCTCCTTCCCATACGCGATTAGAGAAAAAAGTCTGTGGCCTGTGTGCGCGTTTGTCACACTTGTTCTGAATTCAGGGAGATTATATGTGACTCGCGGGCATCAGGGAGCCGCTACCGAAATGAGGGAGACTCCCGCAGCTTCAGGGAGACTTGGTTTGTCTGGTGTTGCTCTGGTACGAGTGGATCAGGCTCAGCATCAATGCTGCCTTCCACAGAAGAGGAGTGGGTACATTAGTTTGTTAGCTAGCTAAATTAGTTAAGTAGGTAATTGAAACATATTTTGAGCTTTTCATTATCTCAGTGTTTTTTTTTTTTATTATATACCCAAGGAATAACTGAAGTGGTTCTGTTTTACACTGGCTAGCTTTATTCTTTTAATACCTCTCAATTGGTACACAGTGCTATTGCTGGATTTCACATAGACATGTGTCTTTAGTTGATAGCTAAATTTACCACATTCAAACTAATTCCCATGTGTCTGATCTTAACATTTTATGGAGAATAAACCAACACCAAAACATCTTAACCCAGAAGAAACGACTCGAAGTGCCCCTGCACTCGTAGACTAGCTGTAAAGTTAGCCTCTTCTCCCACAGACTCTGTAGTTGACAGCTAAATTTAAGATATCCAACCCAATTCCCATATATCTGCTAGCATATTCTTCCACAGAATCTCATCTTTGAACCATCCTCTTCATCTGAGCTTCAGAACCCAGCTTCCCTCCACAGAATAGAAAGAGCAGATGTATGGATGTTTTGCTGAATGAGTTAAATTTAGCTCCTTCAATCACATACGCAGCTCCTTTCTCCGGAAGGCAGTGGGTATAAGTTAGGTATAAGGTATTTAGTGAGCTAGCTCTGCTAGCACAGCACTCCTGTGTGTGTTGTGTGTGAAAGCTGGTTAGCTATACTGTAAATTGCTGTAAATAAGGTTAAAAAGGCTTGTGGAATCCTGGGTTAGCAGGTAATCAAAGCTAGCTACTTTATGATCACTATCTATAGCAAAAATATTGCTAAAAATTATTTATTATGAACTGATCAGATATTTTAACACAAATGTGGAAGAAATTAACTCTTAAAAATAGGCATGGCCAGTGAACACAGAAAAACTGGAGAGTTACAATTTACAATTTAGATTCCATCAGGCATTCCATTATATTTTATATGATGGTTGTTTTTCAAGGCAATATGTTGTAGGTTATAAGAGCAAGTTATCGTTTTCTGTACTGTATATTGTGAACACTGAGAAATGCAATGCAATGCAATGAATTAAAGATCTCATGCAATGAAAAAAATACACTGGCAGGATGTAAGCAGGGATGTTTTATCCTGTATTACAAACCCAAAAAAACAAGCTAGCCTCCCCATAATAATAATTCAATGATAAATAATCATATCAATTGACTAATCTTCTTTTTCTAATCTATTGTTTAACTTTATAACTTTTTCAGTGTTAGTATATAAACCCTGGGAAAGAGTTACAATCAAATCTGTGGGAGTTAATTAAACACTTGACTTTTTACTGTGAAGAGAACACAGCAGAGAAGCTACATGCCTGAACTTGAAGGAACATTGAAGGCCAGTTATTCTGTATATTCTGGATCATTAAGAAAGAACAGTCAGGAAGGAGTTGCAGTAAAGTCCTGAAATTATAAGAGACTGGTCAATAACCTTGTTGAACTCTCTTTCACTGACAACATGCAACATTATAGTGAATGTTATGTAATGTCAGTGCAAGCCTGTGAATTAAAGGCCTTTGCTCACAGCATGACAGAAAAGATGTAGTGTCTTAAACTACCACTAGAGGGCAGCGAGAAATAAAAGGCCTTTAATTTATAAGCAAATTGAATACATTGATATGATGACGAATGTACTGACTGCCATGAAACTATCATGTCAGTGTCACTGCTGTGCAGAAAACGATATAATTCCCAAATTATGTCTGGTCAGCAGCGGTCCTATGGTGGTCTTTTTCCACTGAAACTACAGGTGAACTTAAGTCAGGAAGTGTACACCTACAAAGTGTGTATACAATGGCGTGAGCAGATTTTTCTGAGGAAGATTTCTTAAAATAACCTATCACAAAGTCTCAAAATGAGTAAAATAACTTAATAACATAATAACTTGACTCGTGACTTTTTGTGCTTATTTTGAGTTACTTAAATTACTTCAAACAAGACGAACATTCTAAATAAGATTAAATAAGATTATTATTCCCAAAATTATTAAAACAATCTTACAAAAAAGCCAAAAATTCTTATCAGAGAAAAAAAAAAGATTTATTGCCTTGAAATTCTATAATTTCACTCGCTTAGATTTAGTTTTTTGCAAGTATACCATACAGAAGGGTTAATACGTGTGAATATATGAACATGGTTATATTTAAGCCCTTACATTAAACAAACATATATCAGCTCAATATATCGCGTCTCTCGTTTGGGAGAAATCAGTTATTCTAATTTCCAACTCTTCTATATTACAGTACTAAAATCTAACACTAAATAAACTTATAATTAAATGCTATTATTATTAATTATATAATATACAGTACCAGAACAGTTCAACCAGTTCAGTGCTCTTATCTGGGGAGCTGTTAACTTGTGGTTTCTGAAGCTGGTAACTCTGATGAACTTATCCTGTACAACAGAGGGAACTCTTGCTCTTTTTTTTCCTGGGGCGCTCCTGATGAGAGCCAGTTTCATCATTACAACCTTTTTGATGGTCTTTTGTCCTGCACTTGAGGATACTTTCAAAGTTCTTGATTTTTTTTTCTGATCTTTACTTAGTTGAGTATTTTTTGCTTCTTATAATATGGATTAGAACGTTCAAGTTTATTCAAGAAATTCAAGTAATTAACTCTTGAGAAGTTCAGAACAGCTGTTAACTGAAAGCCTGAAAATCAAGATGACTACTTCTTAAAGCTGTATGGGGAAAAGCTGTATGGGGATGTCATCTAAGCAAAAGATGAAGAATCTAAAATATAAAACATATTCTGTTTTTGTTTTTTCTTTGCTAAAATTTCATATGTTTTTTTTTTCATAGTTTGGATGAGTTTTATAGTATTATTCTACATGCAAAACATTAAAGGTGAGTCCAAACTTTTGACTGGTACTGCATTTAAAAGCCCCACTAGGTAGGATTTCCTTGATTTTTGATCTTTTAAAGAAGTGAAATTACAGCTTGAAACTCACTGCAGCGCTGCATTGAGGTGTAATAGGAGGAATAGCTGTGCTCTCATGTATGTGCCGGAGCTCCTCTGACCTCAAACCAGACTCTGTAAGTTTTCTGAGGCGGCCGCGACCAACGCTCGCCAGAACTGCGACCTGCTTTCCGACCTTTAGTTCTAACAGTTCTACAAGGACTACTGCTTCATTCTTTACAAACTAACATACAGACACTCTGGCAGAAGCTGGAAAGAGACCGAATATGTCTGTCAAAGCTGAAAACGAGAAAGAGAAACTAATCCGCCTAAAACATTTATCACACTCTACAACTGTAGGGGAAGCCCACAAGCACAAAATCTCAATCCTACCTAGTGGAGCTTTAATTCTTGCATTTCAGGGCTGCAACATACTGTTTCAACTTTTTTCTGATTTGGTATTGTATATACCATAAATTATCATTAGTACCAATATGTATATATGGCTTTATCAACATTCCTGGAAATTAGACACTCTTTGACAAAGTTTAAACACAGTTCAATAGCATAATAATATTCTGCATTTAACATTTTATGTTTAGAAAACAAGTAGTTTGAATCCTCGGCTTGGCAAGAACACCACACTATATAAACACTACATAAAAAAAAAAAATCCTTGGGCAAGACTCTTAACTCTACACTATCCCACCTGTGTAACATGATTACTAGCATCAGCTAAATTAAAGAAATAGAATTAACCACAAACCTATATAAAGCCCTTATTCATGTTGGACTCTCTTGTGAGCACCATCTCGCACCTGATCTCTACCTGAGAAGAGATCAACGAGGAGTCTTTAACTCGAATTTCTCTGGAACTTCCACTCCTATCTGATAAATATCCAAAGTTTGCTAAACCATGACCATGAAGAATGAAAAAAACACAGTTTATTAATGGAAACAATAAACTTTATGGCCTGAAAAAACAATAAAACCTGCATGAATTGTTAGCTTATTCAAAATACCCCATGAACGTTGCTGTCAATAGGTCAATATCATACTGTAGGGGATCTGGTTTTCTTTAAGGGTCAATGTCATGTCTTTTGTTTCATCCAATCACTGGCCACCATTGCATTTTACAAGATTTACTGGGAATAAAAACATTATTAGAAATACAGAGGAATGTTAACCATCACTTTAATGTACTTGTTTAGCTTTCTTTGATGTGGGAGTTGGGTTTTAAAAAGCTGAAAAATATGATTTAAGTATTTACATGCATTATTTGCTAAACAGTAGTGACAGTATATGCTCAGATGCATTTGTACAAGTCTATTTACTACCCTGTTACATGACCAGGCTACAAATAACCATTACAACACACAGCATAGCATATCTTTGTTTTTAGCACTTTAATATTATAATAATATTTAAATTGATTCCACAGTTGCTTGCATTCCAGGTTTTCCCAGCTTTCTTGCTCCTCACTTTTGACTCTTTGGTCAAAACTACTTTTTTCTTGAGGCCTGGTTTATACAGAAGACTGCACAGAAAATAAGATATCAATGAAAGTTTCAGTGTTTTTTATTATTATTTATAAATGTTTTGCATGGTAGATTATTACTCGTGTCAACCAAACTATAATAAAAAATATATATGGAACAAACCAGAAAATGTTTTATATTTTAAATTCTTCAAAGTAGCACCTCTTGCTTAAATGATCAGCTTTGTGCATTTTGGCTTTGATTTTCTCAGTCAGCTTTATGAGGTAGAGTCACCTGGAATTCAGGCTTTCAGTTAACAGCTGTGCTGAACTCATCAAGAGTTAATTACTTGAATTTCTTGTCTCTTAATAAAGTGTTTGAGAGCATCAGTTGTAAAGTAGTGAAGAGGTAGAGTTACAGGTATACAGTGAATAGCTCTAACTAAATAATATAAAAAAACACTTTAGAAAAAGAGTATCCTCAAGTGCAGCCAAAATGACCATTAAAAATATTATAATGATGAAACTGGCACTCATCAGGACCCTCCTAGGAAAGGAAAAGAGCGAATCCTCTGTTGCACAGGATTAGTTCATCAGAGTTACCAGCCTCAGTAACTGCAAGTTACCTAAAGAACCTAAATGCTTCACAGAGTATTTTGGTCTGTTTAACAAGATATATACCTTTATTAAATAGTTTATTTTATTTGTGTGCTGATATTTAGTAAAAATAGAAATGCCACATTTAAAAATATATTTTTTTGTTTGTTATTTTACTATTAAGTTTTTTTTTTATATAAATTGATCCTTTAGCTACATGAAGCAAGATTTATGTAATGTATTTTACCACATTAACAATATTTTTAAAAGGTCAAACAGATAATTTAGTAGTGTTGGTTTTCTTTAAAATATATTTTTTTGTTTCTATATTTAATTTAGGGTGCAAAAGCAATGATAAATGAACATCAAATTGGAGTGGTAATTCAATTAAGTTAATGTTGACAGTTTAATGTTGATCTAACATCTATTTAATGACTGATTGCTATCTGGAAAGGCTGCTGCACAGAGTTCCTGAATCCTAGCTTACATACTGTAGATCAGGTGTGTCCAAACTACGGCCCGCGGGCCATTTGCGGCCCGTTTCCTTTTTTGGAGCGGCCCGCGAGGTATTTTAGAAATAGAATGAAAGTTGGCCCGCTGTTAAGCAGGTTTTTATAATGTGAGATTCAATGTGAGATGTTGGCATCTGTCTAGGTTGTATTCAGTCAGTGGAGCACCTGTGTTTTCCGTTGCCTAGATAGTGATACACTAGAAATGTGACTGAACACACCTCATTTCCAGATCAACATGCTCATCAGTGTAGATACATATTTACAAGCACATAAGTTGCTATTTAAACGAAGCAGGTGGAAATAATGAAAATAGACTGTTGACGGGGTGTAAGACAGCAATGAGCATTGCAATCAACCTTTTGCAGGGTGTAAGATAGGACCCTGAATTTTCCATTTTAGTGAAAATAAGAACCAATGACCCAACTCAAAAAATGGCCCTGTTGCTGTTTATACTGCAGCTTCTAATCTTTATACATTTGAGTTTTGATTTTTGTGCATATCTTCACTGTCCAATAAAAACACTTATCTCCAAAACAGCAACTTTTCAGGAGAAAAGTCAGTGTAAAAAGAGTTTATTTCAGGTAATTTTGAAGAGTTTCTATTGGTCCGTTCATCAAGAAATTTTGGCACAGTGTATGGAACAGTTTGTCTGTTCAAATTTTGTAGTCAACTAAAAATCGACAAAAATGGAGATAAGTGTTTTTCACAGGACAGCAACGATATGAACTTTATGAAACTGCAGATCAGATAAGAAAGCATGGTCACACAGATTTAAACATTCGGATTTTACTTCAGTGTTTTAACAACTTGAACTATTATAAACAACAAAAATGGCAGACACAGCAAAATATGAAGAGAAAAACTTTAAATCAAACTCAAGGTACACAAAATAAACTTATTTTAACATTTGAAATTAAAAACAATGTGAGAAAAATGAAAAGGTCAACACGTAAAGTTAAGGCTTAGTTAAAATATTGACTGAAGACCTGAAAGAAGAGAACACAAAAAAGCAAAGAACTAAACCGGGAAATGAAACTCTCCTTTAGAGCAACAGAGACTTTAATTCCCCACCCCTTTTGGCCTAATTCTTAACTCAATACCGTAACTGACCATTCAAAAACAACTTAACTCTGCGATTCATACAAAACCAAAAGCACATTAGTCATAACAATGACTGTTAGCCAATGATCCGAGCTTTTCCTGACAAAGCAGAAAGCACAAGGTAAGGGTTCAAGTGTCCTAAAGAGGAAGATCATTCACAGAGCTCAGTAAAGTGGAGACTTTCTCCTTTGTGAGAGCGTTTGGGGGGAGTTAATAAGTTTGCTGTGTGATTAGGCCTTAAAAAAAGGCCAGCGCTGGACCCACGCCAGGGCCAAACCCAAACGTGTGCCTGAGCTGGCAGGGAGTGGAGGCTTACTCAAACACACGCCGCAAGCGTTCACATGGCAGTGCTGAAAAAAATAAAACAGTCAATTTGCAACAGATGAGTCTACAGATATAAAAAAGTCATTTCCTTCTTGGGTTAAACCAAATCAGATTCAGAAAAACTGAACTTATTACCATATAAAAATGTAAAAAAGGGCTGGGTTTCACCAATTTTGTGTGCATTACTTTTTTAAGTTTGTGTGCAAAGTTTCTACTAAGTCCTAAGTTACTACTAGAGCTTAGTACTTGTTTTCCACTATCCTTTTACTAAATGTAGTTGCACCACAAATTTCTATGTTGTGTCTTAAATAGTAACCAACTAACTCATGTGCAGAGTTACAATTGTTGCTTTTACATGACAATATATTTTAATAATTATCACCGGCTTAATCGCATGTGTTTTAGGGTAATATATTGATTTATGTACAGTATATACAGCTCTGGAAAAAGATTAAGAGACCCCTTTAGTGTCTGAATCAGTTTCTCTGATTTTGCTTTTTATAGGTATATTTTGAGTAAAATGAACATTGTTGTTTTATTCTATAAACTACGGACAACAATTTCAAATAAAATATTGTCATTTAGAGCATTTATTTGCAGAAAATGAGAAATGTCTGAAAAAAAAAAAAGATGCAGAGCTTTCAGACCTCAAATAATGCAAAGAAAACAAGTTCATATTCATAAAGTTTTAAGAGTTCAGAAATCAATATTGGGTGGAATAACCCTGATTTTTAATCACTGTTTTCATGCATCTTGGCATGTTCTCTCCTCCACCAGTCTTACACACTGCTTTTGAATAACTTTATACTGCTTTACTCCTGGTGCAAAAAATTCAAGCAGTTCAGTTTGATTTGATGGCTTGTGATCATCCATCTTCCTCTTGACTATATTGCATTGATTTTCAATTTGGTAATTTTATATATATATTTTATATATATATATATATATATATATATATATATATATATATATATATATATATATATATATATATATATATATATATATATATATACATGTATATACATATATACATGTATATATATATATATAGCCTACGTTTGAACTTATGCAAAAGTGATGCAACCCAGCCCAGATCTGAATGCTCGAGTGCTGAGGAACGAATAGAGAGATTGTAAAAGACAGGCAGACCATGCGAATGTACCCAGACATGTTTTTTGTAACTTCTGATCATGTAGAAACCATATAAACCCATAAACTAGTTACTGTATATACCACCACAATATCATATTAAGTCCAGGAACCAAATCTTGACAATAAAATAAATAAAAATAAAATAAGGAATTAAGCTGTAGAAAAATGCTAAATCCTTAGGGAGATTTAACTGGACTTCATTGTTTTATTAAACTGCAAAAACACAATCCTGTCAAGTAAAAAAAAAAAACATTACAAATTGAATCAACATACTGCAAAACCTAATTTTGAGATTTTTGTAAGAATTCTTTTTCTTCATATTTTTTGCATGTTTTAAGAAATTATTCCATAAACTTATTCTGTAAGTGAAATAACCTGCATTTTAAGACGATGCAACAACTTAAACATGTAAAAACAAGTCTTGATATACGTTAAATAGTCTTCTAAAATAAGATCTCTCCAATAGTTCCCAGTTAAGAACTATTGAGAACATATTATTCCTTAAAGCCAGGGGCGTAGCAGCAAATTCTGGGCCCTGTACACCCTCTATGTTAATGGGCCCCTATCCATGCCAGTAAACAAAGGAAAGTGAGCAAAAAAAAAATCAGGATTTTCATGGGCCCCTCTCCCTACTCGGGCCCTGGGTAGTCAGGTCCACTTTTCCCCCCACTACCACGCCCATGCTTAAAGCTTAGATCAACTTATAAAACTTTATATATTGCTTAACTAATTAGTTGCTTTATTAATTGTTTGATTGATTTTAGAATACTCTGGCAATTGAGCAAGTTATCGTGGCCCTATTTTAGCGATCTGTAGTTGAGCCGCTATTTTTGCTATCATAACAACGGGAAAAGTACACCTTGCTCAGCTCAAAATGCACAAAAGGCATGTTCTAATTCTTTTTAAATAATCATGGATGAGTTTTAGGGCTAACGTGAAATAAACCAATCAGCATGCTACTTTAAGCTCACTTTAAGAGTCAGGTGAGCTCTGATTTTGCTGGATTGCTATTTTAATGGCGCAGCTACTTAGCAGAGGAAAATGACCTGCTTGTTCATGTGGGATAAGCAATGTTATTTTATTTAGTATTCTGTTTATTATTGATATAAAAGTTGGGTTTGTGCACTACTGCGTGCCTGCATTGTTAAGAAAGCAATGAACATCTGACTTTTGACTGTTCTTAGGGTTCACGTTAATTACAAAATTTACCTGAACACACCTCATTTTTTCACATCTTTGCACGTGAATATATTCCTAAACTCTGTTGCTATTAAGACAAAGCAGGCAGAAGGCATGAAAATAGAGAGTGTTGGCCCTAAGATAGGACCTATAATTCAATGAAATGTTCAAAAAGGTAAGAAAATGTGTATTAAATTCTTACAACCATCTCAAAATTAGATTATCTCTTCATTTTACTGTATCATTTCCATATTTTTCAGTCCAGACCATTAGTTTATAGTTATTGTAATAACAGATATCAGTATTGTAATGACAGGACGTCTTAGCAAATCAGTTTTTTGCTAGGTTAATAAGTGTAGCCTGCTGTTTTTTTGGGGGATGCTTGTCAGTGCATAGATATCAGTCAGTCCTCTTGCCTCATCGAGTACGAGCTCTGGACTCATACTGGGTGAACGAACTGGTAGACGAGTCTCTGAGATACGTCAGGTTTGCGGATGATGCCCTTCTTGTAGTACTGTCGGATGGAGCGACTAAGCTTGTCATAGTTCATAGCAGGTCGGTTCTTCCTCAGGCCCCAGAGTCGCGCTACATGAGCAGAGTCTTCAATTTTAAAGATGCCTTAGGGAGGAAAACAAAGGATTAGAGAGTTATAAACAGGGTAGACTTGCTGTTTTTCTCTGTTACCACTCTCTAGCACTGCTGGGTCCGTATTTATTCTTAAGCTTCTGTACCTTTCTCCTTGTTAAGCCAGCGGATGCAGCGTCCGTAGCTGTGCGGCTTCAGCAGCAGCTCTCTGAGGAACTGCCACAGGTGGATGGGCTGACCGGAGCAGGACGAGTCTGCTTCTGACCATAGCTCCTCTCCAGCTGCAGGACAACATCACACACCATCAGAATTACACCAAACTCCAGGTAACATAATACAATAATAATACAAAGCAAATATACAATAGAACTGCAGCAGTCAGCACTAGAAACCAATCAAATGTAAGACCTAATTTAAAAGCTTATGCATAACCTATACATAATATTTAAGGTTATTGAACTGAGTGACAATTAGTTGGTGTATTCTCAATTAACTTTACATTTGTTTAAGAAGAGATCAACAGTACAAAGTACTGTATTTAAGTGAATACAACGTCACCCATGCCATTAAAAATGATTTCAGTAATTCAGTTTAAAATGTGAAACTCATATACAGTATTATATACATGTATTACCTTGTGCTTGATCTGTTTTAAGCATTTATTTATTTTATTGTTGATGATTATAGCTTACAGCCAATGAAAACCCAAAAATGAGTGCCTTAGAAAACAAGAATATTATATTAGATCAATCGGTACTTTTGGCAGTGTGGGCAGTGTGCCAAGTCCTGCTGGAAAATGAAATCTGCGTCTCCATAAAAGTTGTCAGTAGCAGAGGGAAGCATGAAGTGCTGTAAGATTTTGTGGGAAAACAAAACTGCACTGACTTTAGACTTGATAATAAAACACAGTGGATCAACACCAGCAGATGACAGACATGTCTCTCCAAACCATCACTGATTGGTGGAAATTTCACACTAGTCCTCCAGACTCTGGTTTCTTGATTATGGAGATGCAGATTTCATTTTCCAGCAGGACACTGCCCACACTGCCAAAAGTACCATTTGGTCTTATATAATATTCACATTTTCTGAGACACTGATTTTTGGGTTTTCATTGGCTGTAAGCCAATAACCATCAACAATATAAGAAATAGATCACTCTGTGTGTTTAATACATCTACATAATATATGAGTTTTACATTTTGAACTGAATTACGGAAAAAAAGTAAAATAAACTTTTCAATGATATTCTCATGTTTTTTTTAAATGCACTAGGATAGTTAAATACTGAAACAAAATTGTTACAAATTTTGCCTCACAAACTACAAACATCAATCAATCAATCAACCATTATTTTCACTCGAGAAAAAACATTGAGGGTGACCCTCATTTACAATGTTGCCGAGCCTTTATAACATCAAAGGGATTGAACACATTTAATGATGTAATAGAAATAATTACAGAAAGAAATAATAAGAAATAATAAGAAATAAAATAGTAAAAAATAAATAATTAAATAAAAAAATAAAAAATAAAAGTACGCATTTTAAATAAACATTTAATAAAAATATATATGTAAAACAGAAAATTCTAAAATACCATAAAAAAATCAAATTTGACATAAAAATAAAGAAATATATAAAATATAAAATAAGTAAATAAATAATAGTAAAAGTAAAGTAAAATATTAAAAATGATAAGTGATTAAATGAGTAATAGAACTAAGTAAAAGAATGAAAATACAAAAAATAAAAAAAAATAAAAAATAAAAGTAATGATAAAGAATAAAAAATGAATAAAATAAATAAAAAATAAAACATATATAAATAATATAAGAAAAAAGATAAACTAAAAAAAAGTCATTTAAAACAGTCACAGGCTTTCTGATGGTGATTAGAAACTAAAACATAAATCACAGACTATTAAATGTGATATTAACATGGGAGTTCCTAAGTGTGTCCAGTGTCCAGTTATGTGACTGCTGTGACTCACCTGTGATTCTGCTCTCTCCTACTGAACACCTTTCCTTCATCCAGGCAGCTGAGCACACAAAGAACAGCAGGTTATCTTACAGAAACAAACATATACACATACGCATGTATGATTTCTTTGAGTGTGCATTCTTTGGCTCAAAGGCTCAGCACCCACCTGATTTCCATATGTCTAGATGTGCGTGCAGCGTGTCGCCGCATTGTGGCGAGCGCTGGCGGAAGTCTTCCTCTGTCATGGCGCAGAGGTCTTTCCCATCCAGGTCCTGGAAGGCTTTGCCCACCTGAGGGAGGCGGTACAGATGCTCCGTCCACAGCAGCCACTTCTGCACATTCCCACAACTCCACTCCACTGGATCTGAAAGATCCGAGATAAGCGTGACTCACGGTGTCTTACTCATTACCCCGCAGCACAGCCACCCTGTCCTTTCAGACTGTAACACGTGGATTAGTGGGTGTTTGCATAGGGCTCTGTGTGTTTTGATGCACTTTTCAGAGAATCATTCATGGAAAGCGAGAGGGAAAAGTGTGAACAGGGGGAAGCAGGTATTTACTCAAGGAGGTGTAGCGCGATTGTTTTCAAGGAGTGAAATTTGGCGTGACAAATGTCGGTTAGAAGTGCTCGCAGGCCAAAAAGGACACACCAATAAAATCAATAGTTAATGACACTTGTGTGTCCCTTGTGTCTCACATCAGTGCAAAAAAAAATAAATAAGAGAGCACTTAAAAACGATGAGTTTCTTTGATTTTACCAAATTGAAAACCTCTATAATATAATCAAGAGGAAGATGGATGATCACAAGCCATCAAACCTGAAGCTGAACTGCTTGAATTTTTGCACCAGGAGTGAAGCAGCATAAAGTTATCCAAAAGCAGTGTGTAAGACTGGTGGAGGAGAACATGATGCCAAGATGCATGAATTGAACTGTGATGAAAAACCAGGGTTATTCCACCAAATATTATTGATTTCTGAACTAAAACTTACTTTAGTAAACATTATGAATATGAACTTCTTTTCTTTGCATTATTTGAGGTCTAAAAGCTCGCCATCTTTTTTTTTATTTCAGCCATTTCTCATTTTCTGCAAATACAATATTTTTCTTTGAAATTTGGGAGAAATGTTGGTCGTAGTTTATAGAATTAAACAGTAATGTTAATTTTACTCAAACAAAAACCTATAAATAGCCAAATCAGAGAAACTTATTCAGAAACTGAAGTGGTCTCTTTAACTTTTTTTCCAGAGCTGTATTTTTTGTATGTATATTGAATGTTGCACATTTCTGAGCTTTTGAAAATCTGATTCCTTTTCAGTTTTGCTGGAAGTTGCAGAGCTTGTTGGAATAGTCTGTTTGCAGGGGATGACTGTTGACGTTTGCTCAGTTCGGGGAAGGGCTTGGTTGGGCAGTGTACACTACATCTACTGCTGAGTAAACACCAAAAGACCTTAAGCAAAGCTTCTCCAACAAAGTTATCCACATGCAAGAGTGAGGATTAGGCACATCCTGGTGTACAGCTACAGTATCTTGACGTCAAGTGCTGTCTGCGTCAAAGACCTTTAACAGTTTAACTAGGAATTAATTGTACTGGACGGTTCTCTGAGCCTTATGATCTTTAAACGCCTTGATCAGAGTCATAATTTATACAGCAATTCATGATTCCAACGTAAGAAAGTTCCCACAGTTTATAGCCTTATTGTTAAAAAAAACCTATCCGGATAAATCTCTCCATGCAGATAGAGTGAATCTGATAGTGATTGGATGTAGAGAAGTTTAAACATATACCATTCCGACTCCCTATTGGTTTATACTGTGATCCATCACACCTGCACACTCCAGCAAGAACATAGCAGACGTATGTCTAGTCTAGTATGAAGATGATCCGTGCAGAGACTCGAGAGAACTCCAGACAAATATCAAACTATACTTTAATATCTTTAATATATTTACATTCTACTAAAATATATTCATTTACAATCAGCATATATGCAGCTGAAACACTAGGGAACAGCCTAGTGCATCCCAAATTATATTATCAACATTAGTGCATTATAGGACTTTTTTATTCTTAATGGCTTTATTTTTTCCCCTTACATTACTTTTACCTTTTATACTTTAAGTAGTTTTAAATCAGTACTTTTACTGAGTACTTTTACTTAAAGAGTAAAAAGCTTGATTTGATACTTCAACTTCTACAGAAGTATTTTAAACCCTAGTATGAGAACACCTTTGACACCATACTCAAGCTAACATAAGATTCATCTTTCCATCATTCTGAAAGTTAACAAAATCTGACATTCGCCAGTTTCATTCCTACGTGAACTGAAACCCTTAATGATGTTTTACTGGAAAAAAACACAGTAAAACATCCACAATTCAAGATGCTCTGACAAAAACGTGTAGCAGATTCCTGCTTTTGAAGCCAAAGCTCCTCTAACCTGGTGTGATGTTCAGCAGCTTGCAGGCTGTCTCAATGTCCTTCAACACTTCTCCCACCACCAAACTTTGCACTTGCTCCAGAGACCTCTCCTCCACCTGGTCCTCCAGGCCAGGAGAGAGCGGTTCACCTCCCAGCCCAGGGCTGTCGATGACCGGGCACTGCTCTGGTTCTGGACACGGTTCAAGACGAGGTCCAACACTGACAGAACCTGAGGAATCCGCCACCCTCACCAGCCAGGCAGCCTCCTCGGTGAACAGCATGTCGAAGCAGGACAGGTAGAGTCCCGTGAGCCCTCGCTCCGAGCTGTCCAGCCGTGGTTTACTGTCCACCAGCTCCAGATTCTCCACATCCATCTCCTCTCTTTTCAGGTGAGCCAGAGAACTCTCTGAAAAAACAGAGCCGCTGCGGGTGGGCTGGAGCAGGGCACTGTCTGGGTGGACCCGCACTGGACTAGCCATGACCTCCTGAGGACAGAAATGAAGAAAGAACATCAGAGACATAATGCTGAATCAGTCATTCTATTACTGAAATAGAGTTTTGCATTGTAGATTAAAACTAAAACATCTAAACAATGAAGAAAACATGGAACAAACCAGAATATGTTTTATATTTTAGATTCTTCAAAAAAGTAGCACCTCTTGCTTAGATGACAGCTTTCTAAGTCAGCTTGGAATTCAGGCTTTCAGTTAACAGCTGTGTTGAATTCGTCAAGAGTTAATTGCTTGAATTTCTTGCCTCTTAATGTGTTTGAGAGCATCAGTTGTAAAGTTGTGAAGAGGTAGAGTTGAATACACATACAGTGAATAGCTCAACTTGAGTAATGTTCTAATCCATATTATACCACAGTTATTTCTGTCCCTGCAATTTGATTGGCTGAAAGGCGTTCTATGAGTGCCATTATCAGCCAGTAATGCACTGTAACCGAAGCTCTCCATGTGCTACTCCACCACACACAGGTAACCTAGCACAATGCAGTGCTTACAAGCCAAACAGCGCAGCTACAAACAGAGCGGCAATGGAACTATTTTAACTGGCGGGGTTTTTTAGAACTAAACAGATCCTATTTTCTCTGCTCCTCTTTAACTCAAAATCTTTCAATAAAAAGAAATAGTACACTTGAGGTCTGTGCTATATCAGGTTACAATGTGTAATATTGGCACAGTGACAGTATTACACGTTACAGCACAAACCTCAAGTGTATTATTGCTTAATTGTGGCAAGAAATACTCAACTAAGTAAAGAAAAAAAAATACTTCAAGAAATTAAGGTCAGCCAATGCAAAACATTTTAAGACCTTTGATTTTAAGAACAAAAGTGCGTTCACAAAGACTATCAAAAATGTTATGATGAAGCTGGCAGGAAAGGAAAAGTAAAAGTTCATCAGAGTTTCCAGCCTCAGAAACCGCAAGTTAACAGCTCTCCAGATAAGATCTTCTAAATGCTTCACAGAGTATTTTGGTTTGATTAACACTTTTAAGTCCTTATGTATTCCTTTGTATTCAGTATTAATTGAACATATATAAAAATTAAAATATTCAACAGATAAAGTAAGAAGTAAGAGTATGAATACACAAAGTTAGCAAACAAATGACATAAAAAAAACACAATACCATTAAGTAGACTTACGTCTCAGATGCAGATTTTAAGCTGCTGGTTGTTAGTAAGTATCATCATCTCCTGTTCCATAGCTAAACCAGCCAACAGACCAAGTGTGAGTCCTAGTGTCACTTCTAGACTCTTTAAAGGTTGGAGGACACATGGGGATGGGAGAGAGGGACTAAAGCAAGTCACGGTGCAGCACAGGAAGCCAGGGGCCAAAACGGATTGACTGGAGAAGTTACTCACGGGTCACTACTGCAGAATGGCGGAGGACGCCGGAGTAAATAACTAGTAGTCAAGGTGTGATTCCCGCAGTTTCCTGTCTCCACTGTCAGCGTGAGTTTTTAATGAAAGCGAAATGAAATGGAATTGAGTAGTAGACGGCTTGACACTGCAAAACGTTCAGTGACTGGAGACAAAGGGACAGATACGGAAAGTCAGGAGAGTGCTGAGACGCTAAGGCACAAAATGTCCAATGCTTAAATGCAGCGGAAGATAATTCAACGTAACACAAACTCTTTGACTCTTTGAACTGAAAATGTTTTACATTATTTAATTGACCAAGATAGTACAAATTTGGTGGATAATTTTATACTTATTTTAATTAAGGTTGTTGATTTAACCATTTTTTTAAATTACCAAATGCATTGCCGAATCATTAGTATCTTAAGTTCATGTGAATAACATTTTGTTAATTGCATGTATCTAAAATATCAAGTAGAAATACTAATTAAATCAGACATTACTACTAATCCTACTACTTCTACTTCTACTACCACTGCTACTACTACAACTACTTCTACTACTACTACTACTACAACTACTACAACTACTACAACTACTACTACTACTACTACCATACCTGTCAAGTTTTGGATTAAGACAGTTTGCAAGAAATCTAAAATAACCACCTGTAAACCACTTCTAAAGTATAATTAGATGATCAGAGTCTGATTTGTTGTTTCAGGTTTATTCCCGCTGTTGGCACTAACCTTAGTTAACCTTAAGGTTAGTGACATTTAAATTAGGAGAGTCACAGGAATGGTTATTAAAATTATAATATAATACAGGAAATTCACGGGGAAATACTAATATGGGAGGACAGAAGGAAAGTAAAGAAAATATGGTAGTTGTTGTTGTTGTTTAAATGGGTTTAAATAGTAAAAATATTAAAATACAACATAAAATATAACATTTTAATAAATAAAATTGTCACGTCTGGTGCTGTTAGCTCCTCTGTCCCTTCCACACCAAGCTCTAACGGAGGTTCTCAGGTCAACAACTACACTACCCAGAATGCACCACCCGCTGACATCACGCACTCACCTGATCATGTGACACCTCACCTGCTTCCTCCAGGAAGTCCTGAATACTGATTACTGGCACTATAAAAGAGCACTCCACACAAACACCCACGCCGCGTATTGTAGGTTCTCCTCATTACAAAGCGTTACTTTATCTCTTGTCTCAGTTTATCTTGTGTATGACCTTGCTTTTGTTTTCTCGACGCCGATTATTGCCTTTGCCTCTGATACTGGATTGCTTGTGTATTACCTGGACTGTGTTTTCACTACTGCCTCTTGGATTACCTCTGACATTGGACCTCTCGTGTATGAACTCTGGACTGTTTCTCGTATATGGTATGGTTTTGCCTTCATTGCTCTGTTTACTGGTGATTACCCATTGTTTCTGTATCGACTACGTATTACATCTGTTTATTTTATAATAAACATATATTTTTATCAGTATCTGCATGTGTCTGCAATTCTGTGCACACCATGACAAAAATGAAACTAAGTAAGATCAAAAAGTTAATATTTCAATTTTCCCAACTAAAAGTCTACAGCAATAACTGTGTTTATTTGTACTGATTATTGTAGTTACAATCAAACCATCTTATTAATTTAGATATACGTAGCTAAACAGTGCTCAAGATCAACAACAATTAATTAGTCTGTTACTGTTAGTAAAGACTTAAAATATCTATTGAATCTGTTAGCGTTAGCTAAAGTCTTTAGTCAGTCTGTTTAATACTATTAGTAGCAGGAGATAAAAGTCTGTCAAACTTGTTAGTGTTAACTAAAGTCTTCAGCCAGACTGCTACTTGTGTTAGCAGCAGGTGAAATTTCATTAACATTAGCATTCAGTCAGTCTGTTTCATTAAAAAAAGGGTTCAGTTAGCACATAAAAACAAACAATACAAATAAACATTTATCTTCCTGTTTAATTATCTTAAAATTCAAAAATTACTGATTAAAAACCTATTTGTTTTTTTTTTTTTGGTTAAAAACTTTTTACTAACAGTTACCTAGCAGTTTACTAACACATTTTTAGTAATGCAATAAACCTTAACAATTTATGTACATTTGTAATTAAACAGTTTTGTCGCGGGCTAACGGTTTACCTTTATTTTTTGGTATCTTAAAATAAGTATAAAAAACATTTCCTGTTGCATCTGTTTTCTTAATTGGAAGAGATTAAACGTGTTTACCACTTTTAGAAGACAAAAAAAGAGATCTTTTTTTTAGTCATGTATGGAATTAAGTCTTTCACATTAATTACATTATCAACTTATCATACTATATATGGACATGACTTTAAAAATATTACTAATCGAGGTAATCAGTTGATGTGAATTAGCCGGTATGTCAATTTTTCTAAATATATTTTTATGCAGACTTGTGTGCAGTAATTTTTGCTGACCTTAATAATGCCCATTATGATTTTCTTAGTGAGAAACATACATTAACATAATTGGCCAGAATGTCAATAATTTGTTTTTATGATATTTTTTAGAATATTTTTAGCATGTAGAATTATGTCAGTTAATATATGTGTATATTCTTTGAAAAAAAAAAGCTTTTTTTATTTTTCAAAACTGTGGAATTGGATTTTTAAGCAACTAAATGTATCATTATTGGCATTAAATTACAATAATATTGTATTATTCAATATACTCAATTGTTCCTGGGGCAATATATCGCCCATACAGAATAAGTTATTGCTACAGGCCTATATGGAATGTATTTTTTATTGAGCTGTGGTCATATTTAAAGGATATCTGTGTGTTTTAGTTACGCAAGTTCTCCGTCTTCCGATTAACTGAATGAAGCACAGATGGAGAATGAGCGTCTGCTGTAGATTATCTGCTGTCAAAGTTCTCGTACGTCTTCGGGACAATCCGTCGCATGCCACATGCTCATTCATACACCTTACATTTGTTTAGACACAGCGACATCCGAATTCATAAAATCTGATGACGGCTCCACACCCAGTGATAGCAGAGGAAATTAGGTACTATTAAACTAAGCACAAGCTGTCGATGTATTTATGACTATAAATACTATTCAGAGAGATAGTCTGTGTGCTCTGGACACAGTGGAAGACCATTCCAGTGCGTCTTTCTGAACATCTCTACGCTCCAACACAAAAGGAGGACTTGAGCAGTGTCTTTGAAGCTGCCCCCCTGGTTAACCCTAAAGGAAATGAAGTTATCCTTCTTTACAGAAGCCCTCCTCTCATCTCTTAACCCCTACTCTGCCTAGCATCCCCTTCTGTCGCTCCCCACATTCCCTCCTTTCATCCCTCTCTCCTCCCTGGAAAAGGAGGTGCATCTTTCCCTTCATCTACGCTCAGCTTAGACACACTCAGCAGACTTGTGTTCCCACTCTGTAGCAACAGCTTGCAGTAAGCCCATTACCCTGCCGCATTTGGCCGTATTGACTCAGCCCAGCAGAGAAGGAGATGCAAACACACTCCCTGGGCAAGGGATTAGAGCCCGTGACTGATCCCTAAATGAGTTTGGTTAAAGACTCGAAAATTCATTTCAGGGGAATTAGGAGGTGCTCCATTTGCCAGGTCAGTGGTGCTCATTGTTGCTGTGCAGGAGAACGTTTATACATTTGACTAAGAGTACAGGTTTAGTGCTGGAGTCTTTCTCAGCCATTCTCAGAGCCTGATCTGCTCTGATTACTCAATCTATTGATTGAGGAAACTTATTCTAAAAGACAGGAACTCTAAACCAGGGAACTGAAAAAGCTACAAATTTGGGATCATCATTTTTAAACATACTAAGCATTGGTCTGTTTATTGCAATACACCTTAACTTATTGGCGCCGTCCAATAAAAAACAAGCATGTCAATCTTGATGAATTTTAGTTTACTGTCCCTTACACTGTGCAAAAAAAATCTTGATAAATGGACCAATAGACATTCTCCCAAATTACCTGAAATAATGATCAATTTATATAAAAAAATACTCATTCTAAAAGACAGGAACTGTAAACCAGGGAACTGAAGAATAGTTTGTAGGTTTGGATCTTAAAACTCAAAAGCTGCTAATTTGGGATTATCATTTTTACTCAACATTCAAAACATTGGTCTGTTTATTGCAATACACCTAAACCTAAAACTTCATATTGTTGCCGTCCAATAAAAAACAAGCATGTCAATGTTCATGGATTTTAGTTAACTGTCCCTTACACTGTGCAAAATATTTCTTGATAAATGGACCAATAGACGTTTTCCAAAATTACCAGAAATAATTATCAAATTGAATTAGGGTCTTTCCAGGCCTTTCTCAGAGCCTGATCTGCTCTGATTACTCAATCTATTGATTGAGGAAACTTATTCTAAAAGACAGGAACTCTAAACCAGGGAACTGAAGAAGGGTTTGGAGGTTTAGATCTTAAAACTTAAAAGTTCCACATTTGGGAATCATAATTTTTACTCAACATTCAAAACATTGGTCTGTTTATTGTAATCATCTATACCTAAAACTTCATATTGTCGCAACAAGTATCTCAATTTTGGATTATTGGATTGTTATGCAATTAAATTATTATTGTTACCATTAAATTACAATAATCTTGTTTATCTAAATTTTTTCTTGGACTATATCGCCCACACATAAATAGTTATTGTGACAGTCATATAGGGAATGCATTTTTTTATTGAGTATCAAGTGTAAACAAGAAAAAAACTAAACCTAGGACCTAAATTTTTTCGATCAATGAACCAATCAATATTCTCCAGAATGACTAAAATAAATTCTTTTTATATTGACTTCCACTTTCATTCTAGGGTTTTCTCAAAGCCTGATCTGCTCCAATTGCTCAATCTATTTATTGATGATGCTTATTCTAAAAGACAGAAAAACTAAACCACTAAAGATAGATTTTGAGGAAGGATGTTAAGGGAAAAGTCAAAAGCTGCAAATTTTGGATCATCAGTCTTGTTTAACATTCAAAACAATGGTCTGTTTTTTGTTATACACCTAAACATAACACTTTATTCTGCCACTGCCCAATTAAAAAAGTTGTTTACTACATATTTTGAACATAATCTTTCTGTACCTTCCACAGTGTCAAAATTCCTTGCTAAATGGACCAAATACATGTTTAATCTTTTACATTGACTACTATTGAAAGTCAAGAAGGTTTTAAGAAGGCTTGCTCCTGTAAAGTTGCTGTTTTGGAAATATTTGATTTTCATTGGATACTTGATTTTCTAACTAACCAAATCCTTCAGTAACCCATAATTGATTGTTCTCAGCTACAGAAGTGGAGGTTCTTCTGTAATAAGACCCACCCATGCTCATTGTCTTTTTTTATAAGTAATGCTATTTGTTGTATGGCTTTTGTAAATAGATTTTTTAAATCATCTAAACAATTTCTTTTCATTATATATGACAGCATATACACTGCAAAAAAGTTTAATACTCTAAAATTATTTTGCAGATTTCTTTTTTTTTTCAGAACAAGATTATCCAACCTATTAATAATATATTTTGACTTTATTAAAGTATTTTTATGTACTATAAATGTCTTTTTCCACTGGCAAATATTTTTGCTTGTTTATGCCAATGCGAATGAAAATTAGACACTTTTAGTAGAAAGGAAGTCACGTTAATCAAGTAAAGGTAAAACTTCTATGATATTTCTAAAATTATCTTAGAATAATCAATATTAGACATTTAGACTACATTTAAGAAGATTTCACTTGCTAATATTGCATTTGTTTTGCAGTTTGCACTTAAGTTCACCACAGTCACCTGGTCAGGGATGCTAATCTAAGCTTTCCTGCAGTATAGTGTCCAGGCCAGCATTGCCTGGTGTGTGTATAGCAGGTAAAGAATAAACATTAATATGTTTCCCTGTTAAATTAAGCATTTGAAACATGATTGTGTGTAAAGACGTAATTTTTATGGATCCAGGCTGAACTGACCCAGTGTTCTCCTCGACAGCTGCTCAGTATAAGAGCTGTTCACATAGTCAGAGCATAAAACACTGTAATGATTACACACCATATACATGAGATTAGAGCTTTTCTGCCATCTGACTGGATCTCAGGACCATAACTCAGGACTGGCCTGTTTTTTTTGAGAGGAGTTTAGATGAGACACGTCACAGAAACCTCTGATCCTCTCATTCACTGTTTTATTTTTGTTCCTACATTGATTTAATGAATAATGAAGTGATCCAGACCATGAAGGAACACATAAGGAATCATGTAGTGACTTAAAAGTGTTAAACAAACCAAAATACTCTGTGAATTTGAGGTTTCTGAGGCTGGTAACTCTGATTAAGTTATCCTGTACAACAGAGGAAACTCTTGCTCTTCCTTTCCTGGTGATCCTGATGAGTGCCAGTTTCTTCATGACGTTTTTAATACTTTCAAAGTTGCCGAAATGTTTCAGATTGACTGACTTTCAATCTTAAAGTCATTTTTGTTTTATCTTTATTTAGTTGAGTAGTTCTTGCTTCTCATAATCTGGATTAGAACATTACTCAAATATTCACTATTCACTGTATACCTGTAACTCTACCTCTTCACTACTTTACAACTGATGCTCTCAAACACTTTATTAAGAGACAAGAAATTCAAGTAATTAACTCTTGACGAGTTCAGCACAGCTGTTAACTGAATGCTTGAATTCCAAGTGACTCTACCTCATAAAGCTGACTGAGAAAATCCAGCAGAGATGTGCAAACCAGTCTAATCTAAGCAACAGGAGCTACTTTGAAGAATCTAAAATATAAAACATATTCATACATATCCTTTTTATGAAATAATCCAATGTGTTTTCTTCATGGTTTGGAAGTTTAGTAATAATCTATAATGCAGAAAAGTATAAAACGATGAACCACTCTATTAAAACACTTAAAATCTAGTTTTCCAGCACTTCTACATTCTGTAAATAAGATCAGGTGACCACACATTCATTCACACACTGTCCTGTGATGATGCTCTCAGGATGTTTAGTATATGTCACTTTCTACATATACTATCTACTGTATATAAGAGTCTGTGACCCATATACATTAGTATAGGCTCTTATGGATTAACCTTTTCAGACCTGTATCCATTACAATGGACATCATATATATTTTTTGTTATTTTTTAAATGTTTTGTTGAACATTAGACTATTTAACACTACTTGAGAGCTGTTGTTCATTAGAATAGACCACGATCCAGCCAATGAACACGTTTAAAAACCAATGAAACAGTAATTTGGCCCCGCCCACTGCAAAAACACTGTAAAAACAGTAGCACTAGAGCCATTGAGGCAAAGAAACAGCTTATTTTTAGTAGTTTGCTGTGATTTTGAACACTTTGAATCAGTTTTTTTTACTGTTTTGGGATAGTTTATGAAATAAATTGTTATAACATACTATAATTTACTTTTCCTTGATCTTTACTCTGTGTGATTATTTTAGGAAGGCTTTGTACATTGCACAACACAATGTACCATAAAATGTTAAATAAAATACTGATCATAAAAAAAAATGAAATATGAAAAAAGTTCAATATGAAATATCATAAAAAATATTAAATATAATGCAAAGGCTTCCTATGCAATGGAAATAAAAAAAACTATAAAATATTTTAATTCAATTTATTTGCTATATAGATTTTATACTATAATATTAAAGTCTTCTTTTCTGTTCATTACAGACAGACTGTACTGTAATACTGTAATTGGAGCTCATACTGACTTTTTCCGTTCCATTGAGAACATAAACCTCTTTTGTAAAAATGATTTATGGATTCTAAAGGAGGAGAAGAAGGAGGAAAGCTGTTGTTCAGAAGTTGCTTGAATTATGTCTTATTTACAGTTTCCAAACCTACACTTAAATACTCTTAATGACTGTAATTACAACCTGGCCTCCTTCTCAATAATTCATTACTGTCAAATTATAGTTAACAGGTGTATTTGCATACAGGCCTCATTTTTCACTGCATGTTAACAAAAGTCCTTTATAACATAACGTACAGCTCTGAGAACAGTTACTTACTGGATTTAACTGCAACTAAAGACAAAGCAAATTCTTCAGTTTATCAGATGCAATCAATGCAAATTTTAACTTAATTTCCTAGTTGTTTTTTTAAGCATATCTTTATTCACAGCCATTTTTTTTTCACTTTTTTATATATTCGATTGTTTTTATTGTGTTAATATATTTATTTTATTTTATTTTTAATTATTTTTATTTTATATTTATCCTATTTTAACAATTACTCTTTTGGGTGTAACTGGACATGCCAATAAAGTCTCATTTAATCCTTGAACAATAATAAAATAAAAATATGCTTTCCTAATTTGTTAAAAGCATTGCTTTGTTTTTTTTTAACATTGGAAAGCAGTCATTTTTTTAGCATATCATCACTCATATTCATTTTTTTATTTCACCTTTTGATATAATTAGATTTTTTTATTGTGTCAATATTATTATTTTATTTTATTTTATTTTATTATCTTATTTTACCAGTTACTCTTTTGAGTGTAACTACACTGTGAGAATGCAATTTTGTTCCACCCCATGACAAAAAGTTCAAGGTGTCGTGGCAAGGACAGCTGTCCTCAGCCCGCTCCTTATCCACTGGGGTTCCCCAAGGTTCGGTACTGGGACCCCTTCTCTTCTCCATATACACCACCTCTCTTGGTCAGGTTGTCCACTCACACGGATTTTCCTACCATTGCTTTGCTGATGACACCCAGCTATACCTGTCGTTCTCACCTGAAGATCACTCAATCTCTGCACGGATATCGCAGTGTCTCTCTGACATATCCTCATGGATGAAGGAGCATCACCTTCAATTAAATCTCTCAAAGACTGAACTTCTGGTCATACCAGCAAAACCATCTTTTCAACACAACTTCTCTATAAGTATCGACTCTCTCTCTCTCTCACCGACAAAGGTTGCTAGGAACCTGGGTGTTCTGGTTGATGACCAACTCTCCTTCACGCACCATGTGGCCTCAGTTGCTCGGTCCTGCCACTTTGCGCTCTATAACATCCGAAAAATTAGACCGTTCTTGACGCAACAGGCCACCCAACTCCTGGTGCAAGCGGTCGTCATCTCACGCCTCGACTACTGCAATGCCCTGCTAACTGGCCTCCCAGCCTGTGTAGTAAAACCACTCCAGATGATCCAGAACGCAGCAGCACGTCTGGTCTTCAACCAGCCAAAACGGGCACATGTCACCCCGCTGCTCATTGAGCTCCACTGGCTACCAGTTGATGCTCGCATCAAATTCAAAGCTCTTACAATCGCCTACAAGGTGAGGACAGAACAGGCTCCTTCCTACCTGCACTCACTCCTGAAGGCTTACGCTACCTCCCGGCCGCTGCGCTCCTCCAGTGAACGTCGCCTCGCTTTGCCAAACATTCACACAAAGCAATCCAGACTGTTCTCATACAGAGTTCCCCAATGGTGGAACAAACTACCTTCCACTACCAGATCAGGAGAATCTCTCGCTATCTTTAAGAAACTCCTGAAGACACAACTCTTCAAAGAGCACTTACTCTCTTAACACCTCTAACACACTAACTACTTCTAACCTCATTTCCTTCTTCCCCTCCTTCACTCCTCTATCCTATTATTCCCCTTTGACCTCCTTTTATCCCTATCCAAAGATGTTTTACCTTTAAACTTATTTTACATTGTACTTGACTATTGTAAGTCGCTTTGGACAAAAGCGTCTGCCAAATGTAATGTAATGTAATGTAATGAATAAATAATAAATAATATGATTAGTGCACCAAATGAGATGCTACAAAATAGAAATTTTTTCACTTTTCCTAAAAAAATGCAGTTTTGGAGATGGTGTTTTTGCATGATAGTTATGAAATGAAAATTAAAGAAACAAAATATATATAAATAAATTAAGCTGAACTCTCTTTTAAAATCTAAGCATAAAAATATCATAAGATTCTCAGGAAAATCTACCAGAAAAAGCTAAAACAATGATTTAAAACAATTTTAGGAATCCCTTTATTTGGATGGTCCAAGATGTGTCATAGATGCTCAACTAGCATTTAACTACATGTCTATTACATGTAACTGAAGCCTGAGGTGAAATAAAAGATTTTTTACTGAATGTAACTCTACATCCAACTCCAACCCAAAGTCTAATCTTAACATTTAAGGGTTAGTTTTAAAGTTTAGGATAAGATTATGGTTAGATTTGGGTGTAGGGTTGAGTTCTATAGAGAATCATTTACATTTAACTAAGTTTAGTTGCATTTACAGTAATAGTCGTTCAACTGAAAGTTAGTTGAGCATTTAGGACGCATCTTAAATGGAACATAAAAATAAAATAATAATTTAACCCATTTTAAGCGATAAGGCAATTGAAACTCAACAAAGGAACTTGACTAAGTAAATACCAATTCATTTTAATGGTCCATAAACCTAAGTCTCAAACTAACCTTAACTTTCACCAAAAAAAAGCCTCAAAGAAACCTTCAATCTGGTTTTAAATCTAGCCCTGGTTCTAATTCTAACCCTAATCCTAATGAATGAACATAAATCGGGAGATGATATACACAAAGCTACACTTTATCTGTCTAAATATATCAATAAATGACTTTTATAGGTTATATTGGTAATATCTGGAGCTTTTCTGAAGACTCTAGTGGTGCTACAGTTCAATTCACAGACAATACAACTCTCAACAAACTCTCAATCTCAATAAACTTAATATGCAAATGATTGCATTCCTGCTAGGTCACGTATTTGATGACAACACCTTGATAAGAACCACTGACGGGGGCACTAGGTTCAAATAAAAAAAGGAGAACTTTCTAGTACCTAAAAGATCATGTTTCTTCTAGTTTCTTAGCAAACTAATGGTGCTTCATTATTTCCTCTACAACTGGTGCTTTAGTCTTTTAGCAGTTTACATTTCAGGAAGGTCTTCTTTAAAGTTAATACAGTATAGCTGATTTTAGTTATAGCATCTGTACATTTAGTGAAATGTGCTTTTTTATTTTTTTTTTAAACTTTCGTATTCACTGTTTTTCTTTATTTTTAATTTAATGTATTTTCTGCATTGTAGATTCATATTAAAGACATGCAGAACAATTAAGGGACACAGATGAATTTATGTAGTTAACTGTAAAACATTGTCAAAGTAAGATCCTTTTTTATGCTCCGAGTTTAAAGAGATCAGCTTCATTTATTTATAATTTATTTTCTTTAATGTTCATAAAATCACTGTCATGCAAAAAACTTTGCATCTCCAAAACAGCTTCTTTTTTTTTTTTTAGAAAAAAAGTAAAAAAATTAGTTCCAGGACAATGCAATTGTTTTATTTTAAATTATTTATGTAGCATTTCTTTTGGTCTACTCATGCTATTCATTTGACACAATTTTGAAAATAAGTTTCTCTAAAATGACTTGACTCTATGTATGTACAGCTCTGGAAAAAGTCTAGAAACTCCAGTTTCTGAATCAGACACCATTTCTAAAAATATTGTCATTTAGAGCATTTATTTGCAGAAAATGAGAAATGGCTGAAATAACAAAAAAGATGCAGAGCTTTCAGACCTCAAATAATGCAAAGAAAACAAGTTTATAATCAATATTTGGTGGAATAACCCTGGTTTTTAATCACAGTTTTAATCATGCATCTTGGCATCATGTTCTCCTCCACCAGTCTTACACACTGCTTTTGGATAACTTTATGCTGCTTTACTCCTGGTGCAAAAATTCAAGCAGTTCAGTTTGGTGTGATGGCTTGTGATCATCCATCTTCCTCTTGATTATATTCCAGAGGTTTTCAATTTGGTACAATCAAAGAAACTCATCATTTTTAAGTGATCTTTTTTCCAGAGCTGTATATAAATATATATCTATTTTTTTGACTGGTAGTGTAGATAGATCTCTTTAAGAATCTGGAAACAGTTAGGTGTGTTCGTTTTTTTTCACACAGAGGAACTAGTTACCCGATTTCACCTGCGTTCAGCTGAAAACCCCTGCGTTTCTCAGGCCTGTATTGAGGGTTATTGAAATTCATATGAGCCTTTGGGAACTGAGCTGTTTGAGTTTCAGTTCATCTGCCAATTCTGCACCGCAGCCAAACGAAGACACCCTGTCTTTCCTTGAGGGGGAAATTATGGTGTGCACTGGTGGCAATGTGGCGCTCAGCCAAGAACACTGCATAAAAGAACAGGAAGAAACTTATGAACGGTTATTTTGTTATTATCATTAATATTTTAGATGACTCACTTGGGTTTTAATGCAAGTAACGCACTGAGAACTCCAATGTGTGTCACAGAACAGGTGCACTCCCTGTATTAGGAATGCTTGATCTGAATATCATATCAGCACATATTAATCATCAAAAGAACACACAAAAGCTCTGGTAAAGATAAGAGGCTGACTTGTTGCTCTTTTACCCACTAAACTCCAGCCTTTTCTAGTGTGTTTATTTTCCTGGTACTATATTTAAACTTGCAAATGCTTTTTCCTGAAAGTCTTAAGGCCTCATTTTGATTTTTGTGCCTCTTTTCAAGTGCCTCTTGAGCTTGTAATGACAAAAGTTAAAGCTCTAGAGGACTTAAATATCAGTACTATTTACTTTTACACTGTATTGGTTGGTTTGGTTTGGGAAATTGACTTATATTTTTATCCTTTCCTTTTGGTTAAAATTCAGAAGTTAGAGTTATTGAAAGCTCAAATACGAGTAAGAACAGTCAGGACCCTTTCTAAATCATAGGTCAGTGAGAATTTAACACCTTTAAACACTTATACATGGGCTTAGTTTTATTAGTTTTAATTTCGTTACTTTCATATCTACATTCCACTCAAATTTAATAATTACAAATAACTTTATAGGCTCTAACATAGGACCCTGTGGGTCTGTGGTCTATACAAAACATGTCCAAGAAGTTATTTGCATCCAATCACTCTCAGATACAAAGATCTCTCTAGCTCTATTCCTGCCAGTTTCCTTCTCTTTCAGAATAAGCCATTTAAGGGCTCTGACACTTTTACGCAAATAAGCTGTTGCTGTAGTGTTAGCTTGTGCTAAATGGCAAAACATGAAAAACCTAGTTCATGCTTAACTAAGGTAGAAACACAAAACTCTATATTTAAAAGAAAGATAATTGATAACTTTTGTTTAATATTCAATAGTTTTAAAACAAGGGTATAGAATTCAGTTACAGGGTTCATGTACAAATTTAGTATGAGTAAGAAATAGTCAGGGTCCATCCTATATCATAGGTCATTTATAATTAACCCCTTTAAACCCCCTTTTTACTTTTAAATCTATTATATTAGTCTCAAATTTAAAAAGTAACAATACCTTTATAGGCTCTAACATTCTAGGCTATACAAAACAGACAAAAACTCTCAGATACTGAAATCTCACCAGCTCTATTCCTGCCAGTTTCCTTCTCTTTCAGAATGAGCCATTTAAGGGTTCTGACACGTTTATGCAAATAAGCTGTTGCTGGCAACTCCATGTTTATGCTGAGAGTTTACCACACATTAGTGTTAGCCTGTGCTAAATGACAAAACATGAACACAAAAGTCATTATTTAAAAGATAATTGTATAACTTTTGTTTACTTTTCCGTACATTTAAAAAACATGTGTAGAAGTCTTGTTATTAGTAAGAGTTTTGTAAAAAATAAGTTTAAGTAAGAAATAGTCATAGGTTATTGAGAATTCAAACACTTTAAACACTTCTATATAGGCCTAGACTTAATTTTACTTTTCTTTACTTTCATATCTACATTACTCTTAATAATAACCTTATAATAATAACCAATAACTGTATAGGCATTAGCATAGAACCTTGTGGGTCTCCACGGAAAACTAAACTGAACTAAATGGTTATGAAACCATTTCTAGTAGTTTTTGCAACAGGGTTAATAAATGAATAGTAAACCTATAGGGTGCAAGAGGTTAACAAGGTTCGTCATCACTACTTGAGGTACTCTAGCTGACCTTACCTGTGCAGGTATGACTTCTGTATTTGGAAGCAGCAGCAGCAACAGCAGCAGGTGTTTTTTCGTATCTTCTGTCAGATTTCGTCAAATTCTGTCAAATTCTGTCAAATTCTGTCAGAGCACTTTATGGACCTCCTCCTCCTCTTCTTCTTCTTGTTCCCTGTCTGGTCTGGGCCCTCTGGGTGATGACCCTGCTGTATCTTCTGCAGTGTTTATAGAGGAGCAGGCTGTTCTGCGGCTGCTGGAGGAATATGAGGCTGGAGGCTGCAGGTGATGTCGGGAGAGCAGGCGGCACGACAGGCTCCAGGCACACGCCGCCACATTACTAACCTCTCCAGTGACTAACGCTGGCGATGTCAATCTTTCTGTGGCTCTGTGGCTCTGTGGCTTTGTGTGTGTGTGTGTGTGTGTGTGTGTGTGCGTGAACCTGATGTGGGTGTGTGGCCAAGCCCTCGAGTTAGAGGTTTGTGTGCAGGAATGCCTGCTCCATTGAGTCCAGAGCTTGCATTTATAGGGAGGCTTTATTAACCTGAGTAAACACCGGCCCACAGCCCCGTCCTCCCTCTCTCTCAGCTCCACAGACCTGCTAACACACACAGCGGGAACGGGCCGGGGACCCGGGATGGGATCTGATGGGAAATAAATGAGTGTGATGAATTCTACTCAACTCAGGCTGTGGAGAAGTCTCCAGTGTTGGTCTACAGGCAGATAAAATGAAGGGAAGGTAAATTTGAGGATTTTAGAAAGAAAGAAAGAAAGAAAGAAAGAAAGAAAGAAAGTTTGAGGCACCTAATGTGAGAGCTGTGGTAAAGTAAAGCTATTATGTGCTAAAAACTGAGAAATAAGAGCACTTAAAAACTATGAGTTTCTTTGATTTTACCAAATTGAAAACCTCTAGAATGTAATCAAGAGGAAGATGGATGATCACAAACCATCAAACCAAACTGAACTGCATGAATTTTTGCACCAGGAGTAAAGCAGCATAAAGTTATCCAAAAGCAGTGTGTAAGACTGGTGGAGGAGAACATGATGCCAAGATGCATGAAAACTGTGATTAAAACCAGGGTTATTCCACCAAATATTGATATTTTGAGGTCTGAAAGCTCTGCATCTTTTTGTTATTTCAGTCTTTTTTATATTTCCTGCAAATAAATGCTCTAAATGACAATATTTTTATTTGTAATTTGGGAGAAATGTTGTCTGTAGTTTATAGAATAAAACAACAACGTTCATTTTACCCAAACATAAACCTATAAATAGCAAAATCAGAGAAACTGATTCAGAAACTGAAGTGCTCTCTTATTTTTTTTCCCAGAGCTGTATGTGTTTGTAGGTAGATGAGATTTAGTTGTGGCTCTTTCCCTGATGGAGTGTTATTCACCCTCTTGGTCTTGGGTTGAATGGAGGATAAGGGTCTCCACCCAAGAGTTTCTAATGGTCTCATTTGTTCTAAATAAGCTTAGATATGCAAAAAAAAAAAATCATTCTCTGTTATAGCTCACATTTTATAATGTTTTATAGATACTCTGGAATATAGTTTCGGGTGAAGTTCAGAAAATATACATATATTTCACTGTATTTCACCATATTTTCTTACTTGTTTCACAGGTGCCTCCCTTTTACAGAACCATGCTGGAGTTCAGTGACACATTATTTCACTAATATCTGTACAGGCATGAACAGACTGCATATAACAAATATTCAAAGTTCAGTTTTAGCTTTAAAATAACTTTATTTTCTGTATTATAAAATAAAAATGCACCAAATCAAAAGACAAAAAAGTAAAAAAAAAAAGTTTAAGTTTGGTGTTTAGGAAATTAAGAAAATTAACATATTGAAAATATATTGGAAATGAATAGTAAACAGGATGGTTTACAATAAACAGCGATTTATTGAAATTGTAAAAATGGCTCCAGTGTGGTTATAATGAAACTGGAATAGAATTAAATTATTTGTTTGTGTTGTGATGTTATTGACTTGTTTAGCGAGTTGGAAACGGTTATGGTTATGAGGGGAAAAACTTTAATTGCTTGTGTTTTTTCCAATTATCACACTGAAGGAAGTCCAACGAATCTGCCCTGATCACACCAGTTCTAATGAAATGTTTTTTGGATAGGAGACGGGGGGATGCTGCAGGCAGTGTGTGAGATGCAGAGCTCCAGTTTCCTGGGGCTGTGGGTTCAGTCTTCGCTCTTACGGGTCTCTGTAAGGAGTTTGGATGTTTGGTGGTTTTCTGTGGGTGCTGTGGTTTCCTCTTATCTCCAAAAAACAAACGGCAGGTGAATTGGTTTCATTAAATTCCCCTCTAGGTTGTATTGCTGTGTTGTGCCCATTACATTCGTCTTTTTACAGTTTTGTAAATACTTTCTTTTTAATTACATCCCATTTTCTTTCAAATTTTAAGGGTCAAATTACATGTGAAGACATGTAAAGACAGACGCCGCCTCTTTTCAGACTGCTGCTGATGCAGCATCAACAGGTAGCATCACAGAGCACTCTGAGGAAAGCTGTCCTGAACAACATTACACTTGGAGGGCCCTATTTTAGCGATCTATAGAGCATCAGTCAATTGCAGATTGGATTTAATAAAAAACAATTGTATGATATAAACAGTGCTTTCAGTGTTTTTCTGTGCTTCTCCAATTGGTACTTTTGGCAGTTTGAGAAATTCCTATATTATATAGGTGCATTACACACAGATTGATCTATTTTATAGTGTTTTAGAAAATTTTAAATATTATATAAGACCAATTGGTACTTTTGGCAGTTTGGGCAGTGTGGGCAGTGTGCCAAGTCCTGCTGGAAAATGAAATCTGCATCTCTATAAAAGTTGCCAGCAGAGAGAAACATGGACTTGATAAAACACAGTGGATCAACACCAGCAGATGACATGTCTCTCCAAACCATCACTGATTGGTGGAAACTTCACACTAGACCTCAAGCAGTTTGGACTGTGTGTCTCTCCACTCTTCCTCCAGACTCTGCTCCCTTAATTTACAAATGAAATGTAAAATTTACTGATGGTCAGTGATGGTTTGGAGAGACATGTCATCTGCTGGTGTTGATCCACTGTGTTTTATTATCAAGTCTAAAGTCAGTGCAGTTTTTTTGTTTTCCCACAAAATCTTACAGCACTTCATGCTTCCCTCTGCTAATGACAACTTTTATAGAGATGCAGATTTCATTTTCCAGCAGGACTTTCCAGCAGGACTAATTGGTCTTATATAATATTTACATTTTTGAGACACTGATTTTAGGGTTTTCATTGGCTGTAAGCCATAATCATAAACAATACAAGAAATAATAAACGCTTAAAATAGATCACTCTGTGTTTAAAACATCTACAGTATATAATATATGAGTTTCACATTTTCAACTGAATTACTGTATAAAGTATATTTTAATGATATTCAAAATTTTGAGATGTACCTGTACTTATCATTCAGCCCTATTCTTCTGGGTTTAAATAGGTTCAAGCAGAGTTAAGCAGACCATCCCTGTAGAATATACAACATAACACAATGAAGTCTTAATCTATAAGATTTCACCATAACAAAAGTTCCTCTTTCAGCTCTCGAGTCTGTTTTCAGTCTGAGTGATGTATTGATGCACCCAGAGGCGTTTCTGAGAGTTCAACATCATTATGCAAATTATGTAAAGTATGAGTGCTTCTCAATCTCAGTCCTGGGAGTCTCTGGAGAGCCTGCTTTAGTGTTTTTCATATTCTAACGTACTGAGTACATTCAGTGGTAGTGATTTTTCAAGGCTGATGGGTTGAGTCAGGTACAGAAGCACAGAGAAAACACTGAAAGCCCTGTTTTATTACAGTGTGGATAAATGATTGTATGAGGAAGTTCTGAAAAATCTAAAGATACAATAATCCATACAGTAAATGATATAGATGGCAAAATTACAATTTATTAAACGTAAAATAAATAACTTAAAGTTTTGTGATGTGACAGCAAAATAAGCTTTTATGTAGGAAATTATCTATTTTGTTAATTGTCTGAGGAAAGTGTGTTGCTGTATTTAGAGTTTAGAAAAAGTATCTATTTAATCTAGAGGATTAAATAGAGAGATATGTGTGTGTGTGTTTGTGTGTGTGTGTGTGTGTGTGTGTGTGTGTGTGTGTGTGTGTGTGTGTGTGTGTGTGTGTAAAAGCATAAATTAAAGTACAATTATTTTATAATCAGAAAAAGTTGGGACAGTGTGGAGAGAGCAAATAAATAAAAAGAAATGTTGTTTTTCTTGCATTTACCTTGTCCTTAATTTGTCCTTAATGAATCCAATATATTTCAAGTCTTTTCTGATCAACTTTAATTCATTTATTAATATACAATACCAGTCAAAAGTTTGGACAGCCCTTCTCATTCAATGTTTTGCTTTATTTTCAAAATATTTCTTTATTTTCTACATTGTAGATTAATATTAAAGACATGAAAACAATTAAGGGACACGTATGGAATTGGTGGTGATTTTTCAAGGCTGATGGGTTGAGTCAGGTTTAGCAGCACAGAGAAAACACTGAAAGCCCTGTTTCATTACACTATGGATAAATGATGGGATGATAAAGTTAAAAGATAAAAGATCTAACAATACAGTGATATTTGCATTAAATGATGACAACAGTGCACAAATCCAAACACATTTTATTAAAAGTATAAATAGCTTAAAGTACCACTATTTTATAATCAGAAAAAGTTGGAACAGTGTGGAAAATGCAAAAAAAAAAAAATAAAATAAGAAGTGCAGTTTTTCTTACATTTACTTTGACTTTTATTTGATTGCAAACAGTATGTTTCATCTGGTCAACATTTTATTTTATTACCCATTTATTAATATATAGGAGCACTCAAAAGTTTGGACACCCGTTCTCATTCAGTGTTTTTCTTTATTTCTTTATTTAGTTTATTTTCTACATTGTAGATTCATATTAAATACATGAAAACAATTAAGGGACACCTATTGAATTAAGAAGTAACCAGTAAAAAAAAGTGTTTTTCCTCCACATTAATCTCCTGATCTAAACCTGATGAACTGAGATGGTGATTTGAGGTGATTTAATTGGGATGAGCTGGAGCTTCACAAACAGCGTGAAGGAAAAGCAGCAGCTATTGTTCAGCACCTCCAGAAACTCCTTCCTTCAAGACGCTGAGAAAACTATTCCAGGTGACTCTCCCTCATAAAGACACTTATTAAAATCTCACCAAGAGTGTGCAGATCTGTCTTATGAAGATATAAACATGTTGGTACTACTTTAAAATTAGGCTCATTTATAAAGGGTTTATACATAGTTTATAAAAAAGTTTATTAATGGTTATAAATTCAGTTGCAAATACTGTAAAAACATTAAAAAGCTTAACTCACATCACATAAATAGAAAAACTAAAATAATATGGTAATATAAGTCAGTTTAGTCATTTAATTAAAGATTTTAACAGAAATGTTAATGATGACAGATGGTAAAGACAAAGTAAGATAAGCATCCAGTAAGATCTGAGGTTTATCAGTACAAATTAATGTGGGATCACTATTTTGTACACGGCAGGCCACTGTTGCTCTTTCTATTTTTGTGTGGTTACTGCTTATTAATGGTTTATAACCTAATTAATAACCAATAATAAATTCCTTCATAGACTATTTATAAACCCGTTATAAAGGAGCCTTATTTTAAAGTAGTACCAACATATTCTGTTTTGTTAAACACTTTTTGCTTATGTAATAATTCCACGTGTTCCTGTGTAGCTTTAATATAGTTTTCAATATTAAATTTACAAAATGAAAAAAAAAAATAATTAAGAAAAGAAAACACATTAAATGATAATAGATGTGTCCAAAGTTTTGACTGCAAACACTCTCTGGGTTTTTTCCTGTCCGAGGAAATGCAGAGCAGAAGAAAGACAGAAAGACACTCTGTTTGCGTCAGTGTGCTGATGATGCCCCGACAATTGCACAGCATGGTTCTGCTGTGTTTGCACAGTTAAACAGACACACCAATGCAAACCACTGCTCTTGCTCTCTCTTTCTCTCTCTCTCTCTCTCTCTCTCTCTCTCTCTCTCTCTCTCTTGTACACACACACACATACAAATGCACACACTTCAAAATTAAGACTCCAAAACTATACCTTTCTATACTATACTATACTTTCTTTTTTATTTATTCAGTTTATTTAATTACATATATATGTTCTTAACTTTAATACACTGCCTGGCCACAAAAAGTCTCCACCTGGATGTAAGTAAGTGAATGATGTGTTGGTTGGTTGGTTGATGCTGCAGTTGGTCTGCGGGTTTAGATTCAGCAACAGTATGTGCTGAAAGAATGAGGTCAGCTGACTACCTGAATATACTGAATATAGACCAGGTTATTCCATCAATGGATTTTTTCTTCCCTGATGAACACGGCCATATTTCAAGATGACAATGTCAGGATTCATGATGCTGGAATTGTGAAAGAGTTCAGGGTTCAGGGAGCATGAGATCATCATTTTCACACATGGATTGAGAGAGAGTTCACCACAGAGTCCAGATCTTAACCTCATTGAGAATCTTTGGGATGTGCTGGATGGAGAAGAGCTGCTTTGTGCAGTGGTCAGACTCTACCATCATCAAAGCTGCAACATGGGATTGAAGAAATAATCAATATTAGACTTGACCTCTTGTGACCTCTTTTTATAGCCACACAGTATATAATGTGACAAGGCATATTTACACCCAATACAATGAGACGTGTAAGTGGGTCGTAAATAAAAATCGGTATATTTTCAAGAATATTTAAAGAAGTATGTTTGGTGTATCATTTTGCTACTGTATTCTTACATACTTGTTGTAAATTATGAACAAAGTGTTTTTTTATTTGTTGCCTTGTGCAGTCAGACTTTTGTTAGATAAATCATGATGAATCCGTGATTATCTCTCATCTCTGGTCCAGGAGAATTTCTTCTCCTACCTTGCATGTTTGACTGAAAAACAACAACAGTAATGCTGTTTCTGTATGGTGGTAATGTGTTAGATAAACAAGTTTTGAAATAACTACTTGATGAAGATTCAGGTTTTTATGTTGTGAGAATAAAACAAGCTTTTGTGCAGCAAAAAACTATTTGGTTACATGTATGCATCTGTATTTAGAATGTAGAATAGAAAACATTTCTAAAGTACTAGGAAACACTTTTTAGCAGTTGTAATATCTGTGATAAGCTGTAATATCTGGACACTCAAGTAAAAAAAAAAAATATATATATATATATATATATATAAAGTGATGCTGTCTACTGTTTGCTAAGAGAGTACAACAGAAATGCTGTTTCTGCGATGTGGTTAGCTTTTATTATTTTGACAGTGACTGCACTGTGTTAGTTTTTTGAGTATATTAGTTGCTGTGACAGCAATATAAGCTTTTATGCAGGCGTCAGTCCTGATGTTGTCAATCTGCCTGCAATGAACTCTGTTACACACACTAAAGACTCCAACTTCCAGCATGCACCAACACTAGACCTCCCTGACACGTTCTAACTCACCAAGCTTCTGATTACCCACACCTGGTCCTGTTTGTATAAATACCTCGCTGTTTCTGTTCCTTGTTGCCCTGTATTGAATCTAGTTTCTAGATCTTCTGTACCTAGCACGATATGTTTTTGTTTTTTTTTCTGTTTGTTTATCGTTGCTGACCCTATTTTTTTAGACTTCTCTTTTTGCCTAGCCCTTTTCTAGTTTGGTTTTACCCGTGTATGACCCCATTAGCCTGCTCATTCCCTGCTATTTTGTTTACTTTTGCTGCCATTTTGTTACTGACCCTGCCTGTCCCCGACTAACCCTGTAAGTCTGATCCTTTTATTAATAAACTGTGTGTTTGTTTAATTGTATGAAAAGAAAGTTTAGAAAAAGTATCTAAAGTACAGGTAAATGCTTCTTAACAGTTGCAAAAACTGTAATTTATGCCATATAGAGTTAAATAGAGACTTGCAATCTTCAGCACTACTATCTATATATTCAGTATAATGTCTTAAGGCCTGTCCTTTACAGAAACCCAGTGAAAAGCTGCTGTACCTCATTCACAACCGCACGACATTATTCACGCAGTGTGATTTATGGAAGAGCGCTGAGGATCAGCTATCAGGGTTTTGTATCTTTGCAGGAGTCAGAGGTTTATTTCGGTTTCTTTTGTAAGAGCTGTTTATTCAGCGCATTTCTCAGAGCAGGTTAATTTGCATGGCAGTTAGAAGGCGACCGCAGGAACTCAGAGCTCGACGTCTTTCTGCTCTCCTGCTCTAAAATAACATTCTCATGAGACAGATACCATTTTCTGGACAGAAAGGTGATTGCCCCCCGTGCCCAGAGACAGGCTACCCATTCACTGTCACGCTGACAATGGGTGTGGTCATCAATCATAACAAGCCTACTGAGATCCGCGAGGAAATAAAGGGTTTAATCCTCTATAAAAGAACTTGCATTACATGGCACTTTGATTCATACTGAATAAATCCTGGAAGATTAAATGCATTTGCGTATCAGTTGCTTTTTATTTTTTCAAAGGATCCTTCATAAGTTAGAGAATAGTGTCTCTGTTAAGCCTATAATTATGATAATGGGATAATCATTCACACACTGGAACCGTTTGTTGTTTTATATTGAGGAAAATATAATGTTTTATATTTTTAGGAAAATAAATAGCATCAGGTTGCATTCTAGCTGTTAATCAGTGCATCTCAATAGCATGCGGATACTATTCTCTGGATACTTAATGATTTAAAATCACACTTTATTTTATAAAATATGTAACCTGTTGTATCCTGGTTTGATGAAACAGAAAATATATTTTAAAGGACATAATGCAAAGCAGTGCTATATTTACTTTGAAAAAGTAATTAAAAATAATTACTACTTAAAAAAAAAAACTTGGTTACTCTTTATGAATTACTTGATTTTAAAAGTAACTTAGTTACTTTTAAGTTACTGCTGCCTGTGTGACACTGTGTGTGTGTGTGAGATGGAGAGAGAGGGAGGCTCACTGTGTGTGTGTGTGTTCAGCTAGAGTGCTAGTTTTAGCCTGTTAGCATGTTAGCTTGCTAGCCTGCTGTGTTTTAGCGTGATTGCAGCCGACAATTCTAGCAATATAGCATCGACTGTAAACGTCTTTCTCGTCCATTCTTTCAACCAGATGCTACAATATCTTTCTACTAAGAAAATTGACAAAAGTAACGCACAGTAACTTTAATCTGATTACTGGATTGGAAGTAGTAACGCGTTAGATTACTCGTTACAGAAAATGTAACGCGTTACTGACATCACTGATCTACAGCGAAAAAATAATAACTTTAATAATTCTATATACCTTGGAAGGATATTGATTCAAGTTTTGTTTATTCTATATGTATAAACATGTTTTGCAGAATATATGAAAAAACAGATGCATTGACAAATGTAATTTAAAAATAAAACAATATTTATATGGATACTCTTACTCTAAATAATTTTACAGTAAATTGTGTAAGCAGTAAAATGTGACTCAGAGATGATAGATTTTTCTGTTATTATACTGTGCATCTACTGTCATTTATTTAAACATTATTTTAATGTATTTTAATGTATTTTAGTGTTATTTCACAAGGCCTTTACTTTATATTATAGAGCATAATTAATTGTGGCGGGAAAAATGGGTGCCAAAATGCTAGCTTAAACTGTAAAAAAATAACTTTATTTGGGAGGACTTTACATCATATTGCAAATTAATATAACTTTTAAGTGAACTGAATAGTTTGGACACCCTAAACCAAAGGCAAACATTTTTAGTACCTTACACAAAAATTACATAACTTTAGTTGGCTCCTGCCATTCCTTATTTACATAATGGGCGCCCCCCCCCCCTCGCCCCCCCCCCCCCCCCCCCCCAGCACTAACTCACTATCAGTATCAGTATCAGTATCAGTGTGTAGTCTTACTCACCAGGGCTACTTTCCCTTAGGCATTCTTCACACATCATATTTTGTATTAGACACTAAAGGCCCTATCATACATCCTGTGCAAGACGCGTCATGATGCTCATTGCTTTCTTACATCCTGTCAACAGTTTTTTTTTTGCCTTGTACCAATGCTGTTAAATTAGCATCTGAGTGTGGTGAGGTGTGTTCAGGTAAATTTCACCCACAGGTGCGCCACTGACTTAATAAAACCCTGACAACAGTCAAGAGTCAGCCGCCCAATCCTATCTTAACCATGCAGGAGTGCGAATCCAGCAACAATAAACAGCATAAAGAATAAAATAACATTACTTGTTCCCTCAAATGAGCTGCTGGTGTATCTTCACAGTGTGAACGAGTAGCTCAGTATCTGTCTCTGCTGAGACGCACAAAAGCGCTACACTGTTAAGATATGAAAGTCAGAGCTCATCTAGCTCTTAAAGAGAATAACGACTGGCATACTGATTGGTTTATTTCACGTTACACCCATAATTAAACACAGCCCTGATTAATTAAGCACGTTTTGCACATTTTAAGCTTCGCGAGGCGTATTTTTTGTGTCCTCACGATACCAAAATTATTATGGTTAACTATTGCTTCTTCAGGGAATCCACAATAAATTTGCAGCAAGTCATTGCAGTGTATAAAGTCTGTGATGGTTTTACGGAGCTAAGCGACAGTGGTATAACACTCAAGTGTCAACACAGCTAATGTCACCTGAGGTTAAAAGCTCTGGTCTTATGCAATCCAATAAAGACTAGAATATAACTTGGAAACAATGTCTGATTCAAGGACGATCATAAGGATTTCCTATTGAGAGATTCCTGAGTTTCCTAAAGCTACATCTGATAGGGGTTATCTCTCTTATTTGACTTTCCTCAATATAACAGATGTAGAGCGGACCTAAGCACAGTCCAGTACACACTTCACAGAGTGGCAAACATTGAAGGAAAGCCAGACATTTCAACACACACACACACACACACACACACACACATGATCTTGTTTACAGTTCTAGAAGAAAACTCACACAAAATGCTAAAATATCTGAATTAAATAACATTTTCTGACTTATGTTCCAGCGAAAAAAATATAAGAATGCTGTTTAGTCTAAAGAGAAATAAAAATAAATCCAATTAGCTAAAATATTTAATTCCTTTTTTTTTAATGTTCATTGTATTGGACGCCTGTATTCAACATTTAAATTTTAGATTTGATATTGACCATTTTACTTCACAAATCATCCATAAACAGTAACATTAATATGATAAAAAAAACTGTCTAAACCACATAAAATTAGTAAGAATTAGCTCTTACTTTGTTCCATTGTCTGAGTTGCTGTTTTTTCTGATGCAGTTTGCAGGACTAAGATACTGTAAATTTTTCATCGGCTTTTTTAATGTTCTATTCTGATGGGTAATAGGCTTTAATTTGCGTTATTTGCAAAAAAAAAAAAAAAACATAACTGTAACGCCGGACAGATAGGATTGAGTAAAAGGTAAAAACTATTTACAGAGTAGTAAGCAGAATAACACAGCCGAGAACCCGAAGCGGGGATAGCCTGAACAGGAGCCCTGGTCCTGGGACGACCCCTTCTGGAGCCGCGGACGGAACTGAGAGAGACAAACGACAGGTGAAGGTGCAAAGACCGACGAAGGACAAGAGACAAAGGAAGGCTTTATAGCACACAAGGGAAGTGGAAACACCTGGGGCTAGGGGGCGGAGCTTACAAATGAGACAAAGGTGGAAAACTACTGACAAGAGACACAGTGGAGCACAGGTCACGTGGGGAAAACACACAGAGACACGAGACAAGGCCAGGACGTGACAATAACAAGGAAAAACGCATGCTGTCTATTGTAATGGACGCAGGGTCTGAAAGGGTTAAGATGATTTCATAGACACTACTGGATTTATATCATTATTATTAGCAATGTAGTCTACATCAAAACTGTATTTTTCTGAAAATAAAAAGTCAGCAGAAATGGAAACACTTCAGTAAATAAAGATACACACGAAAAAAAAACTACTTAAAAGAGAACGTTTGTAGTAGTAAAACATGATAAAGTGTACCAACCTTTGTTGAATTGCTCACCTCCGCTCTCCCACAGCTTTCCGAAATCTGAGATTCCCGGAGATTAAGATACACTATGGGTTGTAAACATTGTTTTTAATAAGCTTCTTGTGCACTTTTTAAGTTATTAATGCCTTGTTTTAAATGTCAGGGCTCTCCGGATTCTAGCAATGAAGTGTGGAGCTACTTTGATTCATGATAACGATGTAAAAAGCTATTTATCTGCAGGGGCAGTGAAACACGCATTGTAAAGAATGCTGGGCAAAAAGCACAAAATGAATGTATCTCGGAAAGCTGTGGGAGAGCAATGTTGGGCTATTCAACAAAATTTTGTCATGTTTGACTACACCAAAAGTCAATTTTACACCAGAGTTCTCTGGTACATACAGTAGCAAATTATATTTACTTCACTAATGGAGTTCCCATACATTATCTCGGTGCCAGATATCACAGATGTTGCGCAGGTGTGTCCCGTAACCAACATAATCAACATAACCAACATAAAAATCAGAGAGCTATGAGAATCTATGGGTAAAAAAAACACAAGAAATTGTGAAGCTGAGAAAAGAAGAAAAATCAATCAGAGCCATTGAACAAATACTGGCCACAAGAAGAAAGTCATCACTGGTGTACTAAGTAACAGACCACAGCAGATGATCACAGAAACATTGTAAGTGCTGTAAAGAAAGGCCCCAAAACAACTGTAACATCAGCAACAACCTCCAAAGGGCAGGAATAAAGGTATCACATGTATCTACTGATTGGTGTTTGATGGAAATGGAAAATGTGGATGATCTATATTTGCAGACATGCTGAATTGTTCATGGCGACTGTTCTTGTTCTGTTTTGATAAGATATTGATATGAATACTAATATAAGGCTACTATAATCCATGTTCAGTTCATTTTGATTGTCTGTGTGCACTGATATGTGATACTGAATGCTCAATTAGGCTTTTTCCATGACATTCATGCTACAGTGTAACTGTCTTACATACTGTATGTTGCCATTGCTAATTGATGTAATGTAGGGCTAATTTTAGAAAGCGTACAAGCATGTGACTAGTGTGACTAAACACTGGAACTAGGTTAGGCCCCACAGCTCTTGATGCACTCTAGAAAATCACAGTAAAAATATGTATATTTCTAAATCTGTTTATGTCCCACAGCTTTTAAAATGCTTTGTTTGGAATGTGTGCTTCATTGTTGCTTGTTTGAAGACTTATACAAAATTCAACCAATTTAGTCACATTATTATTGACATAATTATGGAATATTTTGAGTTTTTTAAAGCGTCTAAAGAATTGTAAACATGTTTTTTTTTTACCAAATGGCATGTTACAAATGACATTATAGATTTTTTTATTGGTATATGGTATTTGGTGAATTTTAAAGTATATTTAATGCACGTACAGTCCTTTTCAATAGTATTGGAACAGTGAGATCAATCTTTTATTTCTACTGAAATTTGGGTTTGACATTAAAATATGACAAAGATTAAAAAGAGACAAAGATAAAACCACTATTAGTAGTAGAATTAGAAAAGCTACTCTACTCTACCCTAATTTTTTTGTGCAGAAAATGAAAAAGGTGCAGAGCTTTAATATTTGTGCAATATCAATATCAATATTTAGTGGAATAACCCTGGTTTTAATAACAGTTTTCATGCATCTTGGCATCATGTTCTCCTCCACCAGTCTTACACACTGCTTTTGGATAACTTTATGCCTTTACTCCTGGTGCAAAAATCCAAGCAGTTCAGTTTGATTTGATGGCTTGTGATCATCCATCTTCCTCTTGATTATATTCCAGAGGTTTTCAATTTGGTAAAATCAAGGAAACTCATCATTTTTAAGTAGTCTTTTATTTTTTTCCAGAGTTGTACATGTGTACAGTATGTACATAATAAATCCAGCATACCTATTGAAACCTAGCCATTCCGTTGTGCTTGTTTTCCACTGTGACCTACAATGTGTGTGCATGCCAAATGAATTATACATATACTGTAAATGCAGGTCCACTGAGTATTCTACTGTGTATTGTACTGGATTTAAAGCAGGATTGTGTAAGAATTGGTGTTGGCACTGTATTCTTTGCTCATGGGCTCCCCCTACAGTTTATATGAAGTGTAACCCACACTCTGAGAAGAACAACCATGAAGAACACCCATTTCTGGACAAGCTGAGAGATATACAGTAAAAATGTTTTGACTTGGCTCATGCAGAACTATACAGAGTTTTTGTAAGCGTCGTCTTGCCTTCTATATTTAAAGCTACATGCTGCATTTAGATGTGAACAGAATGTGGAGAAGCAATGATAGTGATGTTATTTCAACTCATATTATTGTGAATATACTGATATTATTTAGTGTCTTATGTAGACACATCACAAGCTGCATAAACAATATTCTATGGTGTAATATTGCTGTAAAAGTTGTCATAAAATTAATTCATCATCATTCACAGGTGTATGACTTTGTATCTGTCAGTATATCTATTTCATAGATGTGCTCAGTCGCTTTCTGACAGGTGTAGCTGTAAGGCAGGCGTGTGAACACTTGCCCCAGAAATGTATTTCTATCTTGCAGCTGACGAATGATGACTGGAGGCAACATTGTCTCTGATTGTGTGTTTTATTCACCTCTGTTATCTTAAACCTGACTCAAACATTCAGTCACTCCTCAGCCATTCTTCACAACGTCTTTAATACTTAATTACAGAGAATTATGACTGAAGAGAAGCCAACAGCTTCTCTTCAGTCATCTCACGACGAAACAGCTCGTTTCGTCGTGATGTCATCAGAGAGTGACGGGAAGGGACGGGAGTAACAAACGTGCTCCGGCCGCCCAACAAACTATGAACTATTTACGGTGATTCTTTGCGGTTGTGATTAAAATCTTACAACTCTGGTGACCTGGGATATCTGGGTCGACAAGACAGACAACGGCTGCGTCTGCTTATCCAACTGAGACGGAGATTTCACCGCGGCACCATCGGCAGGTAAACCGCCATTATGCCGGGTAGAGAAACCAGCAGTATGGAAGACCAGCTACCCAGAGTGGATATCAACAGTATAATAAGCAAGCAGATGGATACCTTGTTCCAAGACATTGACTTCGTCAACAAAATAAGTAAAATACTGGTGGATTCCCTTATAGAACCGGTCAAGAGAGCCATCGCGGAGTCCATCACTGAGACGGTAAAAGAAACTGTGCAATACGAATTAAAAGACACAGCTGATAAACTGAGAGAACTAGAACAGAAGTATGATGATATAATTGATAATCTTGATGAACAAGATCAGTATTCCCGGCGTAATTGTCTCATTGTCTTTGGTGTTCCTGAAACAAATGTGGAAAATACAACTAAGCTTGTCTGTGATATTTTTAAAACTAATCTCAAAATAGAAGTTCAGTCTTCTGAAATTGATGTAAGTCATCGCTTGGGACAAAAGTCCGACCATCCAAAGGCTAAACCAAGAGGCATTATTGTCAAGTTTGCAAATTACTATGTTCGGGATCACATTTTCAAGAGGAAAAAAGTACTAAAAAACTCAAAAATGTACATCCTAGAGAACCTAACATCTAAGAGAGTGAAACTGCTTGCTGATTTACGAGAAAAATACAAGGATAAACTAACCGCCAGCTGGACACGTGATGGGCGCATACATCTGCTAACACATAAGATGAAACTGCATGTCATCAGCAGACTCTCTGATGTTAGGAAATTGCGCATCATGTAGATTGTAAATAAATTGGGACATGTGATTACATTAATAATTTCTCAATATTATGTTGGGTTTGGTTTTGGCATTGGCATTTTGGGAGATTTATTTGATCTTTATTTGTATAGATAGACAAATTATACATATATATATATATATATATTTTTTTTTTTACTCATTTATTCTCCTCCCTTCTTTGGGATGTTTGGATTGGTAGTTAAGTTAGGAGAAATTATGGGGTATTTTCTTGTCTTATTTCACTTAATCAGTCATTCTTTTATGGTCTATTACTATAGATTTGTACTGTATGGGATTACATGATTTAAATTGCATCCACGATTATGATGTATTTGAGCAAAATTGTGTCTATAAAGATCTAAACTGCAAGCATTTTTTGCCATGTCAGCTGAAACATAAAAATCATAACAAAAAATTCTCATTGATGCATCTGAATATTAGGAGTCTAAGTAAACATCATGATGACCTAGACTCCCTTTTAAAAATTATAGGTCAAAATTTTAAGGTTATTGGCTGTAGTGAAACTTGGTTAAATGAAGGAACATATGTAGACATTCTCAAACTTGATGGATATAGGTTATATAACAAAAATCGACTTGGTCGATCAGGAGGGGGAGTCTGTATGTATGTAGCCACTGAACTTTCAGCTACTATACGTGATGACCTCATCATTGAGGATAGTCACTCTGATTCTCTATTTTTGGAGATTGATGTAAAAAATAACAAAAATATTATTGTAGGAGTAGTTTATAGACCGCCAGATTCCGATTTCGAAATTTTTAAAATTAAATTAGAAAACCTCTTGTATCACATAAATAAAACAAATAAAATATGTTTTTTACTTGGGGATTTTAATATAGATTTAGCCAAGGATGATATAAGGGCAAAGGATCTTATCAATATTTTATATTCTTCCTTTTTTTTCCCTACAATAAACAAATTTACACGAGTAACTGAGACTAGTAAGACAATTATTGATAACATTTTTACAAATTTGCATAAAGCTCCTATAATTTCAGGCGTTATACTTACAGATATAACTGACCATTATCCTGTTGTTTTATACACTGATCTCTCAGAAAAAATAGATGTTCCTAAAATTAAAACAAGAGTTAAAGTTGTAAATGAAAAATCTCTACGAAAATTATGTACAAACCTCCAATATAAAACATGGGAATCAGTATATAACTGCAAAGATCCGAATGCAGCATATGATGCTTTAATTTACGAAATTACGGATTCTATTGATTCTACCATACCAGAAACATATATAAAACAAGGTGCCCCTGAACAAAAATCTTGGCTTACAAAGGGTATTTTAAAATCTATTAAAAAAAAAGAATAAATTGTATAAACAGCTAATAAAAAATCCCAGTAACGTAAATAAAGAAATCTACTCAAAGTACAGAAATAAGCTCACACAAGTGATACGTACAAGTAAGCGAAGGTATTACACTGAACTTCTTGAAGCCCATCGGGGTGATCAAAAAAAATCCTGGCAGGTGCTAAATCAAATACTTGGTCGAAAACATAAAAGTATGGTGCTTCCTCATATAAATATTAAGGATAACTCCATTAATGAGGAAAACGTTATAGCAAATGGGGACCTTGCAAATAAATTTAATGATCATTTTATCTCTGTTGGAAAACAATTATCTACAAATATCAATCAACCACAGAATATTACTTTTAAAAACTATCTTCATGGAAATTATTTAAATTCATTTTTATGAGGCCAACAGATAATGATGAAGTATATAAAATAGTTATGGAACTGAAAACTTCCCACACTGTTGGTGTAGATAACATCTCTAGCAAAATTCTTAAATTTATTATAAACGAAATCATGGAACCCCTTGTCTACTCTATTAATCTCTCTTTGAATTGTGGAGTTGTACCTGAAATTACCAAAATCGCTAGAATTGTACCGATATATAAGTCAGGAGATAAAAACGATTTTCAAAATTATCGACCTATATCAATATTGCCTGTGTTGTCCAAGGTGTTGGAGAGGGTTGTATATAGTAGACTAAGTAACTTCTTGGAAAAATATGAAATCCTGACTCCATCAAAATATGGCTTTAGGAAAAAGTGTACCACTTCCATGGCGATTTTGGATCTCCTAGAAAAAGCTAATGAAGCAATTGAACAAGGCGAGTGTGGAATTGGAGTTTTCCTTGATCTTTCGAAGGCATTTGATACCATTGATTTTGGAATTCTACTACAAAAACTGCAATATTATGGTATTAGAGGTATAGCAGCTAGTTGGTTTAAAAGCTACTTATATGGAAGGAAACAGTATGTCGCTATAAACAATCACAAGTCCGAATACCAAATAATGGAATATGGTGTTCCCCAGGGGTCTATATTAGGACCACTACTTTTTATTTTATATATAAATGACTTTTTATTTTCTTCAAGTATTTTACACAAAATATTATTTGCAGATGATACAAATTTATTTCTGTCGCATAAAAATATAAATTATTTAGTAAACATTTTAAATGATGAATTAAACAAAGTTGATATATGGTTTAAATGTAATAAATTATCTTTAAACATAAAAAAGACAAATTTTATAATATTTCGTTCACAAGGAAATCAGAGTAACATGGAACACATTAAAATAGAAATAAATGGTAGTCCTATTACGAGAGTGTCATCTACTCGATTCCTGGGGATCCATATGGATGAGTTCCTAAATTTCAGGAGTCATATTGATGAATTAATAAAGAAATTATCTAAATATGTTGGATTATTTCTCAAATTGAGGCAGTTTTTCCCCGGTGAAGCACTTTTAACATTATACCGGACATTATTTGAACCTCATTTGAATTATTGTAATATTATTTGGAGTAATACATTTTCTTGTCACTTGAGAAAATTACACATTTTGCAGAAGAAAATTATTCGTATAATTTCATGGGCTAGTTCTGATGCCCTGTCTGATCCACTTTTTTGTAAACTGGGTCTTCTGAAAATTACTGAGCTTAATATTTTTCATAATGCTTGTGTTATGTATTCCGTAGTAAACAAGCTAAATGATAGACTCTGTTATCTAATTCCAATCTACCTCCCCTCACATGCTTACCAGACTAGGAAAAAGCACTACATCATGGGGAAAAAACGGAAACTTAAATGTACTAGTCTTAGTGTAGTTTGTAAAGGTCCGCAGGTGTGGAATGATATTGATATAGATTTACAAATGTCTCAAACTATACATGTTTTTTAAAAGGAGATTAAGGAGACGACTACTGTATTTCTCTGTATTTGTATTAGACTATATGACTGGAAAGTGAAAGACTATGGAATTTATTAGGAGGGTTGTTTTGGGGTATTTCCTTTTTTTTTTTTTTTTTTTTTTTTTTGGAGTGTGGGGAGTAGTGGGGGGTGTGGGGATTGGGGGGGGAGGGGTGGGGTTTGGGGGGTTACATGTATCTCTGTGTTTGGGCCCCATTCAAAAGCTCCTGAGCTTCCTAGGGTGTCCCTTTTCACATGATATAAATGTTGAAGTTTGTCTTTTTGTTCTGAACATGTGTGTGTGAATAAATAAATGATGATGATGATGATGATGAAGCCATAAATTATGTGTTTCCAAACTGCCCAGAACCATTTATTAGGAAATTGAACTACTGTAAGGTGAATCTACGGCTGATAAGAATTCTCTTGTGCACACACAGCCTGTATAGCATCAATAAAAAAGCTCTGCCAATGGAAAAGGAGACAGTAGAGCAGCTGCACTCGGGCCTGATGTCACCATGAGTTATACAGCTCCACACTATTGGGCTGTGACGCACCAGAACTGCGTAAGAGACGGATGCAATCAAAACCTCGGAACAATGTTCTGATGTCTAGTGGAAGACCTTTTCAAAAGAGTTGAAAAAAGGGGAAAAACTCTTGATTATTACTACTGATTTCAGGAAAAGTGTTGGATGAGCACATGTCTGTATATAAATATATAGACTGATGGACTGATGTATGGATGGATGGATGGATGGGTGGATGGATAGAAGGACAGAGAGACAGGCAGACAGACAGAAAGACAGATAAATGGATGGATAGATGACTGGATGAATGAGAGAATTCTAGACAGATAGAAAGACAGACTGGTAGATTCAAGAATATAAGATAAGAAGATAAATAGACTGATGGATGGATGGATGGATGGATGACTGAAAACATGAGAGAATTCTAGACAGCTAGAGAGATAGACTGATAGATTGAGGAATAGAAGATAAGTATATAGAAAATAAATAGATGAATGGGTGAAAGGAGAAATGGACAGACAGACAAAAGGGACAAATAGATGGATGAATAGGCAGATAGACAGATAGACAGATAGATTGATCAAATGTTAGATAGATGGAATGTTGGACTGATAAACAGACAGATGGACTGACAGGAATACAGATAGATGATTAGTGAATAGATGGGTGGATAGATTAATAGACAGAGATATACTGATAGATTGATAGAATAATGAACAGAAAGTGGATAAATGGATGGATGGACGAACAAACAGAGAATTCTAGACTGATAGAGAGATAGACGGATAGACTGGATAGATTTATGGATGAATGGATGGGTTGACAGACAGACAGACAGACAAAGGAACAGATAGATGGATGGATAGGCAGATAGACAGAGGGATGGATAGATGTGTAAATAGATTAATAGACAGAGTGAATAGGAAGATACATGGATGGATGACAAACAAACAGACAGACAGATAGATAGATAGACTTTTAGAGTGATAGATTGATGAATAGAAGATTAGAAGGTAAAAAGATTGATGATGGATGGATGGACGAACGAACAAACGAGCGAAAAGATAGGAGGATAGATAGACAGATATACTGACAGACTGGTAGAATGGTGAATAAAAAGATAAATGGATGGATGGATGAACGAACAGACAGATAGACTGGTAGATTAATAGATAAATAGAAGATAAATACATGGATGGATGGATGGATGGGCAGATGGATGGATGGACAGTTATAACAGGTGCACATCAATGTGTTTATGTGCTCATTAATGAGTTTCAAGCTATATTAACACATTCACTGAACATGTATTGTATATTTTGGAGTATATTGGAGTAAGCGGTTTAGATGACAGGTATGACACAATATTAGATTAATTTGAACTAAATTAAGCATGGGTTGTTGGACACACTGTTTGGATTTGTCAATTAAAAAACAGTAATAATCAGTAATACTGTCTTTTGTGGCTATTTTTTTCACCTAAAGGTTTTAGTGTTTTGAAATATTAACTCAATAAATTAACCTTTACGTATTTTTGTTAATTCTGTTAAAATAAACTAAAATGAATCATTGTTGTTTAACCCCCACAATAATTCATTTTTAACTCCCAGTTTATTACTTCATGCAAAATGTGTTGTGTAGAAAGAGCTATACTGTGATTGTAACCCAGTATGAATCTCAGAAATATTCTAAAAACTCAGAATTCCCGATTCTTTCTTCCTGATATCACAGACGAGTAGTTACAGTCCTGGAGATGACAGCACTGCACATTGCTTTGTCTGCTCTAGTACATAATTTCATTCATGTGCTTATTATCAAGCCATCGATGAGCTGAATTAGTCATTATAGAGCAGAGAAAGGACAGCATCCCTCAAGGCCTGATACAGAACATTCACAGCTATATAGAGAATTTCTGCATCGGTGAGTCTGATTTCCAATACAGAGGGAGGTCAAAAGGGCAAATTTCTTTATTTATTTGATGACTTATAGTGGGATAAAATATAACATTGCACATGATTGTAACAATGTGATTTCAGAAAGATCAAAGATAGCTTAATTTCTTTAACATTAATATTGTGATTTTAAATCACAAAAAAAATATTTTTATTATGCTTTTTGTGTCTGTATTACACTGACATGTCACTAGTATCATGTAAACAAGAACAAATCTTCTACACGAATCAAACTTAAATACAGTACCAGTCAAAAATTAGACATGCCTTAAATTATTTAAAAATTCTCTGCAGTGTAAATTAATACTAAAGTAATCCAAACTATCCATATATTTTATATTTTAGATTCTTCAAAGTAGCACCTCTTGCTTAGATGATCAGTTCTGCACACCTCTGCTGAATTTTCTCAATCAGCTTTATAAGGGTAGAGTCACCTGGAATTCAGGCTTTCAGTTAACAGCTGTGCTGAACTTCTGCATACTTCTGCATCGAACCTACACCATAGCCTACGTGTATTCAGCGAGAGTGCGCTACGCAGCGGAGTGTGTTTATACTTCTGCGTGCGCGTATCAGCGGCTCTGCATTGCCCTGCATTTTAAAACACAAAGGCGGGAATATGTGGGTGGGAACGCGAGGCACTGTGGACCAATCACAGCTGCGGCTGTGACTCATAATTACATTTCAAGAGAGGTACTCATAAAGTTATGGCATAGGCCACAGTGTGATGCATTAAGGCTAGGCCATAGGTTTGATGCAGAAGTACAAATTGGGCTTTAATTATTTAAATTTCTTTAATTTCTTTTAATTTCTTTACATCAGTTGTAAAGTAGTGAAGAGGTAGAGTTACAGCTATACAGTGAATAGTGAATATTTGAGTAATGTTCTAATCCAGATTATGATAAACAAGAACTACTCAACTGAGAAAAGAAATGACTTTAACAAATGAAGGTAAAGTTGAAACTTTGTAAGTATCATCAAGTGCAGTTGCAAAGACCATCAAACACATTATGACGAAACTTGGCATGTTCTCCTCCACCAGTCTTACCCACGGCTTTTGGATAACTTTATGCCTTTACTCCTGGTGCAAAATTTCAAGCAGTTCAGTTTGGTTTGATGGTTTGTGATCATCCATCTTCCTCTTGATTATATTCCAGAGGTTTTCAATTTGGTAAAATCAAGGAAACTCATAATATTTTTTCCCGAGCTGTATATATATATATATATATAGATAGAGTGGATGGATGGATGGATGGATGGATACATGGATGGATGGATACATGGATGGACTGACAGGCAGACAGACACACAGACAGACAGATGGATGGATGGATAGATGACTGGATGGATAGAGAGAATTCTAGACAGATAGACAGAGAGATAGACTGACTATCAAAAACATTATGATGAAACTGGCACTCATCAGGACCACCTCAGTAAAGGAAGAGCAAGAGTTTCCTCTCTTGTACAGGATAAATGTAAGTTTATCAGAAACTGTGAGTTAACAGCTCCCCAGATATGAGCACCTAAAAGTTTATTACATGATTCCTTATGTGTTCCTTTATAGTCTGGATGACTTCAGTATTCATTTATAATGTATGAAAAGAAAAAAACATTTAATGAAACTTTTAACTGGCACTTTGAAATTTTTATGCATGTTAGACACCGTTTCTATGTATTTGCAAAAAAAAAAATCTGCTGTTAAAGCACATTTTAAACAGGTGTGTTCTAATCAGCAAATCAGAAATTAAGAATTAAATGTTTATGAATCAACACATTTCAATTAAATGTCCTGAAGAGTGAGTAGCTGCACGTTCGCAGTTCTCAGTCTTCACATAGACTTTAACTGATCGTAACACTTCACATAATGATAACGTGATGAATGCATTTACGCTGCACCTGTGTCAACACAAACGCCTTATATTACCTTTCCTACTCTACACTGCACTGCACAGGTAATAAAAATACACCAGCAGATAGTATCTACAAAAGGGGGAGTTGAAAGAAAAACATGTTCTCCTCAGACTGTCCTGTGGGAATCGAGCCTGAGGCACTTGTACACTTTGTTTCTGTCTTTTTTAATGGACCATTGTTGCAGAGTTGTTTGCTGTGTGGGTAAAAGGAGAAGCTAATCAGATAAATCTGGCACATCCCAACACCTTTTTCCTCTTTAAAAGAAAGATGATACTTTACGAGTCAGACTGAATGTATGAGTTATCTGTCTGCGTTAAATAGCTGATGTTCTACAGCCCCGTAAAGAGAGCGTGCCAGTATTTTCTTCGTTGCCATGACCTCTCTGAGAAGGACTGAAATTCGAGACGTGTGATTGGTGGGCTGGACTGTCCCTGACATGGACCAGATCCAAGGTGTGTTGCACAATGTAGTAATGTACAGAGGTTTGAGACACGGGCAAATATTTATGTAGATATGCTTGAAGCCTGTGTGGCCTATTCAGAGTCATCTTCATCATCGTTTAAAGGAATCGGCTGTGGCTTTAAACAACATGACTTCAGGCAAAGCATGTCACCTTTAAAATGTTAGACACCTGTGAGAATATTAAGTAAAGAAAAAGCTTCTTATCTGTGCAGTAAGTGTTTATTATCTCAGTAAAACACATTACAGCATTACAATAAATACAAACTTTTACTAAAAGCAAAAGTTTTACTTAAAACATCTCCTAATCTCTCCTCCTAATCTGAGTTTAATAGAGTTATATATTTCTAGTTCTCATCATATTAATCAACACCTGGTTTGGTACGTTTTGGTAAATGTGGTAAATCAGGTGAGCTGCTGATGGAACTGAACATTTTGTTCTTTAGCTTTAGGCTCTCTGGATTTTTTTAAATACTTATAGTTAAAAATGAGAATTCCTTGTTACGTTTTACTGAATGTATGTTTATTTGCATCTGTTTAAATCATATGTGGTGCTTTTTTCAGGTAAAAACACTCATTTTGGTGAGATAAATGGATTAGTGTAATTTGCTTTGGTGCCTAAAAGTTTCTGTATGTACTCAGTACTCCAGTGTGAGAGTAATAACTAGTACATATTTACATGAATCCCTACATTTTACTTTATAAAGTAAATCTCTTTAAGAACAAACCTCTTTTTTGACTGTGTGTTATGAACATTCAGTTAAAAAAAGCATGTCATTTTAAAGCATTAGTTAGAACAAGTAAAATAACTAAAAAAGTGCCCAGGTACTGAGCACACATACACATATCCACAGGTTTGCTTTTATACAAATGCCCACTGTTACAACCCAAGTTGGCTCGTTGTTAAAAATGGTTGCAACAAAGGGAACAGAAGGGAAATGAGGAGACCAGACCAGAATTAGATGTTTCACAATCAGTGATTTATTTTAAAACTGCCAAACATCAACTTAAAACAATACCAAGGCCTAAGAGTCTTAAGGCCTAAGAGGAGCCAACGGTGACGGTGCCAAAGGAAAGAAAGAAACAAAACATAAACTTAATCTAAACTATTTATCCTAAACAAAAGAACAAAATAAAAACTACTACTTAAACTAACAACATAAGTACAAAAGAAGCACCCGCCTGCTAACCTAATGTATCTATACACAAAGACAGCTACATGATGGAAATGTATAAGGCGCCTTAACCTTACCTGTTGGACTCCTCAAATTGGTATAAGCTTGTATGGCACAAACAGGATTGAAAGATATTCCCTAAGGAATGACTACAAAAGCAAACACTCAAAATAAAGCATATGGCAGTGATAGTAGTAATAAAGGTGGTAGTGAAGGTAGCAGGGGAACTAGAAGCACACACAGTAGGCCCCACTTCCTGTGTGAGCTCTAGCCGCCATCTTGGTGGTGACTGCAGGTTTTTATAGCCCATGGCTCCTCCCATGAAGGTCAGGTGGACTGCAACCTGCAGAGAAACATGAAAAAAACACACACACAGAGATCGAGAGCACACAGAACATATCCAGCACCCTAGGGCTAGACTTGCACGTAACACCCCCCCACAAAAGATAGAACTTCCCAAAATAAGTTCTAAAAGAAAATCATGCACCATCAAGTGCAGTCTGCACGAGATAGGGCGTCAGCAACAATGTTCTCAGAGCCCTTCTTATGGATGATGTCCACATTAAATTCCTGCATACATAAAGCCCAACGCATCAACCGCTGATTGGAATTACACATGCGTGACAGGAACACTAAGGGGTTATGGTCAGTGTATACCTTTACAGGTGACATACATGAACCAACGTACACCTCAAAATGTTGGAGTGCCCATAACAAAGCTAGTGCTTCTTTCTCAATAGTTGAATACTTCAACTGGTAGGAATTAAACTTACGTGAGAAGTAGCACAGAGGGTGAACAACTCCCACATCTTCTGGCTGTAACAGTACAGCTCCTGCACCTACAGCACTAGCATCGACCTCCAAGCTGAATGGCTTCTTAAAATCTGGAGCAGCTAGAACAGGAGAAGAACACAACAAAGCCTTCACATGCTCAAATGCAGCTTGACATTCAGCAGACCATTTAAAAGATTGATTGGGACTCAATAGGGTAGTAAGTGGCTCAACAACAGAAGAAAAATTCTTACAGAAACACCTATAGTATCCAGCCATTCCCAAAAATCGACGAAGAGCACGGCGTGATAGAGGTACAGGGAATTCTGCAATGGCTTGAACCTTGGCGTGAACTGGACGAACTTGCCCCTGGCCTACTTGTTTCCCCAAGTATGTAACTGTAGCGTGTGCAAACTCACATTTAGCAAGATTCAGAGTTAAAGAGGCAGTAGACAGACGTTGAAAAACTGTATCCAACAGCTCAACATGACTTTCCCAATTGACGGAATGCAAAATCAAATCATCCAAATAAGCTGTACAGTGTGGAACATCTGAAAAAACAATGCTTACCAGTCTTTGAAATGTTGCTGGTGCATTTTTTAAGCCAAACGGCATTACAGTATACTGCATTAACGCATCTGGAGTAACAAAAGCAGAGATCTCAGAAGCTCTTGTAGTCAAAGGCACTTGCCAGTAACCTTTCAAAAGGTCAAGCTTACTTACATACTTTGCTGATCCAAGACTGTCAATGCAGTCATCAATTCTGGGCAGTGGGAAAGAATCAGAGACAGAAACTGCATTTACACGCCCGTAATCTGTACAAAAACGAGATGTTCCGTCAGGTTTAGGTACAAGCATGCATGGTGAACTCCATGGGCTACAGCTGGGTTTAGCTAAACCATGCTTCAACAAATAGCTTACTTCCTGTTTCATTATGTCTCTTTTAAAGACATTAACTCTATAAGGATGTTGTTTTATAGGATTACTAGTGACTTCAATGTCATGGTGAACAACAGAAGTCTGAGTGGGGACATCTCCAAAAATACTAGGGTAACTTCTAATCAAGTGGTCTATATCAGCTTGCTGTTCCTCTGTCAAATGTGCAGTAAGAGATGATAAATTACACAACATTTCAGAGTTCGACAAACGAGCACCAACAGAACCAACCTGAGGGGGAACAAGACCATCTGTGTCCTGTACACAACTTTCCTGAGAAGTTACCTTAGATACAGCAACAGGCACTGCAGTCTCACAAAGCAAAGACACTTTAACTTGGTCCTTACTCATGACCTCCGGAACCTCTCTGTCCACATAGGACTTTAACATGTTGATGTGACAGACTCGTGATTTACGATTCCGATCTGGAGTTTTTACCACATAATCAGTCTCACTTAGCTTCTGCTGAATTACATATGGGCCAGAAAATTTAGCAGACAGTGAAGACCCAAGCAATGGCAACAAAACAAGGACTTTATCCCCTGGTTGAAACTGGCGTGGGACAGTTTTCCTATCATAATGCTGTTTCATTTTTCCCTGAACTGAGCACAGAGCAGTTTTTGCAGCTTGACAAGCAGCATGTAAATGCTCTCTAAACTTGCTCACATAGTCTAAGACATTAGTTTCTTCCTTTTTGTCTGAAAGGAAGGACTCTTTCAGCAACTTCAAAGGACCTCTCACTGAGTGACCAAAAACAAGCTGTGCTGGGGAAAAACCCAGAGACTCCTGGACTGCTTCTCGAGTAGCAAAAAGTGCAAAGGGTACCCCATCATCCCACTGTCGACCTGAATCTAGGCAGTACTTGCGTAACATGGACTTTAAAGTCTGATGGAATCGCTCAAGTGCGCCCTGACTCTCAGGATGGTATGAACTGGACACAACATGCTTTATCTGCAGTGTTTTCATGACCTGAGAAAACACCCTGGACATGAAATTAGTGCCCTGATCGGTCTGAATTATTTTAGGCAATCCAAAGATTGAAAAGAACTTTGTCAATGCCTTCAACACAGAGGGTGCACTTATTTTCCGAAGTGGAAATGCTTCTGGAAAGCGAGTTGCAGCACACATAACTGTTAGTAAAAACTGATTACCAGACTTAGTACGAGGTAACGGACCAACACAATCTACTAGAACTCTCTCAAACGGTTCTCCAACTGCTGGGATGGGATGCAGTGGAGCCACAGGAATCACCTGATTTGGCTTGCCTGTTCTTTGGCAAACATCACAAGACCTACAAAAAGCTGTCACATCCTGCTTTAATGCTGGCCAAAAAAAATGCCTTAGCACTCGAGCATAGGTTTTTGCTATGCCTTGATGACCAGACCATGGATGATCATGTGCTAGCTGCAACACCTGAGGCCGGTAGTCAGAAGGTACAACTATTTGGCACACATCATCAACACCTTCATTCTCACGTGGAGTCCACTTTCTCATCAACACACCGTGTTCAAAATAAAAGCCAACCTTTTTGTCTACAAGGACATTGGTAGATGACAAAGACAAATACTTAGCCAAACTAGGGTCAGTTTGCTGAGCTTTTATCAAGCACTCTCGACTTACTGAAGCATCACTTCCAGCAGACCTCTGGACATCAGAATACTCACTAACTGGAGTCAATTTAACTGAAAAGTCAATCAGTGGGTTATCTCTAGCTAAAAACGTATCAGAAAGGGAAGGTGCATCAGAATACTTTTGAGACTGAGCACGAGTAACAGCACACATGGGAAGATTTTCAATTGCAGAACAATGTTCCACTGACCCATTAGGACTAGGCTTATCTATAACCTCTGGCACAGGAACCACTCTGCCACCGGCGATATCATTACCTAGAATTAGCTGTACACCCTTTACAGGCAATGCTGAACAGACTCCCACTTTAAAATGACCAGAAACAAAATCAGACTTCAAATAAACCTCATGCAATGGAACTTTCATGTAGGACATGTCAATGCCTTGGCATAGTGCATGTGACCCACAAAAAGAAAGCTCTGGCTGAGAAGGCAAAACATCAGCAAGCATCAAGGTTAATGCTGCCCCAGTGTCACGCAAAATCTGTACTGGACTCTGCTTATCTCCCAAAGAGACAAATCCTTTACTAACAAAAGGTCTGTAATCATCACTTACCAAATCACCTACACTGTAATCCAACACAGGGTCAACAGTTTTTACAAAAGCCACTCCTTTCCTGACTTCACCTGAAACAGCTTCACGTTCTTGTTTACGTTTCAATGCTGGACAATCAACAGCTATATGCCCTGGCTTATGGCAATAGTAACACTCAGCTTGGTCACGTGACAAGCGAGTAGGAAAGTTGGACTGACGAGGCTGAGGCTGTTCTGCAGCAGCCTTCACCTCTCCTGACTTAGACTTCACTGGCTTAAAAACACTTCGGTGTGTAAGCACATACTCATCAGCTAGAACAGCAGCTTCTGAAACAGACTTTACATGGCGCTCATTTAGATAAACAACAACACTCTCAGGTAAACAAGTCTTAAACTCCTCCAAAAGGATTAACTCCCGTAGTTTATCATAATCGTCCACTTTACTAGCAGCACACCACTTATCAAAAAGCTGAAGCTTTTCCCTAGAAAACTCAACAAATGTCTGTGAAGAACCCTTTCTACAATTACGAAAGCGCTGCCTATAGGCTTCAGGTACAAGCTCATAAGCTCTCAACACTGCAGTCTTAACTATATCATAATCCAAGCTATCATTCAATGACAAAGAGGATAAAACATCCTGAGCTTTCCCAGTCAACTTACATTGTAAGAGTAGTGTCCACAAATCTTTAGGCCAACTTAAAGCTAAAGCAATGCGCTCAAAAACACAAAAATATGTGTCTACCTCAGTTTCTCTAAAAGGCGGAACTAAAGCAATAAGCTTACTCACATTAAGAGATGAAGAGTGAGATTCAGAAGATGTAGAAGGACATGGAGTTTGGCTAGAGGCCTCTATTGCCTCAGAAGCAGCTAGCTCTACAACTGCTGGAGAAGAAACCTTCTGTACAACTGGGTTTGAAGTGGAGCGCTTCACCCCAAGCTCCAGTTCTCGCAAGCGAACCTCACGCTCAACGTCTAACTCCATACGCCGAATTGCAAGCTCTTTCTCCATCTCTAACTTTTGACGCTTCTCCTCAGACTCAAACTGCAACCGTGCAACCCTCACCTTTACTAAAGCTTTCTCCCGACTATCTGACCCAGTTTCCAAAGGAGAAAAAGGATCAAAACGTGGAAGTGTAGCACGTGTTCCAGGTAACGTTTGGACAATCTCCTGCACAACAGGAGGCTCAACTGGTTGAGAAGCAGGAGTAACTGCAACTGGCTTCTCAGAAATAGGTGAAGAAGCAGAAGTAGCACTCGCTACTGTAGTATCACCTTCTACACTAGATGCTAAAACACCCAAGTCTACCAAACCTTCCATCACAATCCTTTTTAGTTCCATTTTAACCAAAGATTTAGAGACTGAAATACCAAAGTGCTGCGCTATCTCCAACAAAACATCCTTCCTACAGACATTAAGTAAATCTGCTGAAGGGGCTTGAACAAATGCAGCTAGACTACCAGACAAAGCCATCCCAACAAACTACAGCTACCAAACAAACAAAACCTACTGCTACCACCAAACAGTTAGTACTAGTCCACTCACCACACTCTGTTCCCAAAATTATCCCGGACGAGCCCCCAATATGTTACAACCCAAGTTGGCTCGTTGTTAAAAATGGTTGCAACAAAGGGAACAGAAGGGAAGTGAGGAGACCAGACCAGAATTAGATGTTTCACAATCAGTGATTTATTTTAAAACTGCCAAACATCAACTTAAAACAATACCAAGGCCTAAGAGTCTTAAGGCCTAAGAGGAGCCAACGGTGACGGTGCCAAAGGAAAGAAAGAAACAAAACATAAACTTAATCTAAACTATTTATCCTAAACAAAAGAACAAAATAAAAACTACTACTTAAACTAACAACATAAGTACAAAAGAAGCACCCGCCTGCTAACCTAATGTATCTATACACAAAGACAGCTACATGATGGAAATGTATAAGGCGCCTTAACCTTACCTGTTGGACTCCTCAAATTGGTATAAGCTTGTATGGCACAAACAGGATTGAAAGATATTCCCTAAGGAATGACTACAAAAGCAAACACTCAAAATAAAGCATATGGCAGTGATAGTAGTAATAAAGGTGGTAGTGAAGGTAGCAGGGGAACTAGAAGCACACACAGTAGGCCCCACTTCCTGTGTGAGCTCTAGCCGCCATCTTGGTGGTGACTGCAGGTTTTTATAGCCCATGGCTCCTCCCATGAAGGTCAGGTGGACTGCAACCTGCAGAGAAACATGAAAAAAACACACACACAGAGAGGGAGAGCACACAGAACATCTCCAGCACCCTAGGGCTAGACTTGCACGTAACACCCACACATGTATAAAATACTGGAGGCCCAGACTTGAATACAGTACAAGAGCTCTATCAAAAAAGTGACTTGAGTAGAAGTTGAAATGTTCTTTAAGCTCCACACTTAAATAAAAGGTACTAAAGTATTCAGTATTCAGTATTTTTTGTACTGACGTATTGCTTAAGTAGTTTATTGTAAAATGTAGTAGTAAAATACTGAAAGTAAAAGTACAGGGCTGTGTTATTAGTGTAGTTATTAATGAAAGCAGTGGAAAGTTAGCAGTGTTAAAGGCAGAACAGGAGCAGCGAGGTCTTCTTATAAGATCAGCTCGATCTCTTCATTCACTTAATGATGAGCAGCTTCATCAAACCTGGCAGATCATCAAGTTTAGGTGTAGGACTGGTTCTGCAGTGAATCATATACAACCAAATCTAAGAGTTGAATTTAGTAGACATTCAGGTGAATGTACTGTAAGCTGACTGTTAGTTGAGCATCTATGAGGCATCTGCAATGAACCATCCAAATAAAGTGATACCTTTCATGTTTCATTTGATGTTTCTCAACATTCCTGTCAATGTTAAATAATAAGTAGCATGTGCAATTTAGATGTTTAGACACAACAAGTCGGATAAACCCTTGCTTTAGCAAATATCACAGATTAAAAATGCTATTTGTTACCATATAGGAGTTTTTCTATCCAGAATTGGATATTGTAGATGTTTTAAAGACATCATGGAGTCAATATCAAAATGTGGGAGAATCACGGATGTCATAGACCACTGAAGTCGTGTCGTCATTTTGTAGGCGGTGCCATGTTGTTTATGCCCATATTTGGGGCTCCTTTGGGGTTCCGTGTCTAAACGGTTCAAGTCAATACGGGATTTGAATGGGCTTTTCAAAAACTGGCCTCTGTCACATTCTGTGGTAAATAAATCTGTTCAGAACCCTGTACGTTTTATTCTGTGGACATTTACCTCCTAAATATCACTGAATCCTCTGAATTATGAGATTTGAGTTTACGGGGAGTAATTAGAAAAATGCTAACTTTAAGCTAATGCTTAACTGACGTCACAGCACAGTGGCTGGAAATGACCCCGGACTGGATTCTGCAAAACAACAGCGAACTCCGGTCAAAGCGCGTTTTGGATTATTATGCTTCTTCACAGAGGATCATTAAAGCATTTAAACAGGTGAAAACTCTTTCAGTAATGTTGAGCAGTGTGATGTTGAGCAGTGTGATGTTGAGCAGTGTAGTCTGTGTTAGAGCTTTAAAAGGCAGATAATAAGAGAAAATGGCTCTCAGTTTAGTATTTAATTACGGTCATTAGTTTATACTAATTACAACACCTGACCCAAATCATCAACTAACAACTAACTAATCAATTAATCAACTAAATACCTGCCCTCACTGAGGCGACAACCAACCAGAAACACCCATTTATTTCACTGCATAATAAAGAGGGTAAATGTTAAAACGTGGTACAGCTGGTTCTGGAGTATCACTGACCTGTTTTAGTGATTTTATGCTGTGACGCTCTCAGCTCTCCTCAGTAAAGGCAGTTAGTTCATTAAATGGATCAGCTGTGTGTAAAATGCTCCAAACTTACGGCTGGAGTTCTCTGGTGTTATGCCAAAAACAGTCCCCTGCTAATCTCTGCAGCGGCGCCGGGAGGTCAGTTCACTCCAGTGCTGTAGCATTAGCTTAAAGTTAGCATTTTTCTCATTACGACTCTTAAACGATCTCGAAATTCAGAGGATCCAGTGTTTTTCAGGAGTAAAATGTACACAGAATAAAACGTACAGGGGTCTGAACATATTTATTTACCACAGAATGTGATAGAGGTGGGTTTTTAAAAACCCTATTCATTTTTCTCATAAGGAAAAAACGCTTAGACACGGAAGCCGTACGAGGACTACAGAATGATGCACGACTTCAGTGGTCTATGGGAGAAGTAAGATCTCTGTAAATTTAGGAATTCAGGATCCACAGAATTGTCTTGTTGGCAGTAAACTTCAGCGAACTACAATTGCTTATGGCTTCCTCCTTCTTTATTTATCCAAATAAATTGTTTTTTTTATACCTCTACATATGAATATGAATTTAATCTCAACAAAAACCTCTAAACAGAAAAGTTTCCCTCTGCGTTTAAATAAAACAGCTTTTAATTTTAATTTTAAAAATGTACAAAACCATACACACATCTAGGCTTAGGAAGTTCTTGCCAAGTTTGTTATCAATGTAATTTTTCATCCCAGCTCAACTTCAACGTCCTGTAATATGATGAAAGAGCAGAGCAGGCTGAGGAACTTTTAGCCGTCAATATATTTGCATGTGGTTTTCCACAACTGATGAGTGACACAAAGTTCACTCCAACATTACCACAATAAGACTGGAATGTGGAATGTTAAGTGTGGCTTTCCTCCAGCAGGAGGTACTGAAGTAAACCTCACTAACTGACTGCAATGTTCAGAAAACAACCAAATTAAAACTATCCAGCCTCTTGTTCTGTGTGGTTTTCTCTGGAATAATAATTAGAATTTCTTCTTCCAGGGAAATGCATGGGCCATTCAACTTAATGGGTCCCATTTGCTTGTTGTATTTCTTCCGAATTAAACTTATGTTTTATCTTTTTTTCAAATCTGAATCGAATAACACATGTATTTAACTATTCAAAACACGTACTGGTCAAACTCAGGAAGCTTACTTAATTTTTTTGAACAAGATTTCTAACCCAAAGGTGATTATAAAACTTACATGACATGTAAAAAGCATGTTAAAAAGCAAGTCCACTAAGTCCTTTGATTTTCTCTCAAGAAAGTCTTTATTTTAAAGAAATGGTTGAGTGCATATTCAAAAAATGTATATATTGATGACAAAAAAAACATTCCTGTTACTGTTTGTGTTTGTTTTATGAGTAACAAAAATGAAAGTAACTGGAATGAGTTTTTAACCACAGAATTGCAAAAACATAAAAAATAACTAAATTACAGCTATGCTTATAGAATGAGGACACTGAGCACATTCTAGTGATTTCCCCAAAATTTATATTAAAAAAAATAAACTAATAAGTTTAAGATCGAATGAATTTAGGTAACAGGACTGAGTGTTGAGATTGAGCTCCTTAGTTATCATTACAATAAGATCAAATATACAGAAAAACTCTTCAGAAGAACCAGCTGATGTCACTTCCTGTTGTAGAATGTTCCAGATGTTTCAGATGATCAGGGAAATGTGTTACGGTAACAGGACTGAGTGAAACAACAACAGGTTGTGTATTTTAACTTAAATAAAAAAATGTATTTTAACTTTAATTTAAAATATTTATTATGAAAAAAACTTTTTAAAGCGTAGGTGGGATTTGGAGTCACACAACAACGCAAAAAATACATATCTGAAGGATTTTAATGATTATATTTCATGGTAAAGTTTATAGTTAGAGCGTGGGTACAGGTAACAAATGCTATTTTTTCTGTTTTCTAATTTTTTTTATTATTGTTTTTAATTACATCTCTTACGTTTGCAATTAGGCAAATGAGCAAAAAAACACTATACTTAATAATAAAATGTATTTTAAAGGTATTTTGTGTGCACATTTATACAGGTAATTTCCTGGGCACAGAAATGGCACCAACTTGGCAAAATATGGCTCATATAAATGTGAACATCCTGTTATTGAACCAAATATAAAGAGGCATGGGCTTTGATATACTTAAGAAAAGTTTGCACATTTTGGTTTATGTGGAGAACTGAAATGTATTAATCACCTCCCTCTTGCATCTAACCCAAAGCATTTCCACATGTGTTTCCATATAGTGTAAGATTCATCTTCATGAGAGAATATTGTAATCCCTTTCCGTCAGTTAAATTGACAGTAAACTAACTAAAATGCCAGGATTCACAGCCCCTATTGACTATTATTGAAGTACAATCCTTAAAAGTAAATATAGCAGTACAAACAGTGATGAAACAAAAGAAATTCTTCTATTAAAATAACAAAAGGTGTTGAAACTCGGAAAGGATTGGCTTTGGGCCCAAACCACTTTCAGGCCTAAAAATAAACAGAAACGATGGGTGAGGAGACTGCGGGTGTGGGTTAATCACACACAAATAGGTTCATGATGAGTTTGTGGGGGGAGGAGGGGGTACTAAGGAATAGTTTTTACCCCACCGCAGTTCGAGCACTAAATAGTACAATATAGGACTTATAATACAACATGGGACTGTGTAATATGTTTAATATTTGTTAATTCCTTATCAAGGCAGAATTAAACAGCTTTACATTGGCTTTAATTAAACAATTTCTCTGAAAAATCAATGTTAATACATTTCTTTCTAAATCTTCTTTCTTAATGGTAACAGAATGCTGCCCATAGAAAGCTGCCTCACAGAGACCCTGAGGTGTTTAAAAACTCCAGCAGCACTGCTGGAGAAAAAAAATAAGAGACCGCTTAGAAATGATGAGTTTCTTTGATTTTACCAAATTGAAAACCTCTGGAATATAATCAAGAGGAAGATGGATGATCACAAGCTGATCATCAAACCAAGCTGATCTGCTTAAATTTTTTGCACCAGGAGTAAAGCAGCATAAAGTTATCCAAAAGCAGTGTGTAAGACTGGTGGAGGAGAACATGATGCCAAGATGCATGAAAAAAAAAACTGTGATTAAAAACCACAGTTATTCCACCAAATATTGATTTCTGATCTCTTAAAACTTTATGAGTATGAACTTGTTTTCTCCGCATTATTTGAGGTCTGAAAGCTCTTTTTGCATCTTTTTAGTTATTTTAGACATTTCTCATTTTCTGTAAATAAATGCTCTAAGTGATAATATTTCTATTTGGAATTTGGGAGAAATGTTGTCTCTAGTTTATAGAATAAAACAACAATGTTCATTTTACTCAAACATAAACCTATACATAAAAAAAAAAAACAGAGAAACTGATTCAGAAACTGAAGTGGTCTCTTTTTTTTCAATTCTTTCCAGAGCTGTGCATAAATGCTGTTTCTGTCTGCAGTGTGCTCAAAAACAGGATTCAGAAAATAAATACATAAAATGAGAAATAAATAAATAAAAATCAAACATAATATTTGTATTTCGTCTGTTCATTGCAGTGCAGTCATTCATTAAACACTTAATTTATTAAAAAAAACTGATAACATTTTTTTTATAATTTTCTTTACATTTTAACATGTTTAAAAAAAGATGTTTACTCTGCCATATTAGCTGGGATGCTATCTTTATTTTTCCAATGCAGTGGGTGGGACTAATCTGCTGTGTGATTGGCTAGTAATCTGCTATTTAATTGGGTAATACATGTCTATTTTGATTAATAACAGGTCTTAATCTGTGTGAAACGAAAGAATACAGACACAAAAAAGAAGAAAACATACCATGTCCATTGCAATGGACGCAGAGTATAAAAGGGTTAAAGTCACATTTATTACTTAATATATTTATTGTTTTCCAATTGGTCAAAATAACCAAAAGTGTCAAAAAATACAATATATATATATATATATATATATATATATATATATATATATATATATATATATATATATATATATATATTTTTTTTTTTTTTTTTTTTTTTTTTTTTTGCATGTTGTATTATATTGTATTGTATATAATTCTATATTTGTATTAAGTATTGCAGAGTGAAGGCCACTGCATAAATAAATATATGTATATGTATATGGTTGGGTGGGTGACTTTGTTCTATCTCTCTGTATTGAGTTTTTGAAGGGTGCTGGGTTGTCTGCTGTCGTGCTCGTCTTACATATAAACCTCTTTTAAGAGTCTGATCCATGACTCTTGATACTCTGTGCCAGTGAACCATCCACTACACCATCCACTACACTTCCACTCTGCTGCTCTGTCGCTCCTTCAGAGTGATTAACGACCTGCCTGGAGTGTTCTTCAGAAGTGCACATCTTATTTAGACACACTGTTTTTGAAGGGTGTCCTGTTCTCCTGTCAGAACAACCCGATTTAAATGTAGATAAAAGTATCAGTGTTAGATTGGCAAAATGAAATAACATTTATATAAAAAAAAAGAAATGTATTAATTTTCACCTAGTGGTGACAGTAAAGATTAACAATAAATGAACAGTATTTTTTTTTTTTTTTTTACTTTACTATGACTTTGCTATGGGCCAGTGTTCAGGCACAAAATAAATGTTTTGCACATCATTATTAATTGCAACTTCATTGTGTTCTATAAATTCTATAAATCGAAATATAAAACTAACGTCCTCATATGTGGACATAAGTTTTTTTCTCAGAAACTACATCATGTAAAAAGATAATTCTTTGTTTTTACACTAATCAGGTGCCAATTAGCACAAATATCAAAAATAAATATAAAAAATGCATGCCATGGAAGCAGTCTTAGGTCTTAAGAGGTTAAGTAAGATAACAAAGTATTTGTACTTCATTACTCTACACCAGGTGTCAGAAATAGGCGGCACGTGGGCCACCAGATGTGGCCCGCAAGCATGACACATCTGCCTGTGAGGATGTTCGAACTATAATGAACTATAATAATATTAATATATATAAAAAAAATAATAATAAAATGTTTCTCTGGTGAGCTTCTGTTTACATACCTCACTGTCTCTCTCTCTCTGTTGCGCTTGACGTGACTTTAGTTTCCGCCCGTTCTTGTTTTTACGCCTATTCTTGGGATCCCTATCTCCCTGTGTCCCAATTCACTAGCCGGGGCAGTGGTAGTGTATTAGCGCACGACCCTGACAACACGAGATCGATCTCGCGAGAGGAGCAGTGTGTTCATTTATTTATTTAACTTTTTTCTTGGGTTTACCTGCTTTGAGATCAACTGTTCTGCAATTGGGTTCAACAACCCTCTGGGCTGGAGAGTTACTAGTCTGTAGCATTTCATCCCATTAAACTTAAAAAGGTAAAGGTTAGTTAGTCGAGTTGCAATGTCTTTTTTTTTTTATTTGTAATGAGAGTTTGCGTATTCGAATCCAGGTCATGTGACTGGAGTCCACACATCTACTGATTATAATCCAACAAAACCAATTAATAAAGAGATCAAGTCTGTTCTTTTTAAGTGTTGATTTATTCATACAAATGTTCATTTACACATACAGGAAAAGGGCTTCATTTTTGTATTTTCTGTTAAATGTGCTACCATAGGACTCTATGCAAACACTCTGCTCATCCATTCACCATGCCACCGTGCAGAAAACTCAACGGCAAACAAAAGAAATGTCCAAAAATATATATATAAGAAAGAAAAAAAAAAGAAAAAAAAAAAAGATCACAACGTAGCAAATTCTCACTCAAATTCAGCCTCTCGCGCTCACACGACTCGGACAGCAATAGTAGTAGATCTGAAACAGGAATATCGATTCTTTTGTGGATGAGGACATTCACAGAAACAACTCAAAGGAAGACTCGACTCATGAGGCAATGACATTGTCCTTGAGCTGTAGGCAGCACACGATATCCGTAATGAGAAATCACTGAAGTATTATAATAACTCTCTCGCACGTCTCTAAATTCTCAATCTCTATGGCAAACTAAGACAGTTTATGCTAGCTGTATGGCGTCGACGCGTTACGTAACGTGTAGCTGTTTCTCTGAAAGACAAAACCGGAGACAGCCCCCTTCAAACACTGCATAGATAATCTGTGATGTGAACCAAATACCTGGAGATTCCCAAACATCGGACAAAAACATCTGTGTGAATAACGGCAAACATTTAATCAGTAACCAGATGCATAGCATAGAAGGGGGGCGTTCTGACTGTGTGTTACTGTAATACCATTCACGAGAAGATCACTTTACAATGATCACTTTCGCATCATCCATCATCATCATCATCATCAACTCTGTGGGACGTTTATTATATGCTGTAAGTGATCACTGATCTGAGATACTGAACAGGTCTACAGCTCTGGAAAAAAAATAAGAGACCACTTAAAAATGATGAGTTCCTTTAATTTTACCAAATTATAAAAATATAATCAAGATAAAGAAGAGTGATGATCACAAACCATCAAACCAAACTGAACTGCTTGAATTTGTGTATCAGGAGTAAAGCAGCATAAATTTATCCAAAAGCAGTGTGTAAGACTGGTGGAGGAGAACACATCAAGGTGCATGAAAACTGATTAAAAACAGGGTTATTCCACCAAATATTGATTTCTGAACTCTAAAAACTTAAACTTGAATGAATATGAACTTGTTTTCTTTGCATTATTTAAGGTCTGAAAGCTCTGCATCTTTTAATAAATGCTCTAAATGACAATATTTTTATTTGTAATTTAGGAGAAATGTTGTCTGTAGTTTATAGAATAAAACAACAATGTTCATTTGACTCAAACATAAACCTATAAATAGCAAAATCAGAGAAACTGATTCAGAAACTGAGGTGGTCTCTTAATTTCTTTTTTTCCAGAGCTGTTTGTTTCTTTATTACTAAATTTAGCCAATTAAAATTCCAAGGCAATCTTTTTTTTACTTTAAAGTTCATTATTATAAACTAGAAATATAAATAGATATGTAATATAAACCCTCTCCTACTGTGTGTGTGTGTGTATATATATATATATATATATATATATATATATATATATATATATATATATATATCACGTCTTTTACCATATATAATGACCTTAAATGTCATCACTGCCACACAAAACCTTCTATCTTCAAAAATGGAAACTTTCTTACTATTTAAAAGATTTAAAGAAGATTTTTTGTTGTGAATTAATCAAGAAACTCTGATTCCAGAATCCAGATTCAAACGTATCAAAAGATAATCAAAGGAAGAAAGCTATCAAAAAAACCCAGAGATACAAGGTTTTCAATGCGGCAGTGAAGACTTGTAAACAGCTTAAATTTAGTTTAAACATTTCTTTCAATTCTTCAAAATATGCATTCATATAGGTTTTATTTTTGAGTTTTTCCAGCAAGTGTAATTGGTAATTTGGGGATTTTAGGAAAGAGCACATTCAAAAACCAAGAGAATAAAGACAGTTCAAAAGACATCCTCCATAAAACCTCAACTCTTGAGATTCGAAACAGTGCAGAACATTTTTGATTAATAGTGGTGAATTGAATAACAAACAAAGAAATGAATAGACAAATAAACGAATAAACAAACGTGGCGAAGCTGACTAATAGTGTCAAACAATCATGTGCTTTGGGGACTCTCGCATTAGAGAAACCAGCAAGCCGTAATGAAATGAACGCTTGAGTCAAACGTCTGTGCCCCAGGCGTGAGCTCCTAGGATTTAAGCCACAACACACACACACACTCGCTTACATACACTCTCTCTCACACACACACACACACACACACACACACACACACACTTGCACTCAAAAGCTGTCAGCCTTTAAAGCTTCAGACGGGGGAGAAAAAAAACTAACTGTCCGCACAAGCAACTGCAACAACGAGATCATCAGGGCTTTCAAGTGGGAGCTCAGTGTAGCTCAGTGCAATTGTGATACAAGTCCTCAATGACCGAAGGGGCTGCTAAGCATGTAGGTTTTCCAGTATAACAGAGCTGTAAAAGGGTGTGTTCTGTTCATAGGTTCAACGGTTCCATCTTCTGGCCTCCAACAAGCACTACTGTTGGGTTTGTGGACTGATCCTGACGTGAGATCGGTTTGTAAAGGTCTGTGGAGTTAAGATTAAGATCAGCGATAATAAATTAGGACTAAATAAACCAAGGCAAAAGCCTTGAGAATCATTTAAAGAAGTGTAAGAAGGAAATTTTAATATAATTTAACCAATTCCACAGTTCTATTGAGCAGTACAGGATGACTCCTGCTTTTTTTTATGTTTTTTTTAATGTAGACAATCGCTGGATTTTCAGTAAAATCATTCAGTTTTGCAAAGTAAAAGTCATCAAGAACATCAATGTAAAATATAAAACTACTTAACAAGCAAAAACTCTTTTCAATGGCTTTTTTTCACTTCTCTTTTGTGCATCTTACTCACACACACAAACACACACGCATATGTACATATACACATACATACGTAATGTACATACGCACTCACACACACACACTCGCGCACACACACAAGTCAAATCTCTCACTTTAAACCTACGGTTTGAGACAATACAGACCCCCCCAAAAAAAACAAAAAATAAACCTGTGTATTTGACTTTGAGGATTTCTAGCACTCATCTTAACTTAGCATTCACACATGCGTAACTCAGGTGTTGACAACGGCCAGACGCTGATTTAGAACCAAGCAGCCTTGTCTATCTTAGGTCGTGTTGTGATGCATGGGGAGAGGAGGGTTGCCAAGTCTTTATAATAAATCTGTTACTCCCCACAGAAAAGGGGGGGATTCCAGATGGTGATGATTTCTGTCCCTTAAGACTGTCCAAAAGGGTAGGGCCCGTGGCAGCCCTGCGGAGAAGAGAAAATGCATATCTATAAGTCATAAACATACAGGCAACACTGTTTAGCATTAATAAAATATTAAAATAGCACTTTATTAGGATGATTCTTTATACAGTAGATGACATTGATATTCTGATGCTCAATTCAGCTCCCATTCAACTGCATGATATTTAGTGTAACTGAACTCTAAGGTGAATGATTCAATGATTCTCTATTGAATGTAACCCAACATCCAACTCCAATCTTAACTCTCTATAGCAGTGGTTCTAAAACTGTGGTACTCGAAGCACCCCTAGGTGGTTCACTAACTAGACGCAGGTTCGTATCCCTGCTCATGCAGATTTGCCATCAAGCTGCCAGCGCTCAGAGGGAGCAAAACTGCCCCCTTAGGGTGAGTAGATGGCTCTTTCCCCACTAAAGGGTGATGTCCGCAGCACAGGGCGTCTGTGAGCTGATGTATTGGGACCAAGCTGCGACGCTTTCCTCCAAGCGCGCTGTGATGCTACTCTGTAATGCTGCATCAGCAGCAGCTCGAAAAGAGGCGGAGTCTGACTTCACATGTATTGGAGGAAGCATGTGCTAGTCTTCACCCTCCTGGTGTGTTGGGGTATTACCAGTGGTAGGGGGAGTATTGTAAGGCACATAATTAATAAAACTCTATTGTCTAGTCTATTTTTTCATACATAAGGCACACCGGAATTTAAGGCACATTTTAAGCGACAATAATAAGGAATAAGGGTTTGACCACCATAGATTTTTCCCCTGAAAGCTGCTTATTTGGATAAGAAAAGCCCTTCCGTTTATTTACAGTAAGCTGACATTTTTAGTAATCCTTAAAAAAAAAAAGTTGGGTCAAATGGGACATAAATAAAAATATGTACATGTGCAAGAATATATAAAAAATGTGTCTGTTTATAATCTTACTATGTATAATATTCTAGTTGTAATCTTAATAAAACAGCATTTTTTTTTTTTTTCATTTTATTTTCCAAGTCCAGCACTCCTGCATGTTTTGGGCGCTTCCTTTGCTTTCCTAAATGATATGATTCAAATGATCAAGTTTGTAATCAAAAGTCAAAATGAAGATTTATATTTGATATATCCAAAGGGACTTAAAAGCTTTATATTAAATTATATTTTATATTTATCTTCCCATAATTTAATGCCATAGAGGGTTAGCATTTTTAAGGGTAAGCTTAAAAAGGAGGTAGGGTAAGTCAGGTTTAGGGCTGCAATGATTAGTCGAAATTTATCCAAAGTGCTGGGGACAGAAATGGTTTACAGTCAACTTGGTATGGATTACATATTTACTCACTAAATATCAGCATTTTTCACATTTAAACTACATCTGGACATTTAAATGGCTTTTAAATCTCATGTTCAGCTGTTTTTATCATTTATTATAAAAAAATAATTATCAGATTAGTCAATTACCAAAATAATAATTAGTTGCAGCCCTAGTCAAGTTATGTTCTATAGAGAATCAGTTACATTCAGCTTAGTGTTAAGTTAAATTTTACATGATTATGTGAGGCATCTGCATCTATAAGAGACCATCCAATATTACACATATAGAACATTGCATGGCTTATACAGTAAGGAACATCATTGGAATAAATTCCAGTAGACCTTAAGTGTGCACACAAGAAGAAAGTACATTAAAGCAGAAAGCAACATCAGCACACCTCATCTCAGATCACTCAGGCAAAAAAAAAAAAACAAACAAAAAAAAACACTCCCTCTGGTGGCTGAGAGACAGTTTATCGACCTGTGCCGTCTGTCACCTTCACAGTTTAACATACAGGTGCCTCAAATGGATCTTTGATAGCACTTTCTGACTAAAATAACTTGCACTGCTTCCATTCAGGCTCATTAGGAACCTTGGAGCTTTTCAGTGAACCGGCCTACGTTTGCACCAGATTCAGTGAAACAGTGGATTTGTCACAGTAACAGGATACTGCCTATTTTCCATTATATCAGAAATTACTGCAAAAGTCTAGAGCAGAGGTGGACAATTAATTTTTCTAAGGGCAAGGCGTAAAAAACTTGCATTAATTATAAGCTATTACTGTAAAGAGATGTTACAATTAGGCATTAAAAATGTGAAACAGGCATCAAAAACCCCAATATTATATCATTATTAATTCACCACTCACATTAACAATTGTTAACAAAATGTTCATGTGTCTGCAGTTAAAAGAGTGTTAAATTCACTTAATATAAAGAACTGTGTGTTTATAGTCTAATTAACTAATTTTCTAATTGAATTTATTAATTTCTTTTTTTTTTTTTGTTAATTGAGGGAAATCTAGTCTGTTTTGTGTTTCAGTTTCTAAGGTTTATATGCAAAGGGACTGGTATGGGACAACAAAGGGCCAGTTGTGGCCCCCGGGCTATAAAACGCCCAGGTCTGGTCTAGGGGGAGCACCACGAGTGAGACCTTAACGAACGGGGAAAGTTTGTAGATTTTTTTATATGATCATCAGGCTTAAAATGGTTACATAATAATCTCTAAAGAATCAGAGAGATTCACGACTATTGTTACCCTCCCTACTAGAAGTGGTTGACCAACCAAGATCACTCCAAGAGCAAGGCTCTTTGGCTAGTTGGCAAGGTCACAAGAGACCCCAGGGTAACTTCTAAGCAACTGAAGGCCTCTCTTACATATACATCACAATCACAATTTTATTTTCTATATTTTTGCAAAAATATGACCATCTTATTCATTAAGAAAATTCTAAAACTAAATTAAGAGAATCCAGTTGCACAAAAGATAAAAATATCATAGTCCAATATTACATATTTTTGGGTGGCGAACCTTAGTTTGAAGGTGAAATTAGAATCAGGTGTTTTCAATCAATAGGAAGACAATCAGGTGTGAGTGGGCAGAGCCTGTTTAATTTAAAGAACAGGGATCTATCAAAGTCTGCTCTTTGCAGCACGCTTGTGGAACTGATTCATGGCACAAACAAAAAGTTGATGCTACAAAATCATCTCTAAAAAATCAGAGAGATTCACCACCATTGTTACCCTCCCCAGGAGTGGTTGACCAACAAAGATTACTCCAAGAGAAAGGGGTGTAATAGTTGGGAGGTCACAAAGGACCCCAGGGTAACTTCTAAGCAACTGAAGGCCTCTCTCACATTGGCTAATGTTAAGATTCATGAGTCCACTATCAGGAGTAGCGCTGGGCGATCATGGCCTAAAAAAATAATCTTTGTTATTTTTCGATTATAATCGATTATCTTATGATATTATCGATTATACTTCAGAAAAAATTGAGAAATAACGCACTAAATGAGTCACAGAATTTCCTCAATTAATCATGGATTCTCACCAGAGAGCGATGATGCTTTAGTTTTTTTAGAAACAGTAGGTTTTATTTCTAGCTAAATATATGCTTTATTCCATCGGTTGTTTTCATCGAAAGTGCTGGAATAGGGCTTTAGGGGTTTTCAGACCTCAGACTGAATGGTTAGAAAATATGTGCAGGTCAGATGGATTAATAAGGTAAGATGTATAAATAAATACTTCAGAAATTAGTATAGTTTTTGGATATTTTAGATTAAAAAGATGTGTCTGTATGTAAAATCGCGATTACTCCATTTAGAAAATCGCATTAAAACTGTAATTCGAATTGTAAAAAAAACACCCAGCAGTAATTAGGAGAACACTCAACAATAGTGTATATGAACTATGACTTTCGGTTTAAATGAAAAGCTTTTGGAGTTTCGAGAAACATAGCCCACCAGTGAAACATGCTGGTGGTAGTGTCATGGTTTGGGCTCATTTTGCTGCATCTGCATTTATACAGAAATATAGAAACCTTTAAAATTTCAGTACAAAATAACAACACCATTAAATCTAAATATTAAAATGAACAATGGCACATCCTTAAAACTAAAAGAAAAGAAGGCAAAGCACCCACCATCCACCTGATGTGTGTTTCAAATAAAAGTAGTGTAACACTGAATCAAAGATAAAGCCTAATTAAAGCTTGTGGAGCACCAGTGTTCCTCAGCCCTTCAGGTTAGGGTGTGTCAGTAAATAACAGCTTTAGAGTGAAAAGTATGATGTGATGCAGCACTGTTAATCACCACACACCCAGCTCTATCAAGATGACTGAGCAGGAGATGCCTAGGCTATATTTAGTCTGGAACATCAGGTCGCTATCTGGGAGGTAAAATGCAAAGCTGAAATGTTCACCCATAGTGATTTCTGAGGCTTTTAGACTTGCGGTTCTATTAAAAACTATAAAAAATTATTCATAGCTGTAATCTTATACTGGAACATATACTGGGAATCTGTGGTTCTTAACCTAATCTGTTTCTAACAGTGTTGTATGCAAGAAACAGGGTTCATTCACCTTTTACAAGGTAAAATTGAAGCACTTTCAAGCTCTTTTCAAGGCCCATTTTCAAGTTTTTCCAGCACCTTTAAGCTGTGGTAAATTAATGATAACAGTGATATCTCAAAACTACACAGCAAAAATCTGGAGTTAAACAAAAATGTGTGAAAGTGTTAAATTGTGGGAGTTTATTCTCCAACTTAAACTACAAGTTGAGTAACTCTTTAGTGGTGTAGAGTTTATTTCAGAGTTTATTCCAAGGTGTTGAGGAACATGACTGAACTTTCTAATGGGCGTGTCCCCCAATCCCAGCTCACCATCAGTGTGCCCACCAGGGCTTTCTTCCATGGGGTGTTTCATTATATTTTATATACAGTCATATGAAAAAGTTTGGGCACCCCTATTAATCTTAAACATTTTAGTTGTAAATATTTGGGGGTTTGCAACAGCCATTTCAGTTTGATATATCTAATAACTGATGGACACAGTAATATTTCAGGATTGAAATGAGGTTTATTGTACTAACAGAAAATGTGCAATATGCATTAAACCAAAATTTGACCGGTGCAAAAGTATGGGCACCCTTATCATTTTATTGATTTGAATACTTCTAACTACTTTTTACTGACTTACTGAAGCACACAATTGGTTTGGTAACCTCATTGAGCTTTGAACTTCATAGCTAGGTGTATCCAATCATGAGAAAAGGTATTTAAGGTGGCCAATTGCAAGTTGTTCTCCTATTTGAATCTCCTCTGAAGAGTGGCATCATGGGCTCATCAAAACAACTCTCAAATGATCTAAAAACAAAGATTGTTCAACATAGTTGTTCAGGGGAAGGATACAAAAAGTTGTCTCAGAGATTTAACCTGTCAGTTTCCACTGTAAGGAACATAGTAAGGAAATGGAAGACCACAGGGACAGTTCTTGTTAAGCCCAGAAGTGGCAGGCCAAGAAAAATATCAGAAAGGCAGAGAAGAAGAATGGTGAGAACAGTCAAGGACAATCCACAGACCACCTCCAAAGAGCTGCAGCATCATCTTGCTGCAGATGGTGTCACTGTGCATCGGTCAACAATACAGCGCACTTTGCACAAGGAGAAGCTGTATGGGAGAGTGATGCAAAAGAAGCCATTTTTGCAAGTACGCCACAAACAGAGTCGCCTGATTTGTGCTTTTGCTCCTGAAAAGAGTTAAAAGGCCAACTCCCAGAAAAAAGTTTCTTTAACTCTGTGAAAGAGTGTATTCGATGGTCACACATACAGTATACACTTAAAATGAGTTGATATTAACTCTCAGGGAGTTTATTCCAAAAAAAAAAAGAATTTGCTGAATATGAATCAGAGAGAATCAATAAATCACAAAACTATTCTCCACACTTCAAAACAACTATGCTATTGAGAAAAAAAACTTTTAAGTAAGTAAAAAGCAAGAATTATGGGTTTATTTGTGTCAGATCACAGAATTTAAATATCTGTTCTTCACTGCATGTTTACCCTATTCATTTGATTGACCAGTTACTGTAGTATGTCAAATGGAGAAGAAATTAAAGCCTTTTTTATTTCACGCGCTGAATGTATTTAGTCAGATAGTTATTTATTGTAAAGTAAATTTAGTTTGAATTTCAAGCATTTTCAAAGACTTTCTCCAAAATTCCAGCATTTACAGTTGTAGAGTGTAATAAAGGTTTCAGGTGGATAAGTTTTCCTCTCGTTTTCTGGATTTCACAGACATATTCGGTCTCTTTCCAGCTTCTGCCAGAGTGTCTGTATGTTAGTTTGTAAAGAATGAACCAGTAGTCCTTGTAGAACTGTTAGAACTAAAGGTCGGAAAGCAGGTCGCAGTTCTGGCGAGCGTTGGTCGCGGCCGCCTCGGAAAACTTACAGTGTCTCGTTTGAGCTCAGAGGAGCTCCGGCACAGACACGAGAGCACCGCTATTCCTCCTATTACACCTCAATGCAGCACTGCAGTGAGTTTCAAGCTGTAATTTTACTTCTTTAAAAAGATCAAAAATCAAGAAAATCCTACCTAGTGCTGCTTTAAAACATAAGCATTTTTCAGGATTTCAAGCACCCGTACAAACCCTAGAGTAAAGGTGTATACAAGCCCCGGTAAGCATGAATTTGCAGTTAATTAGCAAAATGGTTAATAACTGTAGTCTCCAACACTGCTGGTGGAGACCAGAGCTTCTAAACACTTTGGCTCCAACCCTAATCTACCCCTCCAGATCCAACTAATTACTGCCTTCAGAGGTCTATGGTTGCCAGAATAGGGTGTGTACTATTTGGGTTGGTGCTGGAAGCAGCTAGAAGTTAGTTTTTCAGAAAGAGGGTTGGGGACGCTACAAATCCAGCACTTCTTCATCCAGAGATGACTGTGCAGTATATTTCCAAGCTATACTATACTATACTATAAGTTCATACTGCAGGTAAAATTGGCCCAAATATGATATATTACATCATATGTGACGCAGGTGTGGCTGTGAATCTGCTATTTACGATTCTGATTAGAGTCCAGATTCAGTGACTGAGGGTCAAAGCCGACAGGGTGCAACAAAATAAAGCGCCCAGCATCACTTATCAGGCTTGGTTAGTTTACCAGTGGGCATGTCTGCTCTAAAGATTAGAAGCAGTATTTTGTATAGATTCACCTGGAATAGTTTTCTCAGCGTCTTGAAGGAAGGAGTTCCTGGAGGTGCTGAACAATAGTTCACGCTGTGAAGCTCCAGCTCATCCCAATTAAATCACCTCAAATCACCATCTCAGTTCATCAGGTTTAGATCAGGGGATTAATGTGGAGGACAAACACTTTTATACTGTTTACTATGTAATTCCATTAATTAATATCCCTCTTTAATATTAATCTACAATGTAGAAAATAAATGAAATTAAGAAATGAAGAAAAACACTAATAGGTAGTAAGTGTCTTTAAACTTTTGACTGGTACTGTACTTTTCTGTGGAATTGCAGGGGAACACCAAATAACAACTGCTTTGAATGATGAACCAGCTAAACAAAAGTCCATCTCCTAACAACTGTAGAGATAATCCAGGCAGAGAGAGCTCTGTTCCTGACCTGACTGTTTCCAAACTCACCGTACTACCATCTCTGTGCTAACACCTGGTACAGGTGTTTCAAATGACAGTGACAGATCCTGAACTGTGCTCGTCTCTGCCCTCTATCAAACCCCTCCGTGTGCTGTTTTTCCTGTAGTCCTGCAGTCCTGGACTGTCTGAGCTCGAGCTGAGCACTGTATCTCAGGCTGCTGACCATGCCAAAGGGCCAAGGGGTGATTCAGACCAGTGCAGCCTTCAATTCACAGCTTTTATACTGTACTCACTTCCACACGCTGTGGAATGAGAGGAATGCAGAACCTACACCCTACTAGAATAAGTAGCACATTTAGCTGGAAATACAATAGAAAGGTATTGTATTAACTGGTTTGACAGAACGAGGACAGGTGTAACCAAATGCTGTGAATCATCATCACTGTTTTTTTTTTTTTTCTGGTGACATAATCTCTGGTAACAATAGAGTAAAACACATTATTAGGGAGGACCTGACCACTGTTTAGGTTGGTAAACATTTTCTTCTAGATTACAAATAATAAAAAATAAATCTGTCTGGCTTATGTGTAAATAATCACCATATTTTTCACACTCTAAAAGCACACTTAAAATCCTTTACTGCATTTTTTACAATATAAGGTGCACCGTGTTATAAGGCGTACTATCAAGAAACATCTATTGTCTGGCCTAATTTCAGGTGTATTTCAAACATAAGGCGCACTGGATTTTAAGGTGCATTTTAAGAGACGCTATAAGGAATTTCTAATACAGCAGGGTGGGGTAGCTAACTAAGTTAAGTAAAGCTAAGCCAAGTAAACATAACTGTAATAAAGAGACATTCTTTTAAAGTTAAGCGGGTGCTGGATGTTAATCTACACAGATTTCTCTGCTGAAAATTGTTTATTTGGGTGAGTAAAGAGTTTGTTTATTTACAGTATGCTTAGAGTCCCGAATTTCATTCCCGAACATTAGCCGCTAACTGCTAACTAAGGAACCCTGAGTGTTTTGGTAAGCCAGGGCGATATTAGCTAGCAGTTCATCCAACGTGGGTTGTTTTAACATATTAAACACGCAGACTACAGTCCAATATACTTCACTCTAAAAGACGAAAGAGCTAGCATGGTTAGCAGCAGATGCTAATGCTGCTCCAGCAGTGCTAGCCGGGGTTAGCCGCTGGCTACAGGCCAATAGTACTCACCTCTAAAAGGGGAAATAGTGGTTACTGGCTAATGCTAATGCTACTCCAGCCTCAGTGCTGAAGAACTAAACTGAAACTGCTGTATAACTCTGTACTTCAGCGTGGCTTCAGAGTGGCTTTACTGCTCCCTAATACCGGACTAGTAAAATTCATACATAAAGAGCACCGGATTATAAGACTAAAAAAAAAAATCATCAGTGTTCCTTATGATCCGGAGCGCCTTATAGTGTGAAAAATATGACACTTATATTTTTAATATAATATAGATAAATTTAACTGGATACAACTGGCTGATAACTGTAAATCATTACCTGTGAGTTCAGCTTTAATAATAAAAAAAAAAAAACTTTTTTTTAATTCCTAAAAGGCAAGGGTTGCCAGGTCCACCAAAAAAAAAAAAAACTTAATTAAGTCTGTCTAAAACCCGCCCATCAAACGCTTAAAGTAGCCCAATATCTAAGGTTGCCACAGACGCTCAACAACGTGATAAATATTACGTTTTAACGTAATAAATATAAAAGCACCAGGAAAACCGTGAGACTGGAAATTGGGTTACAGAGGCAATACAAGAGCGCAATACAAAAGGATAATATTAAAAGAAGTAAATACTAATAAATAAACAAATATTAATATGTATTTTCTGGTGCCAACGCAAGCGGCTGCCTGTTCCAGTAGCTCCGTCCATATTGTGTGTTTTTCTAGAATTTTTTATTTTTTTTAACCTGTGCTACCTGTGCTACTACACGTGTGGTGTGCATCTTTTTTCTATCCTAAGGATATTTTTTATCGTAAATATGCAGAGCAACATTTCTAAATCATCTATCTGTCTAATATAAAAATAATAAACAGTCAATTTACATGAATTACAAAAAAAGTATGCATACATTTTCCTCAGAAGAGAAGAGATTCTTTATCAAAACTTAATCAAATTCAAAGTAACACTGTTAAAATACAGCTTTTAATTTACAATATTTTTGTGGAATTTTCTCAAACACAGTGGCAACACAGAACCATGAACCCCCAGCAATGCACTGTGCCTCATATACTTATAACAGAGAGCATACGCTACCATACTGGTGTGACTACTGTTTTCAGAACTGCCCAACACCCAAATAATATGTGGTCAGCAGCGTCTGATAAATTATACAGCTGCAGACAAGCTACACTCAGCAATTATATACCCACAAAAGTACACTCCTTCTGTCAGCGTACCAGCTAAACGTGCCAATGACACTACTAGTGCATCTCAAAAAGCTAACATATGATTTGAAAAGTTACTTTATTTCAGTCATTCAGTTAAAAATGTGAAACTCATATATTATATAGATGTATTACACATTGGATTGGTTTTCAGCCAATGAAAACCCAAAAATCAGTGTTTCAGGAAATTAGAATATTATATAAGACCAATCTGTACTTTCTGCAGTGTGGGCAGTGTGCCAAGTCCTGCTGGAAAATGAAATCTCCATAAAAGTTGTCAGTAGCAGAGGGAAGCAAGAAGTGCTGTAAGATTTTGTGGGAAAACAAAACTGCACTGACTTTAGACTTGATAATAAAACACAGTGGATCAACACCAGCAGATGACATGTCTCTCCAAACCATCACTGATCAACAGTAAATTTTACATTTCATTTGTAAATCAAGGGAGCAGAGTCTGGAGGAAGAGTGGAGAGACACACAATCCAAACTGCTTGAGGTCTAATGTGAAGTTTCCAACAATCAGTGATTGTGATGGATCACTTTATGCTTCCCTCTGCTGACAACTTTTATGTAGATGCGGATTTCATTTTCCAGTAGGACTTGGCGCACTGCCCACACTGCCAAAAGTATCAATTGCGCTTATATTCTAATTTTCTGAGACACTGATTTTTGAGTTTTATTGGCTGTCAGCCATAATCATCAACAATTAGTTTCGCATTTAAACTGAATTACTGAAATAAAGTAATTTTTAATAATATTCTGATTTTTTAAGATGCACTAGTATGATCATTTTATGTGGAGGTTCCTGGTATCTTGTAGATATGCAGTCATATTTTTATACCGTACAGATAACAGTATTAACAGATATTATTAGTAATAGAAATCAAACTCTTCTGTACGTACCTGGCTGTAAGTCACTACCGATAAGTTGTTTTGGAGACCATTTGGTGTAATATTTACAGAATTGTGAGAGAGTCCATTTTGATCTTGCTGAATGGAGTCCAGAGGGGCCACCCAAGGGCCTCCAGGGTCCTTTAGGTTATCCTCGTTGGGGTCTTGCTTGTTCTTCTGTGGTGAAGCGAAGGGGTTGAAGTCTCCCTCTACATTACGGTGTGGCTGAGTGTTGAACTCCGTCTCGAAGGAGGACAGCTGCTGCGTGACTCCAAGAAGACCCCCGACCTCCACACTGAGGATCACCCAGATCACGTCTGTAAAACAATCCAACAACACACAATGAATTCTGGACAGCAAGCGCAAATCCATGCAGGGTAAAATACACTTCAAAAGATACATAGCATAGAGCCAAATACAAAGGAGAATATATAATAATATAATATATATAAAGGAGAACTTCAGTGTGAAATTGACTTTGGGTGTATTCAAACATGATAAAAAGTACTTACCTTTGTTGAATAGCCCAACTCCTTTCTTGTGCAGCTTTCTGAGATCTAGTATTTTGTGCAATTTGCACAAACAGGCTTTTAAAATTAGTGATACGGGGCATATTTCTGCCCCTGCAGATAAATCACTTTAAATAACATGGTTATTTAGGCTTAAAGTAGCTCCACACTTCATTGGTAAAATCTGGAGAGACCTGACATTTAAAACAAGGCATTTAGAACTTAAAAAAATGCACAAGAAGTTTTTTAAAATCCACTGTTTACATCCCATAGCGTAAGTAAAACTCCGGGAGCCGCCATCTTAAATTTAAGTCACAGTAAGTCAACCATTGAGCCTGAATAGTAAAACCTTTTGAGCAATGTTTATATGGGTTTATGTAATTTGTTGTTGGTTCTTCACATTCTAATATCAACAGTAACCAGATTATTAGTAATTCAGCAACAGCTGGAATTCAAATATTTCCAAAGAATTTTGCAATCTGCTTAAATATCCTACCTATTAATTCTTATGCTCGAGGGTTGACTTATTGTGACTTAAATTGAAGATGGTGGCGCCCTGAGATTTAAACACGCTATAGGATGGAAACAGTGGCTTTTAATAAACTTATTGTGCAGTTTTAAAATGACTAAAAGCCTCATTTTAAATGTCAGGACTCTCTGGATTCTAACAAAGAAGTGTGGAGCTACATTGAGCGTGAATAAGGGTGGAAAAAGCAATGATTTATCTGCAGGGGCAAAATGTGCCCCGTCTCACTTACTCACTCCAAAGTCTGTTTGGGCAAAGTGCACAAAATACTGGATCTCAGAAAGCTGCAGGAGAACAGTGGTGGGCTATTTAACCAAATAAAGTTTTTTTTTTTTTTTTTTTAAGTTTTAATACACGCCAAGTCCATTTCACACCGGAGTCCTCTTTTTAATTAATCTGTAAGTTTAAAAATCACAGGAAAACTACTGTCCAGTTCTTGTATTGCTCACCTCCGTAGAAGAGCCCGGTGGCTGTGCACATTCTCCACTGGCCCTGGTACATGCCTGGATTAGCTGGACTGCGCATCTGTACACTGACATCTGAGATCTCCTGTGGCTCCAAAGATCGCACCATCACCATATTCACATGACCAAACTGATCCCCTCCTATGTACTTCAGACACACGCCTGGGGGCCACGACTCTGCACCTGAAACACACACACATAAACATGCACACAAACGCTGATTTAATAGTGGAGTGGGCTAAAAATCAGTTTAAAAGTCAATCAAGCATCATGACTGATTTTTTTTGAGAATGGATGACAAGTTGCATGAAAAACACCAACAAAATACAAAAAAATATTTTAACCAAATGATAAGTTACTTCATTTCAGTAATTCAGTTCAAAATGTGAAACTCAGATGTTATATAGATGTATTACAGACAGAGTGATATACCTTAAGTGTTTATTTCTTTTATTGTTGATGATTATGGTTTATCGCCCATTAAAACCCAAAAAATGAGTGTCTCAGAAAATTGTAATATTATATAAGACCAATTGGTACTTTTGGAAGTGTGGGCAGTGTGCTGGAAATTCCTGCTGGAAAATGAAATCTGCATCTCCATAAAGGTTTTCAGCAGAGGGAAGCATGAAGTGCTGACTTTAGACTTGATAATAAAACACAGTGGATCAACACCAGCAGATGACATGTCTCTCCAAACCATCACTGATTGGTGGAAACTTCACACTAGACCTTGAGCAGCTTGGACTGTGTGTCTCTCCACTCTTCCTCCGAACAAATGAAATGTAAAATTTACTGATGTTTACTGAATTTAGTGATGCTTTGGAGAGACATGTCAGAGTATTTTTGCGATAACAATTATTGAAACATTTTGGTTACTTTATTGAGTATGATACAAATATGGCACATCCCTACTGGAGATTCAGTATTTACAAATGCAAGTAGTACACACCTGTGTTTTGTATCCGCCATGTCTTTGTGAACTGTGTTTCGGGAGGCACAGACTCTCCCTCCCCTATAGTCACATCTTCTACAAAAGACATCGATGGCGTGTTGATGTTCGGACTCTCAAAGTCATAATAAGCTCCAATTGCTGCTTGTAGATTCCTGTTAATAAACAAGACACAACATTTTTAAAAAGAAGCTGTTCATATTGAGTTAGGATGCACCTATATGGAAATGTTGGCATCTGAAATACAGATGCAGCTAAACTGGCATCACATATTACTGAAATAATCTAACAATTTATGACATGCAGGATTCTGCTCTTTTGGCATTTAATGATCACAATAAAATCAGGCTTAAGGGAAAAGACAAAAAAACCAACAAGCAATCAAATCTAGACACTGGTAAATATAAAAGGTATAACAAATTGAGGTTCTGCTCATAACCATAATATATAACTCTAATACAGAATTAAGACTGATACATACAGGTTGAAACTTGTTGTACTGTAAAAATATTTCTGGCTAACATTTATACAGTATTAAACTAAAAGATTTGTACGCCCGTATTATAAAATGAAAAGCCAAAAAATCTTTCAGTTTAATAAATTACATCATACAAACTTTAATTTAAAACGTATAAATAAAAACAATTAAGAGGCACATATGAAATCCTGATCTAAGACTGATGAAATGAGACGGTGATTTAATTGGGATGAGCTGGAGCTTCACAGCGTGAAGGAAAAGCAGCAACTACTGTTCAGCACCTCCAGGAACCCCTTCCTTCAAGACGCTGAGAAAACTATTCCAGGTGACTCTCCCTCATGAAGATACTGAGATTAAAATACCAAGAGTGTGCAGATCTGTCCTCAAAGATAAATGTGATACTTATTTAGAAGAATCTAAAGTATAAAACATATTCTGGTTTGTTTAACACCTTCTTTTGTTTACTAAATAACTTTGAAAGTGTTCCTGTACAGCTTAAATATAATTTTCAATGTTAAATTTACAATGTAAAAAAGCATAAAACTGAAAATACAGCTAAATGTGGATAATTAGAAGAATCTAAATTATAAAACATATTCTGGTTTATTAAACAAAGAAGAAAACACATTAAAGGAGAAGACGTGACTGGTACAGTAAGTTAGCTACACGGTGTACTGTAAATGATGAAGTAGGTATGCCAAATATATTAGCTTTAGATAAATATAAACTAATACAAAAATAGATAAAGTTAGTATCCTAACTTCTCGAAAAAAGTGTGATAAGCTAAATTAAGTAAAGCTAATATTCAGAAAGAGAGAAAGACAGAGCGCAGGATAGACAGATAGGATAACTAACCTAACGCTCGGTTATGTAACACTTTGACCCACGGCAGGAGTGACTGTATGCTTACAAACTTAGCTTAGCTTGAGTTAGCTTAGCGTGATTGTTTGCTGAATAATGACTAAAAACGGGCAGAATTCAAGTGCTTAGCGAGGCAGAAAGGGAGAAAGGAGTCATTTCACACTGTAGGACTCGAACCTGATGTCAAAACACGGTCTGGTGCTGAATCGTGACTGAGTGAGTGAGTGGTGACTGTTAGCTTAGCTTAGCCTAGCTTAGCTTAGCTTAACTCAGCTCATGCAGCTCAACTCAGCTGCATGTTTGACAGCTAACGCTAGCTTACCTAGCTAACGCTAACCACTTAAGACAACAATTCAATTAGTTAAATCATTTATTTGTGAGTTATTTATTCATTTGTGACTTTGTATTATTTAATATAAAGCTGGCTAATGTTGTTAGCTTGCTATCTAACAACACTGTTGCATGATAGCCAGAGATAGCTTAGCATAGCATAGCTACAGCTACAACCAGAGCTAGATATTACTGACTGGCAAAACCTTGACAGGAGTAAGTTGCAGCAACAAACACACACCCTCATATATAATTAACAAAAAATATATACACACGAACACACACATAGAAATATAGCTAGGTGCACACACTAATATATAACTTAATATATACACGTACATACATACATACAAACATACATGCAGGGAGATATAAGTTAGCTGGCTACACACACTCATACACTCATATATCACTAAATACATACACATATACATGCATACAGAGAGAGGTAGCTAGCCACACACTCATATATAACTAACTAAGTACATACACACATTCATACAAAGAGATATAGTTAGCTACATTCACTCATATATAACTAATATACACACATATACTAAGAGATAACTTATAGCTTGCTACACACTCACTTGCTCGCTCACTCATATATAACTACATATATACATATGCATACAAAGAGCTACATCAACCTACACAATATATACACACATACATAGAAATATAGATAGCTGGACACACTCATGCATAACACTATATACACAAACATACCTACAGAGAGACCTAGCTAGATAGATTCAGTCATATAAAACTAAATATACACACACATGCATGCAGATATAGCTAGAGCTACCTACACTCATATATAACTAAATACATATATACACACTTATACATACCTACACTCATATAAAACTAAGTATAGGCACACATGCATGCAGATATAACATAGGTAGCTACCAACACTCATGTATAACTGAATATATATATATATATATATATATATATATATATATATATATATATATATATATATATATATATATATATATATATATAGCTAGCTAACTTACCTACACTCACATAAAACTAAATATATATAACGTTACACACCTACATACAGAGAGATATAGCTAGCTAATGTTACACACACACTCACACTCTACATAACCTATAGCTATGTAACTATATACACACACACATAGCTTGATACAGAAATATATATAACCTAAGTTAGCTAGCTATACACACACACTCCAGCTCAGTTCAGCACAGCCCATTCTTTATTTAAAAGAAGGTAAAGGTATGTTAGCTAATGCTAAAGCTAACGCTACTTAGAGTGAACCCACGCATCTAACCATAGACACACTGAAACGTGAACACAAACGTGTAGCTTTTTTAAAGGCCCCGAGAAGATCCCGCGGCTCACCAGTTGGTCATGTCTAGGAAGAAGGCGCAGCCAGCGGGGTTGAGCTGGAAGCCCAGCAGTCTTTGGAACTCGGAGATGAGGACATCTTTGTCCGTGGTGCCCATGCAGCTGAACTTCTGCATGAGCTCCTGGTCCAGGTCTATGTCCATGCCCTCCATCGGCAGGGGGTCCCCGGGGCAGCGGCGGGAGAAGTTCTTAATTGAATCCGAGGCCTTCTTCTCCACTCATAACAACCGAGTCAACAACAAGCTCAGTACGCATGGCCGAGGGCCACGCGTGACGTCACCCGGCGGAGTGGGAGGAGGGAGGGAGGGAGGGAGGGAAGGGTAGATGGGGGGCGGAGGGGCACGTCAGCTGTTGCTATTCTGAGGGGGTAAAAGAACGAAGCGTTTTGCTCCAAAATAGAGGGACCGACCCCCCCCTCCTCCTTCTCCTTTTCCTCCTCCTCCTCTATTCTCTCTCTACGTAGCAGCGCCTCCTCCCCGAAACGTGACGTGCGCCCTCTGCTTCACGCTCCCCCTGCAACGTCATACCCACCTTATATTCATAGAGAGAGAGAGAGAGAGAGAGAGAGATGAACAGACAGTGGGAGTGAAGGTCTGGAGAGAGGAGAAGAAAAGATCCGTCCTGGAGGAGCAGATGGAGAAAGAGGAATAGGAGGAGGAGGAGAGCCTCTGAGAGCAAAGCACGTTTTATAGGTTTATGTTTGAGTAAAATTAACATTGTTCACATCGTTCACATAAAAATATTCCCATTTAGAGCATTTTTTTGCAAATATTGCAATATTTGGTGGAATAACCCTGTTTTTTTATAATACATCATGATCTCCTCCACCAGTCTTACACACTGCTTTTGGATTTCTTTATGCTGCTTTACTCCTGGTGCAAAAATTCAAGCAGTTCAGCTTGTTTTGATGGCTTGTGATCATCCATTTTTTTTAACAAGTTGGTAAAATCAAAGAAACTCATTATTTTTAAGTGGTCTCTTATTTGTTTCCAGAGCTGTATATATTCAATATACAGTACCAGTCAAAAGCCTGCACGCACCTCTTCTCAAAATCATTCAATGTGGGTTTTTCTTTTTTATCTTTGAGGACAGATCTGCACACTCTTGGTATTTTAATCTCAGTGTCTTCATGAGGAAGAGTCACCTGGAATAGTTTTCTCAGTATCTTGAAGGAAGGAGTTCCTGGAGGTGCTGAACAGTAGTAGTAGTTTTTCCTTCATGCTGTGAAGCTCCAGCTCATCCCAATTAAATCACCTCAAATCACCATCTCAGTTTGTATCAGGTTTAGATCAGGGGATTAAAGTGGAGAACGAACACTTTTTTTACTGTTTACAAAATAAAACCATATATGTCTCTTAATTGTTTTTGTGTCTTTAAAATTAATCTACGATGCAGAAAATACATAATTAAAGAAAATATTTGTTATTGAATCATTTACACTGACCTTAACTGAGCGAAGTGAGCTCTGCAGTTCTTTAAATGTTGTTCTGGGTTCTTTTGTGACCTCCTGGATGAGTTGTTCATGCCCTTTTGGAGTAATTTCAGTCAGCCGGCCACTTCTGGGAAAGTTCACCAGTATTCCACCCTTTGTGAATAGTAGCTCTTATTGTGGTCCACTAGAGTCCTAAAGCCTAAGAAATGACGTAAGAGACAGATGTCAATTTTCTCATCTGTTTTTAAATTTCTTTAGATTGGGGCATAATGTGTTTCTTTTTGAGATCTTTTAGCTGTTTCATGTTGTCAGACAGGTTATATTAAAGCAATTTCTTCATTCTACAGGTCTGTGAACCTTGGAGAGTACACAGCAGGAGCTAGCAGACTTTGTCTGAGGGAGGGATCTGTATCTACCGTCCATGGCAAGTCAGAAGTCAGCAGATGAGGGAGATGTAAGTACTTTCTAATAATGAGTTTTGTGCTTTTGTTGCAGTTAAGTATGAACTAGCTTGTTCATATTCTGCCATTTAGCACAACCTAACACTCACACACTCAGCGTATACATGGGGCATGACCCAAAACAGCTCAATTGTTTAAAGTAACGGCTCGCTCTGAAATGAAATGAAACTGGTAAGACTAGAGCTGGTGAAATCTCTTTATGTGAGAGTGATTGTGTGTAAAGAACTTCATGAACTTGTTTTGTATTTCTCATTGACCTATTCTACCTTGTACAAAAAAAAGTATAATATGTCCCCTTTAATATTTTTTCCCTAAAGCTTAGGGAATCAGCTATAGATGCCTTTGAAAAATAATTATACAAAATTATAAAACTCATCTGATATTTCAGGAACCTTGAGGTACTGGAAATACTGAGTTGAATGGTGTATTCTGAGATCTGCTTGCAAATTAGTTGCATAATTTACCACCTTTTTGTGGTATGGCCTACAAAAAATCTACTGCCTAGTCTACAGCGCTTCTCTTCAGTTGTTTTAAATTCTTATCATTGTCTTGCTTTGCATAGCTTAACGACAACATGAAGATGGCTGTACTTGCTACTACGCTACTGCTAGAGTAGCTGTGGATGCTCATTGATGAAGAGCAGCCAGATCAATCAATAATAGCCGAAAGACTAATGACAGACGCTGGACTTTGCTTTCTCTTGCAGTCATGAGTCTTGGCCTCTTTATTTGATCAATGCAGCCAATCAGCTAGTTTTTATTGGCTTAAAACTAAGATCTATATATATTTTGGATCCTGCTTGTCTCTGCAGTCTTTGCAGTTTATTAATTGCTTAACTAAAAAAAGTACAGATAGAAAGTAATGTTTTTAATGCTGCCCACAGAATGTTGCTCTGCTCAAAGGATGCTGCCCACAAAACACTATAAGTGGAATATTCTTAGTCCAGCAGTGACACTGAGGTGTTTAAAAACTCCAGCAGCACTGCTGTATAAAACACCTGTATAACACCTCATACACCATCATGCTAAATGGATGGCATGTAATACATTCTTTTTAGTATAGTATACTATCTAAATATAGTATAGTATATAGTATATTATAAAGAACGTATTACATGCCATCCATGTTTTGAGACAATGAGACTTTGAGGTTATGTAAATATTTGAATGTATGTTTTTACTAAAAATATTTAAATTTCAGGAATTATAATATATTATGTATCATAAATTATTTGAGTAATATTGTACTTAATCTCAATTAAGTAATTGTAATTAGGTAATATTGTATGCAGAAATTAAGTAAAATTTACTAAAAGAAAGGATTGACTAAAGTTCAGTTCACTTATTTACTCTGTGTAACATTTAAGTCTTGAAACCGAGTTGAAGTTACTAACATTTATCTGAAATTAAATTTACTTAAAAAAAGCAAATGCAGAAAGTTGCGATACTTTTTTAAAGTAAATTTTACGCATCATTTTTTTTAATGCAACTACAATAAACACACACACACACATATACATTTACAGCCCGAGTGGCCCGACCCGCCATCCCGGATGGGTACAGACTCCCAGTGCCTCAGTAACCTGATTAGTCGGCCTGTCAGTAAGAATAAGACCGGGCCTTAGATTCTCAGAGCAGGATCCAGTCCATCCTCAAGCACAGACAGGAGACACGGCAGTCTAGGAGCACCAGCCCAGAGAGGAGCAGCAGACAGCAACAAACAGTATCTCTCTGGGTGAGTCAGACGATTTTATATGTGTATTTATTTCTATGGGCTGTTGTTTTGTGATACGGTCAGTTGGGGCTTCTGTAGTAAATATGTGCTGCAGGCTAAACACACTTTAATCTGAGTCCACTCACCACCAACTGTTTTACTTGTGTAACTTACTCCTCAGAGAGGGATGCAGCGTTGTTTTGCTTGTCTGGCTGAATATAACTCTAACTGTAGGGTTGTATGTTTGTGTTTCAGGTGGGACTTCTGTCTTTATTTTTTCTATCTTTATTTAAATGACAAAAAGGAAAGAAAGTTGTTTTCTGTAATAGTGGTGTGGTCCGGCACAACAAAGAAAGTGAAAGAGTGTGGGAAATGAAATACAAAAAATGTTTAAATTTGGGTGGTGGTGGTGGTGAGGTGTTAGAGTGTGTTGTTCTGGTACACGTGGATCAGTCACAGCAGTGCTGCTGGAGTTTTTAAACATTGTATTTAATGTTTATTTAACTCACTGCCCTCTAATATATTAACAGACATGTATAGTAAGGTAGAAGAACTTTAGTACTGTACTTAAGTAATAAAATGCTGTATCTGGAGTATTATTTTTACTTCACTACTGTACTTAAGTACCTAAATGCTGTATCTGTATCTACTGGAGCTTTATTTTTACGTCACTACTGCACTTAAGTACTAAAATGCTGTATCTGGAGAATTATTGTTCCTATACTGTACTCAAGTACTAAAATGCTATATCTGTATTTACTGGAGTATTACTTTTACTTCCCACTGTACTTAAGTACTAAAATTCTGTATCTGGAGAATTATTTTTACTTAACTACTGTACTCAAATACTAAAATGCTATATCTGTATCTACTGGAGTATTATTTTTACTTCACTACTGTACTCAAGTACTAAAATGCTGTATCTGTACTGCACTGGAGTGTTATCTTACTGCACTACTGTACTTAAGTACTAAAATACTACTTTGAATACTTAAATGTCCTCCCATGAACTCCATTCTTGTTTTATGTTTTTCGTACTGTATATTTGTCAACAAAAATTTTAGTATGTGCCAGAGATTTCAAGTCTTTAGCTGACACTCTAGGATTCTTCCTCACTTTATTGATCTTTCTGCTCTGTGCTCTTGCAGTCATCTTTACAGGACTTTACCACACCTAGGGAGAGTAGCAACAGTGCTAAACTTTCTCCATTTGTAGACCGTCTGTCTGTCTTACCGTGGACACATGAACATCAAGGCTTTTAGAGATACTTTTGTAACCCTTTCCAGCTTCATGCAAGTCAAGAACTCTTGAACGTAGGTCTTCTGAGAGCTCTTTTGTGCGAGGCATGATTACATCAAGCAATGCATCTTAAGAACAGCAAACTCAAAACTGGTGTGTGTTTTTTATAGGGAAGGGCAGCTTTAACCAACCAATCTCATCAGATTGATTGAACTCCAGGTTGGCTGACTCCTGGCTCCAATTAGCTCTTAGACAAGTCAGTAGCTTAGGGGTTCACATACTTTTTCCACCCTGCACTGTGAATGTTAACATGATGTGTTCAATAAAACCATGCAAACGTATACAGTATTTTTTTTTGTGTGGTATTAGTTTAAGCAGAGTGTGTTTGTCTATTGTTGTGACTTAGATGAAGATCAGAACACATTTAATGACCAATTTATGCAGAAATTCAATGAATCCCAAAGGGTTCAAATGCTATTTCTTGCAACTGTATAACAATGAAAAGAGGTTGTGTTGGTGGTAGTGGGATTGGCTGGTACAACAAAGAATGGGGGAGAGTGTGGGGAAGGAAATGACTGTTTAAAAAGAAAAACTCCTGGAGTTTCTCAGCCAGGGGGAGGGCAGCAGGATACAAACTGTGGGTGGACCCTGCTGACAGAGTCCGCTGATTCAAAACATTGCTAGCAACAGTGCAGAGACTCTTTTGCGAATGCACAGTAAAAGGGCTTAATGGTCCTTCTTTAATTCCCCAGATAATACAGGCTTACGCTGATAATAACAGGACCTGGACCGTCTGTCTGGCAATCGGAGGAAAAGAGGATTTGTAACGCAGCAGGGGCCTCTGGCCAGATCGCTCAACTGCAATCACCATCGCCGCTTCACTGTCTGGCTTTAGTCCAGCCATGTCCACGGTGCAATCCATCCCCAACCCAAAGCAAGCCGAAGACCAGGGCATGGACTTGCCCAAATCACCCTCTCAGGTCAAAAGAAGACCACCAGGGCACCTGAAGCTGACCCGCAGCCTCTCCAAGTCAGATTCAGACCTGCTGGTGTCGCCCTACTGTGATGAAGAAGACGGGCCGCTGGGTGGACGCAGTGAATCGCTGGCCAACTACAAGGTGGAGGGGAAGCCAATGGAGCGGCTGCCCTCATTCGCTTCCGAATGGGATGAGGTGGGTGCTTGATGTGGCATGAGGCGTGGGAGATGTGGCAAAAGAAAAGGGTTAACGAGAGCATGGAGGGTAGGGGGGTGGGGGTTAATATGCATGAGAGAGACAGTACTAAACCCATGAGACAAGAGTGTCAACTCATCTAGTTGCCCTACGGCACATGCACACTGAAAAAAAAAAAACAGTGGTGTGTTGGATTTACTTGACTTAAATGCGTGCATATTTTTTTAAAGCTTGAAAATGTACTGTATGTGACCAACACAGTAATGGATAATGAAGTAATTAAAATAGAATAAGAAAGTAGTTGGATATTGGTTATTTTGTATATTTTATTTGATTTCTTAAGCTGTAGTAGTAATAAAAAGTACAAAATGTGCATGCACATGTATTTTTGTATGGTTATTAATGCAGCAAAATGAAAAAAAATGCACATATTGTAAAGCAGTAGCTCTTCTAGAATTTATTTAGTACATTATCTGAAGATTATCAGTAGGTTTGACATCTAATCATCTGTGATGTCTGGTGATGCTCAATTTTTTACAGTCATTTTCTGGGACTTGATTATGATGTAATTGCCGTAACGAATGTTTGTTAAAATATAATGTTGTAATGCGTTTTCTGCATTCTTTGATTGGTTACCTAGCATTTTAGGTTAAGAATTTATTACATTTACTCTGACTGCGTGTGTTGAGAAAATGAACGCTTCAATTTAATAGAAAAAAATGTATTGACCTAGAAAACCTAAACTAAACATAAAGTAAATCTGTTTGACCCACAAATCACATGAAGTTACAGGAAAAACATGGATCTGCAAAGACAGACAGTCAAATATCTGTTTCTGCTTTGGGTGGGGCAACAAATATCCAGACCAAACCAATCGTGATCCTTGTTTTAGATGTGGGTGGGACATCAGACACTCAAACCCATTGGTAAAACCAGTGGAAATGTCTATTTCAGCATGGAGTGGAGCAACAAATATCCAAACCTAGTGGCATTATCAAATCATGATCCTCGTTTTAGCTGTGAGTGAGACAAAAGACAGTCAAATTCAGTAGGAAAACCAATCAAAATGTCTGTTTCAGATGTGGGTGGGACAACAGACAGTAAAAACAATGGCAGAAACACTCTGTTTTAGCTGTAGTTGGGACATCTGACACTCAAACCCAGTGGTAAAACCTGTGAAAATGTCTATTTCAGCATAGAGTGGAGCAACAAATATCCAAACCTAGTGGCATTAACCAATCATGATCCTCGTTTTAGCTGTGAGTTGGACAAAAACAGTCAAAGTCAATAGGAAAACCAATCAAAATCTCTGTTTCAGCTGTGAAAGGGACAACAGACAGTCAAAGCCAGTGGCAAAACCATTAAAAAAAACAATTTCTGGGGAGACTTTTTATTAAATTTAATGATTAAAACCCAATACACTGTTAGAAGCAAAGTCTCTTAAACCAATTAGGCAATTAGTTTGGATTTAGACAAACTAATCTGGATAAATGTTTATACGATGATTTTGCTCACTCTTTATATCCCACATGATGCAAGATATACTCAATTTGTTAGTTTGTAAGACGTATTCTTGCTGCTGCATTTCTAAGATAAGGTCTGAGGGTCTTTAGAGATGTTTGCTAGCAAAGTTCTTTACTTGAGCAAATCTCTGCACACAGACTCCACAGGAGCAAAACTAAGAGTGACACCATACTGTATATTAAACTGCTTATTGGGACATATAGGTCTGACAGAGGCTGAATGCAGTCGGCAGACTGGTTGTCATTTATTAGTGTGATAAATCCGTCATTTTTCAGTTAATAAAGATGAGAATAAAAAAGGCATGTGTGAGTGGAGAATCAGCACAGGATGAATGGAAGAGATGGGCCTTTTAAAAAGGCTTCTGAAAAGACTCTGCACACTGAGAGACTTTATGTATCTACAGAAAACTAAAGATTATTTAATATTGATTATGATATAATGTGAATGGTTTGACTTTGTCTTTTTTATTAGATTGTTCAGTCAAAAGTATTTTTGCTTCATTCAAGGGTCACTCATTCAAATCCTAGATCAGGCTAGTTCGCCATCAGCAGCCAGAGTCCGAGAGAGAGCACAATTGGCCATGCTCTCTCTGAATTGGTACATTAAGTGGGACTCTCACCCTTTATCACTCATTGCCATTAGTTGAAACTAGAATTAGTATAGGATTAAAAAATGTAAATGTTGTTCTGAAAAACAATACAGCAAACTAAAGAGCATTTAATGGTCATGGTATGCTATGAATGGTTTAAATTAGACTTTTTTAATGATTAGATTATTTAGTTAAAATTTTTGTTTCATCACCGGTTCAAATCCTGGATCAGGTTGCTTCAGCATCAGCAGCCAGAGTCTGAGAGAGCACAATTGGCCATGCTCTCTCTAGGAGGGTACAGTAGGTGGGTGATTCTCACGAAATCAGACTAATGAGGTGGCATTAAGGAGTGTGATGAACAGGTAAATGCTATCAATTTGGGAAACACTGGTTTATAAACATCTCATCAAAGGCTATATTGGAAGTGATTAAAAGTAGACATTGTGATATTTTAAATTATGTATTTTTTATAATTTAGTGTGAAATTCTCAGTACCGCAACGCGTCCATTGCTGAATCTCGGCTCTTCAATTACACAATTTTAATATTTAAAATAAATAAATAATAAAAAACTTAAATGTATCTCATAAAGTAAATTGTTACAGTCAATAAAAATGTATTACTTGGAATTCATTGGTAAAAGAAAAGAAAATATTTAGAAAAATAACTTTGGTCAGAACCAATGTTCTCAGCCTCCGCAACAATTTTCAAGCACCATTTAAGACCACAAGGAACAGAAAAAAAACAGCCATTTTGAGAGGGGGGACACCTTTTAGTATGACACCCAAGATGGCTACCAGGTAAGCACCTAATTTTATACCTCTCCAGATAAATGTTAAAAACTTGGTTGTCAGCGAGCATACACAACTTTTTGTTTCTCATTACCGAAACAGCTAGTTTTTAATGTTTAAAAAAATGAAAATGTTATTGTGTTTTGGGAATTTTTAAGGTTTTTAAAGTCTAAATACAAAAAGCTAGCAAAAGTTTAGCCAGGCATCATGGTGGCCCCACAGAGATCAAAGAAGGTTAAGGTCCCTCATACTCCGCAACAGCCTTCTCATACACCGCAACAATTTAAGGCCTGTTGCGGTAGAGAGATTCACTGTTGCGGTAAAGAGAAATTAATGTTTTAAGTGACATGAACTTATATATATATATATATATATATATATATATATATATATATATATATATATATATATATATATATATTGTTTCATAAAAAAGCCTTTATTTACTTATAATAAACAATATATAAAACAATACATGATGCAATTTCAGATAAAAAACAGATTTATGTAGCAGGGCAGTGACACCCATATAACTTCCGCATAAGATATAAAAATAATATATAAAAATAATAATAATATATATATATATATATATATATATATATATATATATATATATATATATATATATATATATATATATATATATAATATAAATTTCATATATATAATATATACATTTCATGAAACAACTTTTATTGTTATAAACTGTTAATAAAGGTTGTTTCATGAAATTTATTTTTATAAACTTTTATTGTTATAAATATTGTATATATATATACACATTTTATGAAACAACCTTTATTAACAGTTTATAACAATAAAAGTTGTTTCATGAAATGTATATATTATATATATGAAATTTATATATATACACACATATATACATTTCATTAAACAACTTTCTTTAATTTTATCTTTAATTTTAATTTAGTTGCACATTGATGTTTACATTTTTCATGAGATTAATGCTTAATACAAAGATGTTTAATGAGATGTTGAATTGCTTGTTTCATACTTAAATATTTAATTTCAATTTAGTTGTACATTGATGTTTATATCTGTCATGAAATTAATACTTAATAAAAAAGTTGTTTTATGAGATGTTGAATTACTTATTTTGTATTTAAACATTCCATTTCAATTTAGTTATACAGTGATGTTTAAAGTTTTAAATTTATGTCTAATGAGGTATGTTGAAATTTGTTTTATTAAAATACACAGTTCAAAATAGGATATTTTCACAGCTTGAGTCTTACTGAGAATAATTTTCAACAGCAAATACCACATTTTGTTCAATATTACTACTCCATACAAAACTCAAGAAGTACATCATTAAAATTTGTTATTTATTCACAGCATTCACACTCTGTGTTTGTTGTGTAAAGTGTTATTGTTAATTAAGTAGGAATCCTTGTAATGACTCTCTTTACCGAAACATTGACTCTCTTTACCGAAACACCATTCTCTTTACCGCAACACATATTTATTTACTAATTATTTTACTGTTATAAAACAAATTCTAGTTTATAATGGTATTTGGATAAATTGTATTTCTTCATAGGTCATCTGTACTAAATAAGAAATTATACATGTAATTTTTCAGTTAAATATCCTGAAAAGACAGGACATGAATCATGAAATCTGTTGCGGTAATGAGACAAATCATAAAATAAAAAAAAATGGGAAACTTATAAATATAATATTTTCTGGGTTATATACACATATGAGCACAACTGTTAATAATATCTATTTAAAAAGTAACAAATGTGTAACTTTTAAACCATATCTGTTCTGTGTTATCATGTTGCGGTACTGAGAATGTGTGTGCTCTGACTGACTAAAATGGTGCAAAATATACAGAAAAAAATTATAAAATTAAAAAAAAAAAGTATTTCTAAAAAGTTCAGACCCTAGTCTTGCATAACAAAAAGAAATTTTATATTTAAATGCCTTTTGAAATTTTTCAAGTGTGAACCCTTTTAAATCTGTTTTTCGTGAGAATCACCCAGGTAGCGATCTTTTTTTTTTTCTTTTGTTTTTTTTTTGTGAAAAAAATGCTCTGGTGTTTCTGTATAACCCCACTTTAGTTTACTGGATTAGTGATCTCTAAAGAAGGACAGGATTTCAGCTCTTGCTCATGAATTTTTATACATGCAAACATATCGCTTCTGATTTGCTAACAGCCCTGCTGCAGAGAACGCTACCTGCCTTTGCCCCACAGTCAATTTTACAGCTATAAAACTCTAAAAAGGACTAAATGTTTTCAGAGATACAGCCTTAGTTGTACAGATATCGCACTGAGTGGTAGAGAAAGTTAACCCTTAAACTTTACTTAACATTAGACTCTCAGCGTCGTTCAGCTGGGGGGAGAGCTGTGACTGGTGTCCTGTCAAGTTGTGCTGCCTTATCAAACCGTGCTTCCCTAGTGTTTATTTAAAATCACTGTAAAATGCGGAATCCACCAGAGATCCAATGTAAACCTATAGAGACTTATACAAAATAGCTAACTAGCTGGGTCACTCAGCTGTGGGGAGAGTTTTGACCGGTGTTCTGTCGAGTTGTGTTGCCTTGTCAAACCGTGCTTCCCTAGTGTATATTTAAGGTCTCGATAAAACGCAGAATCCACCGGAGATCCGATGTAAACCTATAGATACTTACACAAGATAGCTAACGCTAACTAGCTGGTGTAAACAGAGCCGTAAGCTCTTTAGCTGACGAGACATTGTCAGCTCTGCTGCAGCTCGGGTTCAGCTCTGTCTGTGGGGGGTCGCGAGTCGAGATGGGCGGGGCTATGAATACTAATTCACGGGTTGACATAGACACGGGTGCTTTTTCTGATCCAGTCATTTTTCTGAGTAGACAATGGGTAGACAATAGGGGTTTAAGAACAGTTTTTATGCAGCATGCATACACAGCTTGGAGAACCTTATTGTATTTCACAAAGAACAAGAAAAAAGTGAGTTTAAGTGGAAGGAGACCTTTAATATCAATATTATAAAACATTTACAGTTAAAATATTTTGCAAATTATGCAAATGCAAACTCACTGTACATAAACTGTAGACCTCTAAGGGTTAATGGAAGGAGGTGGGAGCACACCATGGAAGGATTGAAGGCTCGTGGAGGGGAGGAGGGAGAGACAGCAGCAGGCATGGCGGTACGAGTGCCTGTGGCTGAATGCTGAACGCTTGGCTGGGCCCATCAGTCCCTCCTGCTCTTCCATGCTGGCCACGGAGCACGGGGCTAATTGGGCCTTAGCTGTCACTCCACATCTTCTCAGGCACCTTCCCAAGGGTCAGCAGCCCACGCTCAGCACACAACAGCTCCCCTCCCATCCCCTCCCCACTCCTCCACTCCTCCTCTCCTCCTCAGTCTCCCTGCTTCTTCCGACAGCCTTTAGTCATATTCATAGCCTGGGCTGCTGCCCTCACAATCTGTTTTATCAGCAGTTCCCATCAGCCAGAGTGACAATGAAACTTTGGACCTGTTGGGGAGTTTTTGCATACCTGGAGCTCTGTGCAAAAGTGTGAGGCCTACTGAGAAAACTGTTAAGCTACGTATCTGAGCTGGGGATAAAAAAATCATTCTAAATAAAATAAAATAAGTTATGAAAAAGTCTGTTTACTTAAAGCATTTTCCACATTGGTTTGTTCTAGTTTTTACACAACAAAACAACAGCAAGTACAAATATATACTGTACATCACAATAAATCACATGATCACACTGTCTTTGCTTATTGGTCAAAGCTATCTAGGGCGGAGCATGAAAGTAAATACAGTTAGAAGGTCCTGTGTTCCTTGGAGCAGCAGAGAAGAGGCATTAGTTAACAGCTGTAGTAATTATCTTGGTAATAAATCAGATTAAACTGCACCTGAACAGCTGTGTAATACATAATCAGGTGGGATTGAGATTGGATCACAAACAGAATCGCTTTGGAGTTGAAACTTTTTAATCTAACCACACATTTTTTTTCACTCAAATGTTACAGTTAAATATACAGGTGGGAGTGTAAGGTCCTGGCCCTGTTTCCTGTCTGTCCTCGTGCCTGTGTTATCCCACGTGACTCCTTGCCCCTGTGTTTTCCCAGTGTTTTTCCACTCACCTGTGTTCTTCTGTAACTCCGCCCCTTCGTCCCAGGTGTTTCATGTTTCCTGTGTGTGTGCACCTCTATTTAAGGTCCGTGTTTCATTTCCCCGGTGTCGATCCTTGTACGTTTTTACGTCTGTTAGTGGTCCGTGTGTTTCCCCAGTTTCTAGTTATTCCCAGTCAGTTTATTCCATGTGTATTTTGTATTTGTTTTGTTAATAAATCCCATTTATGTTTGCATTTGCGTCCGCCTCCTCGTCCTCCCTGCACCCACCCTGACAGGGAGCTGTTTTCATAGGACATTCCCAGATGCATGTCGCTCTACAGTTTTACAGTTTAACCAGTTATTTACGGTATGATTTTAGTGTAAAAAATTCAGCAATTGGTTACAGTGCACATAAACAAGACACCTGAGTCAAATATGACCAGAGATGTATAGTAAGGAAGGTTTAGGTTTAGGATTGAATGCAGCACGGTGCATTCACTGTGGCATTGTTTTGACAATCTTCTGCAATGTCACAATATTTATTTAAAACCAGTGTTGCTGGATAAATGTTTCACCAAGATCTTGCAGCAGCATTGATGATGGTAGAGTCTGACCACTGCACAAAGCAGCTCTTCTCCATCCAGCACATCCCAAAGATTCTCAATGAGGTTAAGATCTGGACTCTGTGGTGAACTCTGTCAACCCATGTGTGAAAATGATGATCTCATGCTCCCTGAACCCTGAATCACTCTTTCACAATTCCAGCACCATGAATCCAGACATTGTTATCTTTGGAATTTGCCCGTGACATCAGGAAAGAAACAATCCATTGATGGAATAACCTGTTCTATATTCAGTATATTCAGGTAGTCAGCTGACCTCATTCTTTCAGCACATACTGTTGCTGAACCTAAACCTGCAGACCAACTGCAGCATCAACCAACCCCACATCATTTACTTACTTACATCCAGGCCAGGCATTGTAAGATTCTGCTGAACAGAAATGGGCATGCAGTTGTTGGTCTCTTCAGAGTTTACCCCAAGCTGAAAGTTGACCATTTTAAAGAACAAAGCTGAAATTTGACTCTAATCAGGGGCACAAAGCGGTGTTCAGTGGCAGGTCTGTGTTTTCTCAGGCAGGCCAGGCAGGGGTGGAGTGTCCTGTTCTCAAGGACATCCTGTTTTTCAGAGGTGCTCCTGCACTGTTACCCCTCCAGGTTCAGACAAGTGTGGAGAGAAAGAGAGAGAGAGAGAGAGAGAGAGAGAGAGAGAGAGAGAGAGAAAGCTTGAGGGTTAAGTGCAGGTCGCCATGCTAAAAACAACAATCTGCCTCCCCTACAGCCTGCATTTATACAGGCATGTACAGTAAAAGAATATTAACAGGCTGGAATGCACTGGCCTAAACCGCCGTTGGTGATGCTGGTCATGCTCAGGACTGTTTAGAGTCCAGATGCTTTCACTGTAGGACATCCGAAACCAAGCTTTACTTGTCTAGTTTAGAGCTTAGATTCTGTGCCCAAACCTGACCCAACCCGAACTCGGGCGACATTTTTCTGAGATTTCCCACCATTTTCCTCGGGCTTAAGAAAATGGTTTGTGACGTAGATGCCTTTTTTAACGCTATTTTTATTCACAACAATAATCACAACATAGCAAAGTAATAAACCAAAATTTAAAAAAGTTGCACAAAAAGTGCACAGTTCACACTCCACTCCAGTCCGAATTACGCACTTGACTTGCAGCACTTATTACTGTTTTTTTTTGTGTGTGTTTTTGCACCTAGACTATAAGCTCAATATATTAAAAAAAATGTTGGTTTAGAATTTAGTTTCTATCCTTAAACCATGTTAAATTACATTAGATTGGAGGAAAGTCATTCAGACATCATTCTTGTAGCCGAATTTAACGATTTTTTAGGCCTTCATTGTTTGCATTGTTCATGTTTTAACAATCTTTCAGAGATCAGTTCTTCATAAACAATTTTTTCTTAAATAATAGATCTATGCTTCTTCAATGTTGCAATGTTAATTAACCCTCCTGTTATCTTGAAGTTTGAAGATAAAAAAAATAGTTAAAAGTATTTTTTCAGTATGAAACGTCTTCTGCTTGCCTTAATCAGTGTAATCAACAAATAATATAAAACATTTTCATCTCAAATATTTGCAACCACCCCCTGCAAAAACTGAAGTAAAACAAAACTGCAATGCTATGTTTCAATGTTATGTTAAAATTACTGTTTTATATGTTGTTTTTCAAAAGTAATAAAGTAGGGACACATTACAAAAGGGTTGAACATGTATTTTTTAATAACAAATGAGTAAATTATCCTAATTGAACCTTTACCTGTTAGAGGTAAGAAACACTATTGCACTAAATATTAATTATATTGATAATAACTAGCAATGGAGTTAGTAATGCAATATTCACACTGCTTGTTAGGATTTTTTCCAGATATCTTTTGGATAGTTAAACATGGGAACACCTCTGCTGGTTCTGACAAATGAACATAACAGGAGGGTAAACATAATTCTGAACAGATTTTGCTCATTCAAACAGCCTGAAAATGTTTTAAAACATACGTCGGGTTGGGTTTAAATTGGACATAATGGGTCATAATGACTGAATATTTGGGAATATTTTGGGCAGGCTGGATATTTTGGGCCTAATCTAAGCTCTAGTCTAGTTTAGTTTGGCTCCATCGTGCCCTAACTGTAACTCTAACTCTAACTCTAACTGTGTTACAGCAGAAAAGAGCACGACATGGTTTACTCTCTAATGGCTTCTGAAAACGTTGAGTTGCTTGTCTCTGAGTCTAAGTTTAACACAGGCATCCTATGGGGGTTTAAAGGCTGCGAGTCCACGGAGGAACGTCTACTGTACATACATAATAAAAGGACTCGAGTTGTAACCCCAGCGCACAGATCATAGCTTCTTCGTCTTTGGGTTTGAAAGGGTATATCTAAATATCTAACGTTATTTACGTGCATATCACCACCTGCACGGTTTTAAAGACAATACGCGCCACGCTGTAACCGATGTGTGAACGTTTCTTGCGAGTTTCTGTGGGGAAGCTTGTGTGTGTGTTTTTTTTTTTTTTTAATTCTCGTTCGAGTGAGCGGTCAAACATTCTCGGCACAGATGGCAATATAACTCCATTTATAATTCATGCAGCAAACGGAAGATGTCTGGGGAGTGCATCTTCAGATAGCAAGTGAAAGATGCAAGAAGGAAAAGATGGAGGGGGGAAAAACCCTCTCACCTGTCAGAAAAGCTTCTGAGGTTCTCCGACAAGTTCCTGCAGTGCTCACGGAGCAGTGCATTTACTGAGCTTCGTCGAAGCGTCTTAAGTAGTTTCTGGGAGGTTTTGTTTTCTCCTTATCTCTATTCTGGTGCTTGTGAGTCAGAATCAGATATAGCAAAATAGGGGTAGGTGGGTTTCTTTTGTTATTACGAAGGCTACACAGTGGAAGCGAAAAAATGGCCCCCAACCACATCATCCCAGCCCGATGCTTCTGCTGCATGCTCCTCCAGCCCAGCCTTGACATTGCTTCCGTCTGACGCTTCCAACCTTCTATGCCATCACTCCATTACTCGATATTGCGGCTAGTCTTTGGGGCCTGTAATCTTGTTACCACTCTGGCACATAGGAGCGGCCAGCCCGGTATTAAATCTTTATTACCTCTGCACTTCACATTTTCTTAAAGCCGCTGGCTTTCGCATCTTCACTCGTTAGCGTGGACCTTGTGTGACGACCCCTTACTGCTGGCGCTGCAGATTGGAGACGTTAGCATTTCATGCATCGTTTTTGGAAGCCTTGGAACTTCGAGGCTTCGGGCTACGACTGCAATAACCCATGTCTCTCTGCCCCTCCTTTGTCTACCTCTATCTCTCATCCTCGGCTTCATGATAATGAAGATTTCTGACCACAGTTCAATGACTTACTCAAACACTGCGAACGCTCGGTGCACATCTTCAGGGTTGAAGCGGTTCACAGTTTTACAGTGGTGCAGACTGACTCTATTTAACAGTCGCCTCACTAAGCTCGCACTGAGGTCTAAAAGCATGTCTATCTTATTTCAAACGCGCCACTGTAGTTATGGATTTATGAAGATGGCTTCATTCTGCATTTCTTCATTCTTTAAATGGTCCATTTAAAACGAATTAAGAACCATTTTTTGTGTAAATTTTCTCTGATTTTGCTATTTATAGGTTTATGTTTGAGTAAAATGAACATTGCTGTTTTATTCTATAAACTACAGACAACATTTCTTCCAAATTTCAAATAAAAAAATTTTCATTTAGAGCATTCATTTGCAGAAAAAGAGAAATGTCTGAAATAACAAAAAATGCAGAGCTTTCAGACCTCAAATAATGCAAAGAAAACAAGTTCATATTCATAAAGTTTAAATTTGGTGGAATAACCCTGGTGTTTAATTACAGTTTTCATGCATCTTGGCATCATGTTGTCCTCCACCAGTCTTACATACTGCTTTTGGATAACTTTATGCTGCTTTACTCCTGGTGCGAAAATGCAAGCAGTTCAGTTTGGTTTGATGGCTTGTGATCATCCATCTTCCTCTTGATTATATTCCAGAGGTTTTTAATTTGATAAAATCATGAAAAACATGCTTTTTAAGTGCTCTCTTATTTTTTTTCTACATCTGTACAGTATATTGTTCTTCAATGACATCGCTCAGACCTTTTAAAAATAACATATAAGATGTAGAAAGCCTCTAATGCTTGCAATCTTTAAAACGCATACAGTACAGGTCAATTAAAACAACTGAGATCTTCCCCTTATACAAACTATACATAAGCTAATATCTTAGCCCTCCATGGGTTGAATCATTGGTGTCATTGTATAAAGAATTAGACTGGCTCTTTAGGTCTAGCAGTAGCCTACACTTTATTTAGAGCCTCATAAATTCCATAAAATCTTTAGCTATTAGTTAGGAGAGGTCAAACCCTTTGAATTTTCAGTGGAAGGAAGGTCCCTCTAATGTCAGTGCAGTTTCCATAAATAATAGAGTGCTTAATCAGTGCATTGGCACTTTCATTATGGACAGTTGCTGGGCAGTTAATTCACTATTTGCATGCACATGTGCATATTTCCATTTACAAAACAATATATGCATATATACTTCATATTCACACATTAGTTTCACATAAATTAAACAAATTGCTTCGACAATGTTTTTGCATTTGCCACTACAGTTTGTAAATACTTACAAGAATTTTGGATTTTGGATTTAGGTCGTGTTAGTGTGTCTTTGCTATCGTACACCTTGTACAGCTTAGAACACACAAAAGGCATGTATATACTAAATCTCTTAACTAGTCTCTGGAGAAAAAGGAAAATAATCTGCGTGTTCACGTTGTGAAGGAGCTACAGCAGCTTATTTATGGGAAAAGCAATGTTATTTTATTTTGTGTTCTGTTTTGATTTAAAAGTTGGGTTTGTGCACTGCTGCGTGTGCAAGTGTGCGTAACATGCATTGGTGTTGCCAAGATAGCAATGAGCATCTGACTGTTGCCGTCTGTCTAGGCTGTATTCAGTCAGTGGTGCGCCAGTGTTTTCTGTTGCTAAAATAACAATGTGCCCTGAACACATCTCATTTTAAGACTAAATAAGAAAATGATGAGTTTCTCTGATTTTGCCAATTGAAAACCTCTGGAATATAATCAAGAGGAAGATGGATGATCACAAACCATCAAACCAAACTGAACTGCTTGAATTTTTGCATCAGAAGTAAAGACATAAAGCTATCCAAAAGCAGTGTGTAAGACTGGAGGAGGAGAACATGATGCCAAGATGCATGAAAACTGTGATAAAAAAAACAGGTTTATTCCACCAAATATTGATTTCTGAACTTTTTAAAACGTTATGAATATGAACTTGTTTTATTTGCATTATTTGAGGTCTGAAAGCTCTGCATCTTTTTTGTTATTTCAGCCATTTCTCATTTTCTGTAAATAAATGCTCTAAATGACAATATTTTTGTTTGGAATTTGGGAGAAATGTTGTCTGTAGTTTATAGAATAAAACAAAAATGTTAATTTTACTCAAACATATACCTGTAAACAACAAAATCAGAAAATCTAATTCAGAAACTGAAGTGGTCTCTTATTTTTTTTTTCCAGAGCTTTACACTATATTACATCTGCATATCTGCTATTTGAGATCTGAATGTAGTCTCAGTGTCTACGTTTTTATAAATGTTTATGTATCAGCGTAGGCATCTGCTACAGCACTGGCCAACAAGTCCCATACTGCTGCAGCTCTTGTAATATTTTTTATTCATGTGCAAATCATGTTCACTTTATATGTCACGTCAAATGTGCTCACGTAAATGCAGTGAGTAAAAAAATGCGGTTTCTTTTTAATAGAGTTAAAAAGAAAAGAAAGGCTTCCATTTTTCCGCCGTGCTCACGTTCGGCTGGGGTCGTAAGCGTCAGGTCTATAGAAAAAAAGCAGAAAATGGACTCAGAGCTGGATTTCTCACGATAAAGCTTTGCATATGCAGCAGCAGCTCGGAGATCTCTGAGGTGTACCTTCAGAGACTGCAATGATGTAAGGTGCACTCCACGGTGGATGGCTGGGTTGGGGGATGCAATATAGAATGTAAGTAGGTTAATTTGGAGTGGAAAATGTGAAGGGCTGTATGGCTTCGGGGGATCTTCCATGTGGGCCTTGGCGTCTGACTGCTAAATGAATCCAGGGGCTTGCTGGCATGTTGATGCCACTAGCACAGAGCAGAAGGAGTTTTTAGACTTTAAATATTACATCAAAAAACCTCCCCGTTTTCTATTTTTGTCCTCTTGTAAAAATCCATTGATTGGAGACAAGTAATCTCCAAGCTCTTTTTTTTTTATTTGAGGCTAAGCATAAGCTAAAGAGCGCTAACACTGGAGAACACTCACGCTGTTTTGTAATCTCATTTGAGGAATATTCCTTCCATCTGAGAAGCAAACTAATGTTGGGACGCTCAGTCGTCTTAACGCTTACATCCTAGCGCTTGCTCTCCCTGTATGTCTTTACTCAGGTTTAATCCTGCATCTCAGCATGTCTCACCGATGTCTCATCGTGGATGAGTTCTCATCACCTGAAACTCTACCCACACTGAAAAAATAACGAGTAAAATTTATTAAAAAATAAGTTTTGCAACTTTTGCATATGCTTTTTTTAAGTAAATTTAATTTTAATTTGTAAAATTAATTTTTGCTGAAACAATCCTTTCTTTTAGTAACCTTTACTTAACTTCTGCATACAATATTTAAATATAATAGTTATTTTTAGTCTCTCTCTTTCTCTTTCTTTTCTCTGTGTCTTTGTTTGTTTGCTCACTCTCACTCTCTCCAACCCTGAACCTCCCCACTGTCTCTGCTTACAAAAAAAAATAATATATTTTTTTATATTTTAAATATAAACAAATAAATTAATAAACAATAAAGTAATAATAGTCCTCCGAAGAGGGGGGATGGTGGCGGGCCAAAAAAAAAAAATAAAATAAAATAAAATAAAAAAATAAATAGGGGCCTATCAACGTGCCCTGCACACAAGGCACGTTGGGATGCTCTTTGCTATCTTACACCTCGTAAACAGTCTATTTTCATGTCCTGCGCCCGCACTGTTAAAATAGTGTCAGAGTTTAGGAATAAATATACACTGATGGTCTATGTGGTGGTCTGGAAGTGAGGTGTGTTCAGGTAAATTTCTGGTGTGTTTCTATATAAATTTTGGTGGCGGAAAACACAGGAGCTCCACTGTCTGATTAAAACCCTGACAACATTCAATCACCAGAGTTCATTCATAGGTGCTTCCAGTGTGCGTACACCACCGATTGTTAACTCAACAATACATTTAAAAATATGTATATAAAATAACATATTTCTCCTTACTTAAATGAGTTGCTGGTGTATCTTTACAGCGTGAACACACAGGTCAGTATAAAATTCTCAACTGAGACATAAAAAAGCGCTGCGCTGTTAAGATAAGAATGCGCCAAAGTCAGAGCTCATCTGCCTCTTAAAGGGAATGTCAGGCAAGTTACACACTGATTGGTTTATTTAACATTAAACCCAAAATTGACCATACCCATGACTAATTAAGATAATTATTTCATGCCTTTTATGCATTTCGAGCAAGGCAAGGCATATTTTTTTTGCACCTTGACGATAACAAAGATACACCAACACGCCCTAAATCGATATATATTGCTGAAATAGGGCCCAAAAGCTAAAAAAGAGGAATTTTTCCAAAAAACTAATAATGCTAATAATGCTAATCGTGACTGAAAGCTACTGTGTGTGCCAGCAAGCGTTATGTAAATGATATCATGCTAACTGGTCCACACACAAGCTCTCATCTCGTTCTTTGTTAGCGGAGCTGGCGTTTTTAGGGTGGGGGAGGTGGGATGAAATGTTCTGTTGAGGAAATCTTGTTGTTCGTGTCTCGGCTCCTACAGTATATTAACTGAAATGAGGTCAGTTCTTGATTTAGAAGGTTTTTTGGCGGCTGGTGTTCAAAGGCATTTTGTAACTGATTATCACGGTCTGAGGATTAGATTAGTCGCTCGTACTGACGAACACGTGAATGAAAGCTTTCAGTGAGCTAAAAAACGGTAATCAACCTTAATGAAAGCGCTACACTGGTTAGGAGAAAGCTAGTGAAAGCTAGTGAAAGCTAGGAGCCGTGCGAATGCTAGCAGTGTGAAATGAAAGTCTTTAACAGGTGTTGTTCTGAAGCGAACTATCTGTGCTATCTGTAACTCTGTCCTTGCTCTTTTTTTTTCTGCACCAGATTGAGAAGATCATGACATTAATTGATGCAGGCATCGAACTCTCCAAGGAACATCAGCCAGCATCCACAGGTAAATCCGAAGCTACACCTCAAAGAGACAGGAAAAATGCCTCCAACTCTCTCAGATCTCTCCCCAGAACCAAGAGCAGAGCAAAATGTGCACTGACATAGATGAAGTGTAGGCCAATTCATTTCATCACATTTGTTGGGTGGATTAGACAGCACAAACATGCCAAAACACTGCAGAGTATGAGGGAAAAGACTGTGGAATTGGTGAGGAATTGCTGAGTAATTGGACAACGACCATTTTTTTAAATTAAATTCCGTATGTATGCTATTCCATAGTTTAATATATATTTAAATACTGTATTTATATTGTATATGTAAAAAAAATAATTGGGCCTTATTCACCAATATTTTCTTAGGAATTTTCCTTAAAGAAACTTCCAGTAATATTTTTTTATGAATGTCGTGTCTATTAGACTCTATATACTCATAACACATTATAATGCATTCATAAGACATTATAAACATGATTGTACTTATATATAAAAATGTATAAGACATTATACCCATGTTTATTATGTAATATGAATTGTGATTATAATGCGTCATAAGCTGTGCTTGTAATATGTTATACATCAGGGTTAACATATCATATTTCACTTTCACTATTAACACTGTTTAAATATTATTTTATTTAGCATTATAATACATTATAAATTAATATAAGCTATTATAATATGTAATATTTAAGTATAATAAATGTTTATAATGCTTTATAAATGCTTTATAAAATTATAATGTGTTGTGAGTAAGTTTATATAGTCTAACAGACATGACATTCATAGAAAGTGTTTCCAAAGTGTCTAAGAACATAACATACTGGACTCATAACATGTTCTTAAGCAGCAAAATAGTTCGCACCTGTGTTCTTAATAATCAGTTTCTGAATCAGTTTCTCTGATTTTGCTATTTATAGGTTTATGTTTGAATAAAATGAACATTGTTGTTTTATTCTGTAAACTACAGACAACATTTCTCTCAAATTCCAAATAAAAATATTGAAATAACAAGAAACATGCAGAGCTTTCAGACCTCAAATAATGCAAAGAAAACAAGTTCATATTCATAAACTTTTAAGAGTTTATTAATTCAATATTTGGTGGAATAATCCTGGTTTTTAATCACAGTTTTCATGCATCTTGGCATCATGTTCTCCTCCATCAGTCTTACACACTGCTTTTGGATAACTTTATGCTACTTTACTCCTGGTGCAAAAATTCAAGCAGTTCAGTTTGGTTTGATGGCTTGTGATCATCCATCTTCCTCTTGATTATATTCCAGAGGTTTTCAATTTGGTAAAATCAAAGAAACTCAACATTGTTAAGTGGTCTTTTATTTTTTTTATATGATATATGATATATATATATATATATATATATATATATATATATATATATATATATATATATATATATATATGCCATTACATAAACTATACTAATTTTATATGATATATGTAACTGATCCTTTGTGTGTGCATACAACTGGTCTGGAGTGTTTATATATTCTTGTTTTTAGCTAAGAACAAATTCCAAACAAGAAAACAGTGAATATTAAATATCAGATTCTTTGTAAAAAGCGCGTTTTCTTGACTTACACACTGCTTTTGTTGAGGCCCATTGACTGTAAAGGTTAAAGTGTAGAATGTCAAATTTGATTTATTTTCAGTGTATCATATACAGTAAGATCAACAGCCAATATAGCCTAATCGTTTGGATGATCTAATAACATAAAGAAATCTTAAATCAAATTGTTACTGTTATTACTTGGTTGTAAATCTCTTGCAGCTGAAGATGCCTGAAGATACTGGGTATCTGCGTTCCCTGCTGATGCTGTGCCAGACCCATAATGCAGCCATTTGCTGCTTGTTTCCGTGGCTTTTTGCCTTGAGTTTTATGTTCAGTAACAGAAAGGCATGCTCTGTAGGGTTCAGGTTGATTAAATGAATGAGTTAGACAGTTCTGGGTCAAGGTACCGTGCCACCCTCTCTGTTTTTGAGACATTTGGTAGGATTGGCATGGTAAAGATGCTTCTGTTGACTGCAGAAATCCTCCTGCTGCTGTTGGAAGTCACTTTATCAATAAAGATGAGAGCTAGTTCCACTGGCAAGTCATAAGTGGCAGCAGCACCATGTTTTACTGGAGCAGTTTGTTATTTTCTTCTCCACGGTTTTTCATTATTCCATCAGGCAGCTTCAGGACATGCCAGCAGTGTACCCCAAATGAAAGCATTTAACAGCAAGACTACGTTTTCTGGCCATAATGACGCGGTGGTTTGAGTTTGTAAGGTACAGTGTGTTCTGCTTGCTCATCAGAACTCCTAATCAGCCTGTTGTTTATAAACCCCTCCATCACTGCAACGTACACCTAGTTCTTTTTTAAGTACACCTGTGACAGCATGTTTGGCATCACATTTTGTCTAAGGAATTCCTTTAAATCCTTTAATCATAGCATTCGTATTTAACTTATTTAATCCTTTTGCAGAATCTATGATTTAGGAATCATTTGGAAACTGTTTAGCGTATTTTGTGGAGTACTATTTTAGGGTTCATGAAATTTGTGTGATTGTGGCAGAAATTTGGCCCAATATAAGGAGTTTGAGGGGTAGAGTTTAAGTAGTTGGAGTTGTCAGGGGTGTGTTTTCTGACAACATGTGGTCTAAACGATTTATGAACAACTTTAAAAGTGATGTATCCTTAAGAACACCAAAAAACAGCCTGCTTCACAAAATTCTTCTTAGTCTACCAGTCTACAAGTTCAGAATGAGTTCATATGCTTCTTTCACTATATATTTCTCAGCTTGTCCAAAAATGTATGTGAAAAGCATGTCCTTTTATGAGGTTCACTTTCCAAAAGGGCCTCTCACAATATATACTTTTTTGTTGTGCTAAATTGTATTATTTTTTTTTCTGAACAACTTTTTGTTTGTTGAAAATATGAGCAGTGGGACAGGTCTGTAGAAACAGTGGATGATTATGTAAAACAAATATATAGTCAATATACACCTATATATAGCCTATTATAGCAATAGAAAAATAATAAACATCATTATGTTGGACCAAAATTGATTATAGGGTGGGAAAAATTAAAGTCTAGTCTAGTGCACAATCGTTCCTGAATAGCAATTGACAGAGTATTAGAAATCCAAGTATGAAATAAGGGACAAGTGGGGTTAAAACAAAACTGTAGAGTTTTTTTTTTTCATTAAGGAGAAAGAAAGAGGGTGAGGTTCTGATATCAACACCTAGTACATCCGAAAGGACACAAGCGAATGATATTATTGAAATTTTAAAACTTTTTTTTTTCCACAAATAGAAAAATGATATAAACTTTTTAAAAACAAATTTGGCATACTGGTTCATTTCAAATAAAGGGGACACGTTATGCAAAACTCACTTTTTGCATGCTTTTGTATTTTCAGTTGGATCTCGACTGCCCCTATAACACTTCAAACACAAAAAAAAAATCCATGTTTTCTGTGAATCAGCCGAAAGAGTTTAGAGTCAGAAATCATATTCTTTTATGAGTTGTTTGGATGCTCCCTTATTCTAATGTCATAATTAGAAAACCTTCATAGAACCACCCTGGCACCACCCCTCACAGTCCCACCCACTAGATCGGTTGAAGAAACGTTTCCTTTTTAGTCTGTTGGTTGAGAACCTTAGACAGTACACAGCATGATTAGCTAGTAGACTTATTCTGAGTGAGGGATCTATACCTACTGTCTGTGGCAGGTCAACAGATGAGGGTGGAAGTTAAGCATGAACTAGCTTGTTTGTGTTTTGCCATTTAGCACAAGCTAACACTAACATCTTATTTGCATAAAAGTGACAGAGCCCTTAAATGGCTCTTTCTGAAAAGGACTGAAACTGGTAAGAATAGAGCTGTTAAGATTTTTATCTTTATGTGAACGTGATTATGTGTAAAGAACTTATACATGAACATGTTCTTTTTTTTGCATAGCACATGCACCTATTCTAACTTGTTTAAGAAAGAGGTATAATATTTATATTTCCTCTTTAATGGGTTCACAAATACATAAAAGGCAATATTGTGGTAAGCAAAAACTGTGATTAATGTCATTTCCATATATTGTTTGATAAATTAATAATGTAATTATCATGCTAGGCCTAGAATAAAATCCATTTTAGGAGCTATGGCTGAGTTACCAAGCTCCTTCTATTGCATCACTGAAGTGTATCTGATACCTTTCTTTTTTATAACGCTCTGATTGTCTCCTCGCTTCCCGTCTGTGATGTGGCTCACTATTTTTGTACCTGATATTTTGACACACAATGGGCACCTTGGCCTGATTTAAGCAAGATAGAGAGTGACCCACTTCGCTGGCGATGCTGGTCATGCCATTAAATCCGTGCAATTACGCCGTTCTTATTTTCCCCCCTTAACACTGCCTGGATCCCAAAGTGAGAGCTATAAATGGAATGAGAAAAGCAGTATATTTTTAAAGTGCCTTGCCTGGGAGAGATACGTTTATTTAGAGTATAACTTAAAGTCTTGGAGAAGTGAACAATAGCAGTATGGGACCTGAGTGAGTCATAATTTGTGAGCTAGTGCTCTCCAGACTCTCGTGGGAGACTCCCTGCGTGTCCAGAATGGTTCTGTGAGGTATTTTGGTGGCATTAAAGGAGCTCGCCATTGCCTTATTGCTTATAACTTGTCGCTTTTGTCAGTGTAGGTCTGTCCACATAGCTAAAAGGTTGTTTATCTAAGGTCTGTTGTTTAGGAGTTGTCTGGCAGTGCAGAAAGATGACACCCTTGAAGCCAAATTGATGCTTCAGATCAGTTGAATGCATTGTTTTGAAAGGCAGTTCTTTTAAAGACATTAAGAACTCAGTAACCTTAATTATACATTTCAGACTCAATACACAGTGCCCTCCAGAACTGTCGCCACCCTTGGCAAAGATGAGGCACACTCACCCATCCATCAGCATAGATTTTATACCAGAGAGGTCCTTGGGGAGTCTATAATTTTGACAAATGTTTATTCTTTTATATGGATTTTCTCATTGAACTGTTTTGCCTCACTATAATGTATAATTTTCAGTGTAAAGTCAAAGTTATAAAAAAAGAACGCAGACTTTTTGTCTTTACCAAGAGTTTCAAGTTACTTATAGCAATATAACGTTGCAGTTTAGTCTTAAATAAACAGAAATAAATCAGTTTAATGCTACCATAACTTAGCATAACAGAGAAGATCTCTATCTTTCAGCTTGTCAAGAAATGTATATGAACAATGATCTATTGAGGCCACCATAGAATGATCTGTACAGTGGAGTAAAAGTGAATTACACTCCCCAATTCTCATATAACTCATAGCTCAAAACTAATTTTATTTATATAGTGCTTTTTACATCAAATGTCACCAAGTAGCTTCACAGAGAGACGGGTCCAAGCCTCTTATACGTGAGCACCACAGTGATGCCAACAGTGGAAGGGAAATACACCCTTATACTAAAAGGGAACAAGTTTAGGAGGAACCAAGACTCAGTCAAAGGAACCCATCCCCCTTTGGTCGACCTGGACAGTACAAGCAGTTAACAGAACAAAAAGTACAGAGAGATAATGGAGAGCTATAGCTAATGTAGAAACAGGTTTTAAATTATGATGGGCACATGCTCAGTGTTAATATTAAAGAGATAACGGAGAGCTATGGATAATGTAGATACAGGTTATGAGTTATGAGTGTGAGTAGGTGATGGACACATGTTCAGTGTTAATGTTAAATAGATAATGGAGAGCTATAGATAATGTATACTCAGGTTCTGAGTTATGAGTATGATTAGGTGATTGGTATACCGTATGCTCAGTGTTAATGTTAAAGAGATAATGGAGAGCTATAGATAATATAGAAACAGGTTCTGAGTTATAAGTATGAGTAGGTGATGGACACATGCTCAGTGTGAATGTTAAAGAGATAATAGAGAGCTATAGATAATGTAGAAACAGGTTCTGAGTTATAAGTATGAGTAGGTGATGGGAACATGTCCAGTGTTAATGTTAAAGAGATAATAGAGAGCTATAGATAATGTAGAAACAGGTTCTGAGTTATAAGTATGAGTAGGTGATGGGAACATGTCCAGTGTTAATGTTAAAGAGATAATGAAGAGCTACAGCTAATTTAGAAACAGATTATGAGTTATGGGTGTGAGTACATGGGCACATGTTCACTTTTAATATTAAAGAGATAATGGAGAGCTACAGCTAATGTAGAAACAGGTTCTGAGTTATGAGTTTGAGTAAGTGATGAGTACATACTTAGTGTTAATGTTAAAGAGATTATGGAGATTCTCATAGCTCAGATCCTGTTTCTACATTATCTATAGCTCTCCATTATCTCTTTAACATTAACACTGAGCATGTGCCCATCACCTACTCACCCTCATAACTCAGAACCTGTTTCTACAATAGCTATAGCTCTCAATTATCTCTTTAACATTATCACTGAACATATACGTACCCATCAGCTACTTACACTCAAAACTCATAATCTATTTCTACATTAGCTAGAACTCTCCATTATCTCTAACATTAACACTGAGTATGTACCCATCACCTGCTCACACTCATAACTCAGAACCTGTTTCTACATTATCTATAGCTCTTCATTATCTCTTTAAATTTAACACTGAGCATGTTCCAACCACCTACTCACACTCATAATTTAGAACCTGTTTCTACAAAACCTGTAGCTCTTCATTATCTCTCTATAATGTTGTTTTTTTTTTCTGTTGTTTGTTTGTACTGTTCGGTCGACCAAAGGGGGATGGGATCCTCTGACTGAGTCTTGGTTCCTCCTAAGGTTTTTCCTTTAAGTATGAGGGAGTTTTTTTTTCCCCTGCCACTGTTGGCATCACTGTGGCGCTCACTTATAAGAGGCTTGGACCCGTTTCTCTGTGAAGCTGCTTTGTGACATTTGTTGTAAAATGTGCTATATAAATAAAATTAGTTATGAGCTATGAATTATATGGGAATTGGAGAGTGTATTTCACTTTTACTCCACTTTATAAATCGTTGTAAGGGCCCCAATAGATAGCTGTACATGTGTATTTTTGATTTTTGTTGCCAAGCTGAAAGATGGAGATCTTGCTTGTGTTCTGACGTGAAAGCTCCAGCAAAGTTACATAGTGCAGTTGCAGCCTTCAGGCCCGGAGTGACAATAACATATCTACAGTAGATCTGGAGACACATGCTATTCTCTCTAGAGCAAGAATAGCTAGATATAATGCTGCTTTAACAGACTCGTCTCATTGCAGTAAAGAGGCAGGTCCTCCACATCTCAGCTCCACAGATAATTATTCCTTTAAAAACAGGAGACACAGGGCTTGAAATATGGCATTATTTCCACTCACATTCGGAGAGAAAAGCGTGCCAGCGCCTCTTCCTCTTAACTCGTCTAATTACGAAGCTGCGTCAATAACTAATTTGCCGTGCAGCGAGCAAAGCGTCTGCATGTTGCACAGGTGTTTAGCTCAGATGGCGCTACCTCCTCTGGAGTTGTGAACCAGTTCAAAAAGATGTCCCTGTTAATCAGCCCGCCGCGCTGATATCATCTCAGGCAGAGACCCATGCTTATGAGGTTGTGAGTAATGTTCAGGCAGGCTGACAGCGCATGTGATTCCACTCCTCCTTGATGTATTTCCATAATGCCCTGCATGCGTGCACATGCATCGATGTGTAACAGCGAATTAGAATATTTCACGACGCCTTCCGTGCCATCAGAAACATATACGCCGCTGCAGAAATATATGATAATGGCTGAAACGCACACGAGAGTGCACATTTTTAACAATACCACAATCCCTGCGCTTGTTGAGACTCAGATGTTGGCATTTTTTTTTTCCCGCCATGAAGGTGGGTTTGGGGAGGATTAGAGTAGGATAACTACAGTGTGTACGTGTGTGTGTGTGTGTGTGTGTGTGTGTGTACGCAGTGCGTTTCGCTGACTTAACATTTAACATGCAGCCCCAGCCCCCTCACCGGTACAGTGACATGTCCATGGATGTAATTCCTCTGATAATTTACCGTGGTATATGACTTGGCTGTGATTTAATTTTTCATAGAGTGCATGGGCTCTAGAAGCACTTAAGAGTGCAAAGGGGAGGGTGTGGAGGAGGTAGAGGGGAGGGTGAGGGAGTAAGAAAGAAGAAGAAGAAGAAGGAGAAGAACCTGCTTGCCCCCCCTACCCCTCCATCGCTCCTCCATCCCTCCTGTTTTCTCTCATCCTCTGGCTGGTCCTGGCACGGCGGTTTGTGATTTGGGTTTGTCTCTCTCTCTCTCACTCACTCTCTCTCTTACTCTTTCTCTCGTTCTCTCTCTCTCTTTACCGCTCCTGCCTCTGATGATGTCCTTTCTGCACCAGCAAGATCAGAGAGCCTGTGTGCAATTTTAATCAGTGTGGTGAGCAGTGTGGGGAGGAGAGGGAGAGGGGGGTACAGCGAGAGAGAGAGACAGAGAGAGAGAGAGAGAGAGAGAGGCTGTGGATTGATTGTGGTAGAGAGAGAATGAAAGAGGGGAACGAGAGAGAGAGGGGGTGACTGTGTGAGAAAGACAGAGAGAGAGAGAGAGAGAGAAAGAGAGAGTGAAAAAGGAGGGAGGGGGTTGAGATCGAGGGGAAGAACAGAACCACGGTTTACGCTGTGCAGAGGCACACAGCATCAGACAGCATATGGCAGCCCTGCAGTGCTCGCAGACAAGCGAGGGTGTCTCGCTCAATGAGAACGCGGGCAAGGGGGCGTGAGGTAAGGGACCGGTCACAAAAAGAGAAGGGATGCTGCTGAAAAAAGGGGCAGGAGAGGAGCATGAATGGACGCATGAATGGGATTAGGATGAGGGTGTTCGAGCAGCACGGGATTGATGACTGCAGCCGAGGAAGGAAGGAGCCGCCGGTGGCTTTCAGAAGGAGGCGTGTATCATCTGGATGTTTTTGCATTGTGAGCGGTGACTGCGGCCGCCGCTGCGACTGAGCATTCCCGGAGCAGGGGATATGCAGCAGAGCCTCAGGAAGGTCCGCTACGGGCAAGGAGAGACCTCAGAGTGCAGCTGGACCGCAGGGGGAGCGAGGGAACCGCCTGTAGGGCTTTCTGATGGGGATAACAAGCTTACCTGCCTTCCACTGGATCAAGGGTGGCCTCTGCTCACTTTGATGATGATGCGCTCCGCTTTGGCATGCTAGACCACCGGAGTGCGCTTGAGCCAAGAAGGACCAGTAGTCCTCGGATTAGAGCGAGTGGAAACCTGTCGTCATCAGGGGCTGGTTGACTTGGTGGTGGCCACATATTTTGCGAACCTTCCGATGGGTTTCTGAAGGGATTGAGGGATTCTGGAATTCTGGAATTGATGGTAGTGCAGAAGGGAATAATGGACTTGCTGTGGACTTGGTAAATTTGACATGCATTTCGTTTCAAGCATATGCAGATGTGATGCAAAGAGTCTTTCTTTCTTGAACCAGTTGGCAGTGAAGCTCAACTACAACAAGCATCGGCCCATTGAGTTCTTCTAGAGGGTGCCACTCAAAAGGTCTCTAGTAGGCAATGCGTTTGGAGAAGTTCTCCTTTGCAGAAACCTTCAGGGTGAGCATCTTGGCTAGGTTGAGTTCTTGCATGAATGATAAACTGATTAAAAGATCACGTGTATATCAGGGAGATTGCTGCATCTTTATATCTCGTGGTTTAGGGAAAGATCCTGTGGCGTGGAAGTTCCTCGAAAACTTTATGCTTCTGATCTTCCAGTTCCAACACTGACCCTTCGTCCCCTCCCTTTAGGTCTGAGTAGTTTTGAAGCAAGTCAAAGGGAGACAGTGGAGACAGTTGTTGTGTCACTCCACTATATATTCCTCTATTGTCAAAGGATAATGCTGAGTTGTCTCTCGCCACTGGACTCGTTTACTTGAAGCCACTCTTTTGAAAGGACTACCTGTCGACCTCTACCTCTGCCCTCGGTCTGGCAGCGAGGGCTCCTGGTGGCTTGCTCACCACTCTTGTTGTCTGTGTGTGTGGTGGGCCCCTGCCACTGGTGGGCCCCTTGTCCAAGCCTGGACGCTGCCTTGCTGCTGCTGCCCTTGGCTCTGCTGGCCAAAGATGATGTGGCAATGCCACATCTCGGCCTCTGAGTGCCGCTGCTACCGGCTCAACGGCTTCTCGCTGCTCAAACGCCTCCCTATGTCGGCAGATGCGGCAGGGAGCCGGGTTCTGGAGCAGTCGGTGGGGGAGTGGCTGGAGCATGTGGGCTTCCCTCAGTACGAGAGCAAGCTGCTGCTCAATGGATTCGATGACCTGCGCTTCATGGTGAGTCGTCTTTTGTTCCTCAAAGTCTTAGTTAGAGTTACAATGAGTTCCTAGGAGTTCTTGTGAGTTGGTCAAATTTCAGAGAATCTTTTGGAGATTGTCAATGAACAATTAGACATTCTACATCTACCTCTACATAAATGTCTAAGCCAGTGCAGAGAATTGTAATTTTTGTAGGTACATGGTTGGCTAGTTTCCCAGGCCTAGATCAAGCATAATTCAATACTAAATAGCATTTGCAATGGTTATACACTAATAGCATGGCAATTTAGTTTAAATCTAGGTTTTATGTATCCTTTATCTGGGAAACCAAGATTATATATCCAAGCATATCCAGACCACAGTATTGTCAATATTTCTGCTAAAAAGCTTTTTTTTATAGGAAGCTGCCTATTAGAGAGATCAAGCACTGATCTTTAGCATTTGGGTCTGGCTCACAAACAACACTCCAGCTCCAATGCCTACTGCATTAAAAAAAAAAAATACCAGAAGACACATTTCCACTGCTCCATTGAGTTTGTTAATTTAAAGTTAGGGAGCTTTACATCATTTAAACTGATGCTTCTCTGATGCACAACAATTCCTATTCTACTGCCAGTAGAGTGCACTCAACCTCACTCCTGTGTCAGCAACTGGTGTGCCCTAAATAGCTGCACTCTTCTCCTTAGAAAAGCTGTCTGGATACAGTTGGGCATATAGTGAATATCGTACACAAAATCCAATTCATTCCAATCATTTTCTATGATTTCAAGTCTAGATATTGGTCAAATGGTCTTATACTTGATCACAAAGTAGGTTAAATTGTAATAAATGCTGGACTTGTATGCATCTGTGCAGGGTAGTAATGTAATGGAAGATGAAGATCTTAGGGAAATTGGTATCACAGATCCCGGCCATCGGAAGAAAATTCTTCATGCAGCAAAGAGCCTACCAAAGGTGACATTTATAACCTTATTATCTACATCGTAGACATGCCTGCGAGGGTTTAGATGTCTCACAGGTAAGCTTTATAATTGTGCATGATTAAGTGAATAACCCCTAAATCCATGTTCTTGTAAAGTAAAATACTACTGGGTTTTTCAGTTCCAGTCCTGGAGGCCAGTGTTCAGCACCATTAGGCTATGTTCACACAGCAGGTGAAAGTGTCTCAAATCTGATTATCAAACCAAATCTGATGGAAATTTAAGACTTTTATTTTTAGTTTACACTATCTCTTTAAAATGAACCATATCTGACATTTGTCTGAACAGTTATGTACAGCTGGGTAACTGCACAAACATATATATATATATATATATATCCTGTATATACATTTTTGAGATAAGTTGTGTCAAATATAAGGCTATGTTCACACATAAGATAAAAGTGGCCCAAATCTAATCTTTTTGACATAGGTGGCAGTGTGAACGGCAAAAAATATGGTATTGAAATCCAACAAAAGAGCAATGCTTCACATGAAGTTTCAGTTTCACTCTGAATCACATGAGCTATCATGGTAGTTCTGTCTGATAGCTGGGCTTACCATGAGAACGCAATTAAGATTTTTGTGCCCTTGGTTTATGTAAATGTCATTTTTTAAGCTTTTTACTTTCCTTTGAACCTGTAGCCACATTTTGTGGTCACGTTCAGCCATTGCATTAACCATTTCAGACCTGAATTATCTCCAGTAATGGAAGAACATTCTGTTTTCTGTCTGTAATGCACAGAAAAAAAATCCAATTGCATTGAGAGCCTGTGTGTAATAATTTGTATTTCATATTGACCTTTTTATTTTCATAAACCACCCCTAAACAGTAAATTAAAAATAATTAATACGTGAAAAAACATAATTAAAACGTGTTCTAAATCACATAAAATTATAATTAATTAAGTAAAAATAGCCTCTATAAACTAAGCTTAGGTACTACTGTTTTTTTCCAGTGTAGTGGGTGGAGCCAAGTTACTGTTTTATGGGCTGGTTCATGGTCTATTCTAATGGACAACAGCTAAAAAAATGTACAAACATAAAGAAAAACAAAGAAAATACATGATATCCATTGCAATGGATGCATTGTCTTGTCTGGAAGGGTTAAAAGAACTGAACACTTGCATCAAGGGCCCTTTAACATTTTTGGAACAAAAGAGACATCACCCCAAAGATTTATGAGATCTGTTACCTCATTATCTCAACATAGCTGAAACCCTCACTCACTGCTGTTGTCCATTTTGTTCTTATCTTCCTCTTTTTTTCCCTATTTTTTCTATATTATATCATGTCTATTTTTTAACAAAAGCATTTTTTGCTTCTGTGATGTTAAATTCTAATAAATTTTAATTCTGATTCATGCAAATTCGATATTTATTTCAAAGATGTCATGTGTAATTGAAGATTGAATGTGTTTTTTGCTGTTCCCACTGTCACACAATTGACACAACCATGTCACATAGCCTCATCTCAACTAATTTACAGATTTTATAAGGTTTGTTTGAGCAGAAACATCTCCAGAATGTGCTGAAAACTGGCCCTCAGTGACTAAAATTAATGAATCCTGTCTAACAGTCTGCATTTGTGGCCAGATGGGCTTAAGTAAACACTTCAGGTGTTAATTCAACACTGGGGAATTCACTGTATCAACAGAATACCTTGGGTTTCAGGAAGACTGATGATGTTTAGTATATGTTTAAGTTGTGGTTCAGCTGTGCTTTTCTGTAAATGTAGGTAAAAGCTCTTGGCTGTGATGGAAGTACCTCACTTGCTTCTTGGCTGGAGATTCTGGGTCTTGGGGAGTATCTCCACAACTTCCTGTCCAGTGGCTACCGCACACTGGAGTGTGTGAAGAACCTGTGGGAGTTGGAGATTGTTAATGTAATTTACTACTCTTAATTCTCTCTGAATTAATTAATTAGCCTTTAGTTGGTACAATAAATCCAATGCATATACAGCTCTGGAAACAATTAAGAGACCATTTCGCTATTTATAGGTTTATGTTTGAGTAAAATGAACATTGTTGTTTTATTCTATAAACTACAGACAACATTTCTCCCAAATTCCTAATAAAATATTGTCATTTAGAGCATTTATTAGCAGAAAATGAGAAATGGCTGAAATAACAAAAAAGATGCAGAGCTTTCAGACCTCAAATAATGCAAAGAAAACAAGTTCATATTCATAAGGTTTTAAGTTCAGAAATCAATATTTGGTGGAATAACACTGTTTTTAATCACAGTTTACATGCTTCTTGGCATCATGTTCTCCTCCACTAGTCTTACACACTGCTTTTGGATAACTTTAAGCCTTTACTCCTGGTGCATAAATTCATGCAGTTTAGCTTGAGTCGATGGATTGTGATCATCCATCTTCCTCTTGATTATAATCCAGAGGTTTTCAATTTGGTAAAATCAAAGAAACTTATCATTTTTTCCAGAGCTGTATATAAGATGGTGTTTATTGACTACAGGTGCTTGGTTAAGTGCTTACAGTACTGTGCAAAATTCATTGTAACATTGTAATTCATTTAAACATCTATTTAAGTAATTCCTGTTAAAATTCATGACTTAATTAATTTATATAGAAGCCTCAAACATGAAATTGACTTACAGAGCTAAGTGACTAACAGGAAAATCAAAAATCATGTTGACGAAATACAGTTTTTTAGGAGTACTTAAAATCTATTGGAGCCAGATCCAGTAACTGAGAAAAAACACTGAAGAACACTAAACTCATTATCATGTTCATCAAAAACCAATTGCAGATAACTTTTACTTTATGACATGGGGCACCATCATCCTGGAAGTATCCATTAGAAGGTTTTAAATTGTGGACATGAAGGGATACACAGGGTCAGCATCAATACTTAAACAGGCTGTGGCATTTATGCTAAGATAGAATGGTTTAAAAAAACACTATATCACTACACCACATACAAGTGGTTGAATTATTTCCTCTGGTGCCAAATTCTGACCATACCATCTGTGTCATCTTAGCAGAAATCAAAATCCGTCAGACCAGACTAAGTTTCTTTTGGGTCTACTGCAGCCTCAGCTTTCTGTTCTTGGCAGACAGAAGAGGAGTTTTTTGCTGTTTTCGAGCAGTTCTAAAACTACTTAAACCAGTCTAACACCAACATTCATGCCACTCAAAATCAGTAAGATCATTCAGAAGATCGTCGGTTCGAATCCTGTTCATGCTGCTTTCCATCAGCTACCAGAGCCCTAAGAGAGTACAATTGGTCTTGCTCTCTCTGGGTGGGTACAGTAGACGGTGCTCTTTCCCATCATCACTCCTAGGGTGATGTGGATCAGCACAAGCCTGCGTCTGTGAGCTGATGTGTCTGAACCGAGTTGCTGCGCTTTCCTTCGAGCGTTAGTGCTGTGATGCTTCTCGGCAATGCTGCATCAGCAGCAGTTCAAAAAGAGGTGGAGTCTGACTTCACATGTATCGGAGGAAGAGTGTGCTAGTCTTCACCCTCCTGGTGTTGGGGCATCACTAGTGATAGAGGGAGTCCTAATGAGTGGGTTGGATATTTGGCCGTGTAAATTGAGGAGAAAATGGGGGAAAAAATTAGACATAAAATTATTTTTAAAAATTGCTAAGAACAAATTTATCTAGATTTTGCTGGCTGGTACCTTATAATAACAACCAAACGATTTGTGTTTTAATATTCAGTGTGTTCAGTTTTTTTCCACATCTCCAAAGTTCAGTCGTACAAATCGGAACAATTTCTGCTTCCCGTCATCCAGGTAATCTCACCTTCAGTGATGTTGAGCTCTGGAGATCTGGGGTGATCAGTCTATTGTTCTGAGAACAGAAGAAGCTTCAGCAGTTGGATTTGTCTCGTCTCCTTTTCTCAGCAAGAGCTTTTTGATCTTCTGGAGCAACAGAGGAGCTTGATTTTCTTTTTTCTCTCAAAGGCGAAAGCTTATTTGATGATGGATGTTTCAGTGGTCTATCAGGCCATGCACCTGTCCCATTTTTCCCATTTTCTTATATAGTATCTTTTAATAATATTTTGAAATCCACTTCTGAAAACTCCTTTTTTTCTTCTTTATGCTCAAAGATTCTAATCTTATTCATAATATCCACAGAAATATCTCAGGAAACATTAATAGCTTGTATGTACTAAATACATTTCACAGATGAACGTCATTTTAATGATGAAATTAATTTACTATGGGTGTTTTCTGACCTATGGACAGCATATTCCTAAAACATTTGTTTATATATATTTGACTGCATATTCTGTTTCTGCTGATCATTTACATGCTGTGTGTTATGCTGCCCTGTGTAGGTGCTGAAAATTGGCCCGCTCGGCCACAGGAAGAGAATCATTGCCTCCATAGCAGAGCGACCGTATGAAGAAGCACCATCAAAGTCCAAAAGCTTATCCCAGCTCAAGGTAATGGACATGCAGATTATATATATTTTATTATTTATGCAATAAGAAATCTTTGATTTTTTTATGGTAAATTTATTTGGGTAGACAAATGAAAATCCATACTATGGAATGATTTTAACCATTTAGCCAATTAAAAAATGTAATGTATAAACCATTATAAAATGTGTCTAAAACATAATTTAATAAATGTATTGTAATTGTTTTTCTTGTTTTTATACAAATTCACAGTTTTTTATGTTATATTGATGGAATTTGATATTCTCTTGCTGAAGTTGCTTGCTGTAATATTTTCTTGTTATTATTATGGTAGAGGCATTATATGCATTATATTTTTAATTGTGCAAAAATCAAATTCTAAAATCTAATTCTGAATTGAAAGTAAAATGTAATAACAAATTATTTAACAACATTTTATTTTTGACAATTTCTGTTCATCTATTCACAATGAAATATCTATGCAATGTAAAGGGCAGCTGGCATTTTCAAATGATTATATATGTAACATTTCAGACCATATAATGTCCTGTGTACTGTAAAAAAGAAATAAAAAATCTGTAGACACAGCTTACTTCTTTTAGTGCAGAGTTGTAAGTTCTGTTTGAATTTTTACAGCATGGCATTAATTATATACTTTTTGTATCTGTGTTTTAGATTCAGGATCTCTTGTCCCAGAATCCTCCTCTTGGTTACATGGACCCGTATACGAGTCGCTCCATGGACATGCTGCTGCCGCTGAGTGATTTTGGGAGGAGAGGTCGAGGGCTGGATCAGGAGTGCAGCGTGTCGCTCCGTTCCTACAGCGAGAGGCCGCGCTCACATGTGAGTCTCCTGGTGGGAGATGGTTGATGTTTGATGATTACTGATAAACCTAAAACTACTATTTGCATATTAGCTGTGTTTCAAACTGTATTGTTATGCAGATGACATGCATCTCTTCATATGAGCCAAACCTGATGACAGAGTGAGAATAAAGAAAATTGAGGATTGTGTAAAAGATGTGAAATGATGTCTCACAACCTTCTCCTATTAAATAGTGATAAAACAGAAGTTTTCCTATTAGGCCCCAAAGCTGCTTAAAATAAATGATCACACTTCTGGCCGACTTCTCCGTTACACCTGGTACAGCAGCTAAAAACCTTGGAGTTATTATAGATTCAGATCTAGCATTCAATAAACACATATCTAATGTTACTAGAACAGCTTTTCTACACCTCCGTAATATTATTTCTTATCAGGCTAAGAAGTGCCTTATCCTTGCATGATGCAGAAACATTTGTACATGCCTTTATTACCTCAAGACTAGACTATTGTAATGCACTAATGGAATGGAATTGTAATGCACTTATGGAATTTTGGTCCATATTAGTTTAACTCTGGTACTCTGGTAATCTGGTACTGCATACTTTGACTCTGAATGTGTCCTGTTAACAAGCCAATAGAACTTGAGCACAAAAAGTAAACAATAGAAGTAGTTTTTCTTTTACATCTACATGCTGTGTTAACCGTAATTTCTGGGCTGTAAGTCGCTCATTTTTCACACGCTTTAAACACCGCAGCTTATTTAATTTTTGTTGTTTTTTTTGGGAAAACAAATTGTTTTCAATGCAAAAAGCAATATCAGAAAATGTGGAGCATTTTAGCCAAAGCTAAATGGCAATATAGGCTAGGCTACCAGTAGCGACGCCCGCACAGCAAAATCTGGACTATAACTTTATTCTTGTAATATTATGACTTTGCTCTTTTGAGTCAGTTTTTAGTGTGAGTGAGCCGTGAACGGTATGTGTTCAGGAGCATCATGGCTCCCATTAAAACTCATTTCACTTCTCTAAAGTACTGTATATCCATGTCTAGTTAATGTAAAAAAAAAACACTTAAATAGCTAAATGCCTTCATTAGTTGTATCTACAAATATTGGGACACTAAATATACTTTAAGCCATGTAGTAAACTTTTAAACAGTTTGGTTGTTTGAGCTGAGCTAAATCATAATCCTCTGTAATACCTCAGCATTATTGCTTTATAGTTCGCTAATTCCACTTGTTTTTCTTTTCTGTTCATGTTTGTGCCTCTGTAGGATCGTCATATAGATCGGCAAAGAGAGTCACGGCTAAGCCTGAGACCCACAAGCCAGTCTGCCACCTACACCACAGTCTCTACATGGCACCACCATCCTGAGAAGCTCATCAGTGAGGCTTGTGGCTATGAAGCTAGTGTAAGTATTCTTTATCTTTCTGCCCATATTAATAAGCATACTGATAAACTGACAGTATTACAATGATGCATAACCTAAATTAGCAGCTTCAGAATCACGTGAGGCATCACTGACTGTAACAGGGAGTGTGGTGTCTCTGTAATTGGCATTACAGTCTAGAATGCTATTAATGCACTATGTAACTTTTGTGAAATTGCACCAGAATTGTGTGCCACTGTGTATCCTATTTGTGTCATATTTGTGTAAAATCCTATCGCCTATCTATCGCCTCAGTACACATGATTCTTTCACTTCAGATGACAGATTTTTATCTCTCAGCTTGTCAACAAATGTACGTATGTGTATAGCTTTACATTACATTACATTAAATTTGGCAGATGCTTTTATCCAAAGTGACTTACAAATAATGATGTACATTAGCAAAAGAGGACATAGAAGTTCAAGTAAAAAAATATTTAAGACAGAGGAGGAAAGGAGGGGAAGAAGGAAATGAGGTTAGAAGTAGTTAGTTTTAGTTAGAGGTGTTAGGAGAGTAAGTGCTCTTTGAAGAGCTCTGTCTTCAGGAGTTTATTAAAGATAGCGAGAGATTCTCTTGATCTGGTAGTAGAAGGTAGTTAGTTGGAGGTGTTAGGAGAGTAAGTGTTATTTGAAGAGCTCTGTCTTCAGGAGTTTATTAAAGATAGTGAGAGATTCTCCTGATCTGGTAGTAGAAGGTTGTTAGTTAGAGGTGTTAGGAGAGTAGGTGCTCTTTGAAGAGCTCTGTCTTCAGGAGTTTATTAAAGATAGTGAGAGATTCTCCTGATCTGGTAGTAGAAGGTAGTTAGTTAGAGGTGTTAGGAGAGTAAGTGCTCTTTGAAGAGCTCTGTCTTCAGGAGTTTATTAAAGATAGTGAGAGACTCTCCTGATCTGGTAGTAGACGGTAGTTAGTTAGAGGTGTTAGGCGAGTAAGTGCTCTTTGAAGAGCTCTGTCTTCAGGAGTTTATTAAAGATAGTGAGAGATTCTCCTGATCTGGTAGTAGAAGGTAGTTAGTTAGATGTGTTAGGAGAGTAAGTGCTCTTTGAAGAGCTCTGTCTTCAGGAGTTTATTAAAGATAGTGAGAGATTCTCCTGATCTGGTAGTAGAAGGTAGTTTGTTCCACCATTAGGGAACTTTGTATGAGAACAGTCTGGATTGCTTAAGTTTACCGCAAATGCATTGTTGTCATTTTGAACCTGCTTTGCTTCAATTAGCTACAAAAAAAAAACATTCTCATTAGAATTAATGTTTGATTTAATTTCCAGCAAGAATCTGTACGGATAGCTTGTCTACAACAGTAGCTGTGACAGCATGAATTTATATGTAGAGCATAAATTCACCAACATATGTTTCACAGCTTGCAAGTCACATGTTAAATCTAAACTAGTATGGTACTTTTTAAATACTTATAGAGTAAATCTTCCTAAAATATTAGAGGGTCTTTTGCCCCCTCAGCGCAGGGCTTAAGTAAATACATGTATTATCAATACAATATTTGCAAAAGTTACCAGGAACAATAAGTTACTGTAAATTTAGACTGACACCTCTAACTAACTGCGCTGTCATGGTTCAGATCGTACCTCACTGGGCGCTCGTTCAGGGTGTCATGGCAAGGACGGCTGTCCCCAGCCCACTCGTTACCCACTGGGGTTCCCCAGGGTTCGGTACTGGGACCTCTTCTCTTCTCATTATACACCACCTCTCTAGGTCGGGTTATCCGCTCACATGGTTTTTCCTAACGACACTCAGCTATACCTGTCGTTCTCACCAGATGATCACTCAATCTCTGCACGAATATCACAGTGTCTCTCAGACATATCCGCATGGATGAAGGAACATCACCTCCAACTAAACCTCTCAAAGACTGAACTTCTGGTCATACCAGCAAAACCTTCTATTCAACACAACTTTGCCATAACCATCGACTCTCTCTCTCTCTCACCGTCAAAGGTTGCTAGGAACCTGGGTGTCATGGTTGATGACCAGCTTCTCTTCACGCACCATGTGGCCTCAGTTGCTCGGTCCTGCCGCTTTGCGCTTTACAACATCGTAAAAATTCGACCGTTTCTGACGAAACAGGCCACCCAACTCCTGGTACAAGCTGTGGTAATCTCACGCCTCGACTACTGCCATGCCGTACTAACTGGCCTCCCGGCCTGCGTAGTAAAACCACTACAGATGATTCAGAATGCAGCAGCACGTCTGGTCTTCAACCAACCAAAACGGGCACATGTCACTCCGCTGCTCATTGAGCTCCACTGGCTACCGGTTGCTGCTCGCATCAAATTCAAAGCGCTTACAATCGCCTATAAGGTGATGACATTACAGGCTCCTTCCTACCTGCACTCGCTCCTGAAGGCTTAGCCTACCTCCCGGCCGCTGCGCTCCTCCAATGAACGTCACCTCGCTTTGCCAAACACTCACACAAAGCAATCCAGACTGTTCTCATACAGAGTTCCCCAATGGTGGAACAAACAACCTTCCACTACCAGATCAGGAGAATCTATAATTAATCTAGAATTTATTGTTCATGGTAACTGTCCTTTTATAAATTCCTTCTGAAAACATTGCAGTCTGACACTTCCCTCTGGCTGCAACTATATTTTTTGATGATAAATGTATAAAATTGTAGGTCTTGTGAAAATATTGGACCTCAATATCAGTCAAAATAGAGTAATTCAGAGTCTTTTTAGGTGGAAATAAATCAAAGATAGCGTTACTAACGCTTCGTCTGCTCTAGACCAGTCTGAGCAGACAGAAGAGTTTATTTCTAAGTGCTGCAGACTGAAGTGCTGAACTGTGTCTGTGTCTGATGAGACTTAATGCTGAGCTATATCTTTGTAGTACCTGGGCTCTGTGATTATCCGAGACCTGCGAGGTATTGAGTCTACCCAGGAGGCCTGCGCGAGAATAAGGGTAAACACAACAGCATTTTCACTTTTCACATTGTATTTGGATTGATCTGTTGTTCAGTGGAGGTCCTGATGCTTTGCTTTGACAGTCTCCATAAACAGTTCTTATTTATTGTCTGAGCTTTAGTTTGATCAATAATCTAAATCATTATCCAATTAACTAATACAGGATAAGAGCATGGAAAATGCTGACTAATCAGTTTACCAGATTAACAAGCCCATCCCACCCCTCTTGTGTCTCGTAATGTCTTATCAGAAATCAAAGGACCATCGAAAAGGCCCCGTCATAATCCTGTCCATCACATACAGAGGAGTCAAGTTCATTGATGCAGCCACTAAGGTAAGCTGCAGGCCAAAGTCAATCAATCCAATTTAATGCAAAGACTCTTACACTCGTATACAGACCCGGGCCTGAGGCCACCATTAAATTCAGCTATTGGAAAAGCAATGCTGTTGCACTGTAGTCCTTCACATGCCAATGCTTTATGACGAGAGAGTTTTTTTATGCTATGTGTAGTACTAGTGCATCTCAAAAAAGATGAATTTCATTGAATAGTTACTTTATTTGTTGGTGATTATGGCTTACAGCCAATGAAAACCCAAAAATCAGTGTCTGAGAATATTAGAATATTCTATAAGACCAATTAGTACTTTTGGCAGTGTGGGCAGTGTGCCAAGTCCTGCTGGAAAATGAAATCTGCATCTCTATAAAAGTTGTCAGTTGTTATCAACACCAGCAGATGACATGTCTCTCCAACTATCACTGATTGGTGGAAACTTCACACTAGACCTCGAGCAGTTTGGACTGTGTGTCTCTCCACTCTTCCTCCAGACTCTGCTCCCTTGATTTACAAATAAAATGTAAAATTCGCTGATGATCAGTGATGGTTTGGAGAGACATGTCATCTGCTGGTGGTGATCCACTGTGTTTTATTATCAAGTCTAAAGTCAGTACAGTTTTGTTTTCCCGCAAAATCTTACAGCACTACATACTTCCCTCTGCTACTGACAACTTTTATGAAGATGCAGATTTCATTTTCCAGCAGGACTTGGCACACTGCCCACCCTTCCAAAAGTGCCAATTGGTCATTACATTTTTGCCATAACATGAATCTGGAAGTTGTTTTTCGCACTGTGTCAAATTACATAATAAATGGACCAAAACATATGCTTCAAAATGATATAATGTATCTACCAGCTATGATAAAGTACGTGTGTGTGTGTGTGTGTGTGTATGATCTCCTCTGCAGGCTATTGTGGCAGAACACGAGATCCAGAACATCTCCTGTGCCGCCCAGGACCCTGATGATCTCCGCACGTTTGCCTACATCACGAAAGATCTGAAGTCTGGGCATCACTTCTGCCACGTCTTCACCACAGTGGAAGTGGTGAGTGATCCCGTTTGAACCAGTATTTGATGAATGAAATTATGTCATGTCATATAGCATACAGTAAATCATTATTATTTTGTATTAGTGGTTAATGTTCTGACTGTACCCTCTGAGTTACCTCAAACATTAAAAGATGTGCACCAGTACAACGTTGGACTACATAATAAATGAATAGTGAAGTGATCCAGACTATGAAGGAACACATAAGCAATTATGTAGTAACTTGAAAGTGTTAAACAAACCAAAATACTCTGGGTAGCTGTTAACTTGTGGTTTTTAAGGCTGGTAACTCTGATCAACCTATTCTGTACAACAATGGAAACTCTTGCTCTTCCTTTCCTGGGACATTCCTGATGAGTGTCATGATGAGTGTTTCATCATAACATTTTTGACTGCGCTTGATGTTGCTTTTAAAGTTTGGAAATGTTTCCGATTGACTGACCTTCATTTCTTAAAGCATTTTTTTTCTTTAGCATAATTAAAACATTACTTAAATATTCACTATTCACTGTATACCTGTAATCCTAACTCTTCACAACTTTACAACTGATGCTCTCAAACATTAAGAGACAAGAAATTCAAGTAATTAACTGTTGATGAGTTCAGCACAGCTGTTAACTGAAATCCTGAATTCCAGGAGACTCTACCTCATAAAGCTGACTGAGAAAATCCAGCAGAGATGTGCAAAACTGTCATTGCTACTTTGAGGAATCTAAAAAAATTTTAAAATTTTTTTAACACTTTTTTGTTTACTAAATAATGCCACATTTTTTTCCTTAATATTTTGGATGACTTTAGTATTTTAAAAAATTAAGTAATGAAAAAACACTGAATTTAAAGCTTTTTTATTTGGACTTTTCTCAAGAACAAATTTAAGAAGATTATTTGAAAGACATGGGAAATGTTGTCTAACCTCTAGAAGTGTCTTTAATAAGTCTTTTGAAAAACGTTCGTACTCTATTTGACTATTTGACATTCTTTACCCAGACGCAGACGTACGAGATCATTCTGACCCTGGGACAGGCGTTCGAGGTGGCCTATCAGATGGCTCTTCAGGCACAGAAGGCTCGGCGTCACAGTTCCTACGTGGGCCCAGCCTCTGAGATCATAGAGACCAAGACCAGCAGGCCGACCTCTCAGTACCGCAACAGCACGCGACGGTCAATGGTGAGGAACAACCGAACACAAGCAAACACAATTACCGTATTTTATGCATTATTAGGTGCACCTCAAATTCCTTAATTTTTTCAAAAATCGCCTTATGAATTCTATCAGTCAGGTTGTAAGGAGCAGTGAAGCCACTCTGCTGCAGTACAGGATTATTAAGGAGTTTCAGTAAAGTTTCTCCAATACCAAGGCTGGAGCAGTATTAACATTAGCATTAGCTGCTAATCGCAGCGCTAGCTCTTTCACTGTTCAGAGATGAGTATATCGGACTATAGCCTGCCTGTTTACCGTTTCAAAATAAGCAACGTGGGACAAACAATAGCTAATAGCGCCCTGGTTAATGAAACACTCAGCAGCTGCACTGTTACTGGAAATCTAAGCTTCTGTGTAGATTACTGTGAGACACCCTTGTTCCTTACTATTGTTGCTTAAAATCATTCGCCTTATAAACTGTTGCGCCTAATGTATGATTATAAACCAGAAAACAGATGTTCATTGATGGTGCACCTTATAATCCAGTGCACTTTATGTATGAAAATAGTAAGGACCAGAAAATAGACATTCATTGATAGTGCGCCTTATAATCCAGTGCGCCTTATAGTCTGTAAAATATGGTACTGTGTTAAACACAATGATAGCAGTTGAACATGTTCTATAAAAGCGTCTGTCCACGTTTCAGACATTTCGTCTTGCATACTGTCTGTCCCCCGTCCTAACTGATTTCCGTCATACTGATTTGTGTCTTGTATTCTCCTGTCCCTGGCTTGTTGTCCTGGGCCTTTAACACATATATGTGCCTCTGCTCTCGCTCCTCCTCCTCCCCAGGGCGCACCTGTACTAGAATGCCGCTGCTGCTACTGTCACACCTGCTCCGCCCACCGCCCCTCCTACCTCCCGCTGCCCTCTGTCAGCCCTGGAGTCCAGGTTCTGCACTTCTTTCATTCATTCATTCTTCCTTCCTTCCTTTCTTTCGTTATTTCTTTCTTTCTCTTCATCTCTCTTCTTCTACCCTCCCTCACATTCTCCCATCTTCTCTACCAGACATTTTCCACCCTTGAACTAATTTTCCTTCCACTTTTTTTTCATTCTATCGCCTTTCTCTACTTTGTTCACTTTTGGTTGTCAGGCCATCAGCTGTACAACACAATATGAGGTTCAGGTACTTCTCGCAGGGCCGTGCGGTGTTTGTTCTGTGGAGAAGTCTATGAGATCGTAGCAGGTTTTTATTAATATGTTTGACTTTATGTTGAGGTTTTAGCTTGGCTTGGCTTTTGATTATGGTTATGTTACATATGTTACATTACATTGCATTTAGAGGAGGCTAGTATCAGAATCAGAATAATTTTATTTCTCTTTATAAGTATGTTACACATAGAAGAAATTTGACTTGGTGAGAGCAACACATGTACAACATGTAACAGTTACACTGTTACTATTGACAAACATTGACAACACTACAAAAGAAGGTACAATAAACAATACATAGAATAGGAATATAGTTATAAGTACGGTAACACTTTATTTTAAGGAACACAAATTTATTATTTACTTATTATTTGCTTATTAAAGCCTTAATTAGACATTTGTAAATTATTTATTAACTATTATTAGGCTTTATTCTGTGTTATTAAGTGTTATTGGTGCTTAATTAGTGGTCTATTATGTGGAAATGATTAATAATGGCTGTGTTAGTTCTATATGTTAGCACCCTGTTAATCAGATTATTAAGCATTAACTATTAGTTAATTCTACATGTTATTAGTGTTATTATAATTGGCAGCAGTTTGATCTATGTGAGTTTGGCAAGGTTATGGCTGTGCTGGAGTTTATTATTAATGAGTTAATAAAGGGTTAATAAGTCACTAATAGACCAAGATGTGATTAAAGTACCATATTCTAAAATAATAAATCATTAATTAGAGACTAAAAAGAACTGAATAAATATTTAATCAATCACAGACCCCTAATTAAGCACCAATATCACTTAATAACACAGAATAAAGCCTAATAAGTAGTGAATAACTAATTTACAAATGTCTAATTAAGGCTTTATTAAGCAAATAATAAGACATTAATAAGCGCCTAATTTGTGTGCCTTAAAATAAAGTGTACTAAAGTAGTTCTAAAGAAATAAAGAGCACTAAAGAGCAATAGAAGCTAAAAGATAAGTTAAATAAAATATAATGAAATAAAAATAATAACTGCACACATATGAATATTATTGTATCCAAATAGTCTTGAGGTAGGTTTATGTTAAATCTTGTTTTAAAGAAAGTTGCAGATGATGTTTATTATCATTACAGGAGAACCTCTATTCAGCTGTGTAATTAAGCAAAGTGCAAGGGAGCGAACTGTAAATCCAGTATAATCCAAAGCAACTTACAAACGATGAGGTACATAAGCAAAAAACATTTATCAGGGCCTGAGAAAGACCATAAGGGTAATATTGAAATAGAAGAGGAAGAAAGAAGGAAAGGAAATATCTTGTAGACTCCAACACCAACATTACAAATGTTTTTTAGTGGATTGTGGTCATTTTAAAAGAGAAAAAACTGTTTTTCGAGAAGTAAAACTGTTTATTATGCAACTTAAAACGTATTTAGATACAGTAATTCTTCAGTCATGTTTTCTAAAGACTAATTTTAAATCATCCTTATGCGTAAAACATCACTTTTGACTTTTAAAAACTGTACAGTGGCTCTAGGCCTGGGCGATATCTAATGATTACTGCCACAGAGTGTTTTTCCAAGACCAGAATTATTGATTATTTAAAAAAAAAACTGATGAAACAGCAAAATGAACAGCAAAAAATTAAAGCTTTACATTGGAAACATGTCACAAAGTTTCACTGTTTGAAACTTTAGGAGAACATTATTATTTTTATACCCTGCAAATCTATACTAGGTTATGTTAAAGGATTAAGTTTAGTCAAAAAAAATATTTTCCTTTTAGTGAAAAATCTCTTTTTAAAATGCTGTGCAGTTCAAGACTAGGTTTAATCTCTGTCTGTGACTTAAATTAGTTAAAATAAGGTGAGAATTATAATTCAGACTGATTAAGATCATTATTCTTAAAATAAGCAAATTAATGTTATATTTACACAATATGTAGTAAGTCAAATGTTCCTATTAGAGAAAATAATACTACAGTGCCCTCCATAATTATTGGCACCCCTGGTTAAGATGTGTTCTTTAGCTTCTCATAAATTGAGTTTTGTTCAAAATAATATAGGACCACGATGGAAAAAAAGAGTAAAATACAACCTTTAACTCAAGTGAATTTATTCAGTAGGAAAAAAATCCCACATTAAGAAATAATTATTTAACATCAAATCATGTGTGCCACAATTATTAGCACCCCTGATGTTAATATTTTGTACAACCCCCTTTTGCCAACAAAACAGCACCTAATCTTCTCCTGTAATGTTTCACAAGATGGGAGAATACAGAAAGAGGGATCTTTGACCATTCCTCTTTGCACATTCTCTCTAAATCATCCAACGACCTGGGTCCTCTCCTCTGCACTCTCCTCTTCAGCTCACCCCACAGGTTTTCAATGGGGTTGAGGTCTGGGGTCTGAGATGGCCATGGGAGGAGCTTGATTCTGTGTGCGGTGAACCATTTCTGTGTAGATTTGGCCACATGTTTAGGGTCATTATCTTGCTGAAAGACCCAGTGACGACCCATCTTCAGCTTTCGGGCAGAAGCCACCAGATTTTGTTTTAAAATGTCCTGGTATTTTAGAGCATTCATGATGCCATGCACCCTAACAAGGTTCCCAGGGCCTTTAGAAGAGAAACAGGCCCACAGCATCACTGATCCCCCGCCGTATTTCACAGTGGGCATGAGGTGCTTTTTTGCATACTCAGCTCTTGTGTTACGCCAGACCCACTTAGAGCATTTGTTGCCAAAAAGCTCTATCTTTGTTTCATCTGACCAAAGCACACGGTCCCAGTTGAAGTCATAGTACCGCTTAGCAAACTCCAAACGTTTGCGTTTATGATTGTCCGTGAGAAATGGTTTCTTCCGTGCATGCCTCCCAAACAGCTTGTTGGCATGTAGATAGCGCCTGATGGTTGTTTTGGAGACTTTGTGACCCCAAGAAGCTACCATTTGTTGCAATTCTGTAACAGTGACCTTTGGAGAACTTTTTATTTCTCTTATCATCCTCCTCACTGTGCGTGGTGGCAAAATAAACTTGCGTCCTCGTCCAGGCTTGTTTACCACTGTTCCAGTTGTTTTAAACTTCTTAATAATTCCTCTGACAGTAGATATGGACAGGTGTAGGCGAGTAGCGATTTTCTTGTAGCCATTGCCTGACTTGTGAAGGTCAACACACATCTGCCTCACTTGAATGGTATGTTCCTTTGTCTTTCCCATGTTGAAGATAAATGGCCTCTGTGTCACGTCATATTTATACCCCAGGGAAACAGGAAGTTGTGAATTACTAATTAAATGTTCCTACATACTCTGATCAACTTCGTAAACTACTGTAGAAGTGACAGAAATACTTTTATTAAATTTATTTCCTAAGAATTGTTAGGGGTGCCAATAATTGTGGAACAGGTGATTTTATGAAGAATAATTATTTCTTAGTCAGGGATTTTATTACCCCCTTAAAATTTACTTGAGTTAAAGGTTGGACTTTACTTTTTTTTCCATCGTGGTCCTATATTATTTAGAACAAAACTCAATTTATGAGAAGCTAAAGAACACATCTTAACCAGGGGTGCCAATAATTATGGAGGGCACTGTATTTATTGCCTTGAAATTAGATGATTTCACTCGCTAAGATTTTTAAATACTGATACCTTATTATTATTATTATTATTATTATTATTATTATTATTATTATTATTATTATTATTATACTAATTACTATTTATAATAAATTGTCTGGACACTGTCCATCTCAGAGCTACAGTTCCATCTGCAGGTTATTCAGAATATGACAATCCCATTCATACATGTGCATCATTGAAAAGTTACTTTATTTCAGAAATTCAGTTTAAAATGTGAAACTAATATATTATATAGATGTATTAAACACACAGAGTGATCTATTTTAAGCGTTTATCTCTTTTTTTGGTGATGATTATGGCTTACAGCCAATGAAAACCCAAGTCAGTAATTCAGAAAATTAGAATATTATATAAGACCAACTGATACTTTTGGCAGTGTGGGCAGTGTGCTGAGTCCTGCTGGAAAATGAAATCTGCATCTTCATAAAAGTTGTCAGTAGCAGAGGGATGCATGAAGTGCTGTAAGTAAGATTTTGTGGGAAAACAAAACTGCACTGACTTTAGACTTGATAATAAAACACAGTGGATCAACACCAGCAGATGACAGACATGACTCTCCAAACCATCACTGATCATCAGTAAATTTTACATTTCATTTGTAAATGAATGGATCAGAGTCTGGAGGAAGAGTGGAGAGACACACAGTCCAAACCGCTCGAGGTCTAGTGTGAAGTTTCCACCAATCAGTGATGGTTTGGAGAGACATGTCATCTGCTGGTGTTGATCCACTGTGTTTTATCAAGTTTATATCAGATTTAATTTTCCAGTAGGACTTGGCACACTGCCCATATAATATTACAATTTTATGAGACACTGACTTTTAAAGGGTTTTCATTGGCTGTAAGCCATAATCATCAACAATAAAATAAATAAACACTTAAAATAGATCACTCTGTGTGTTATACACCTATATAATATATGAGTTTTAATTTTTTTCAATGATATTACATTTTTTTTTAGATGCACTAGTATTATGCGTCTTTCGTCATATCGCACAGCCCTAGTTATAAATCAGTGTCTATAGCTATTACATACTGGCACAGAGCTACAGTTCCATCTGCAGGTTCTTCAGAATATGACAATGCCCTTCTTCTTTAATACTGTAACACAGAATACACCTCTACATGTTTTAGATTAAGCTAATTTCACGTTTACATTGTTGAACCCTCACTCTGGCTCTTATATAAATGTAGTTATAGCTACATGACGAAGTGAGCAGCTGTGATAGATCATGTTAGATCATGCAATTTTAAATGGTTATGTTGGTTAGATATAGGATTAGATTATATTGCTTTGTGTTTCAGTAAGTTAATGTTCTGAGTGCTGCTGTGAATATATGAATGGACAAATGCTGTCGCTGTTCAGCTAAGCTACATGTGAACTAGCGCACTTTTGTTATCTTAACTGTTCAAGGTGATTTCTCCTACACCGTGTCCATTCTATGGCACACGAGGTGGGCGATGCGTTGGCTGGCGTCCAGTCCCGCAGTCTTACGTCCCCCTCCCCCTCCCTCCTGGCAGATGGACCACGCAGAGCCGGAGACGGACGCACAGTCCTTGGGCAGCACCGGCTGGCTCTTCGACCCCCGCGACTCCTCAAGGCCACCCAGCAGCGCCAAGTACGAGACCACCATATTCTGAAGTGGGGGTACAGGTCTAAACCCAGGCCCCACACCTGTCACACCCCCCCCCTTTTTTTTTTGGCTTCCCAACTTGACCTAAACCCCTACAACTTCAAGTTTAACTCCAACTTCTTCTACTACTTCTTCTTCTTCTTGCCCCCTGAGAAAACTTTATTGCCCTGTGCCTTCTCACTGTGATTTGTAGCCTCCCTCAGGGCAAGATCTGCTCCCTGCACTTCCCCCAAACTTCCCAGAAACCCCCCAGAGACCCCGTTTAAATCCCCCGGCCCTCGCCTGTGCAGCCCACTACTTCCACGTCCTCTTCTACAACGTTGAACTGGGTGCTGGATTTCCTGGACCATGCCCACCAGGTGCCCTCCTTGAAGCATAATTGTTCCGTCTCGATCGGACAGCCTGCGCAATCGCCTCTGAATCGCAGTTTAGCCTGATTACTATTAATACTATTATTATTGCGTTTTTCTTTTCTTATTTTTATTAAAATCACAGTGCTGAATGTTTACGGTCCAACCTCTCATGTCAGTGGGTTTCGCTGTGGAGCCTCTCGAAGCCTCTGAGCACAAACTGTTAAAGTGTAGCTGTTAATCAAGTCTTTTCATATCATGTAGATACAGAAGATACCTGTAGCATTTATATCTTTCTTCGTTTTTTGTTTTGGCTTTGACATGAACTTACGGACAACCTTACACATTGGCGAACGATGGCGAACGTTGGCGTACGCCGGCGAACGTTCCTGAGATCAGCACAGCAATACTGCGATCATGACCAGTGTTGAAACGTTGAAACTACCAACCAGCTCATCACTATTAGCAGATGCAACAAATGTAGAGTAGATGTCCAAAAAAAAAAAAACAACCCCAAACACACAACTCTGCAACAACCCTAGCACTGTATCAATCCCTCAATCCTTCAATTCCTCAATCTCTCAATCCCTCAATCTCTCCGTTCCGCCCCTGATTCTTTCTAGCTTGACCCACATTACCGTAGCCTTTAATTTAATGTCTTCACCACAGTGTGTGCTGTTCTGCATTCCCAATTCACACCCAGTGCTTCCTCTGTCTTACCAGGCGTCTGCAGCCGTGAGGGCCTCTGAAGAGCACCAATTCCAGTCTAGTCTGGGGTTCGAAAAACAATTTGCAATAATTCACGAGTAAAGCGGGAAAACAGGGTGCAGGCTTGATCGAGCACTAGGTGTCCATTCTGTCCACTGTTTGCACTGTTTTAACTGTAAATTTGAACATGCAAAATCATGACAATGTCGTTTGGCTGCATCGACCATCCTTGTTTTATCTGCCCTATGCCACCAACCACCCCCACCCCCCCCTTTTGCCCCCTTTACTTTAGCATATATGTAGCATCACCAGGGCTATATGACTTAAGTGTGGTAAAAATGCAGCATGAGTTTTTGAATTCGAGTCGACTGCGGTCGATTCCTCGAAGAGTTCCAAGTGAAAATCGTGAGCAGTTTTGTATTTGTATTCTTTACATTGTAACATCACTTAGTAAATACAGTATTTGTGTATATCTGTTCAAGCTCTTTTTGATTGCTGGTTTGCTTTGTGAAAGTGTGACCTGCTTACCTCAATCAGGGACTTGCAGCAGATGGTGTTTTGACAGTTTTTTGTAATTCAGATTAAAATGCGGTTTAAGGATCCCATTGTGAAGTCAGTCATATATAAAATTAGAGAAAAAACTAGGATAAGATCAAGCAGGAGAGATATTCAAACAGACACTCAAGTCATTCTATCAGACAAATACAGACCAATACAGCCAAGTGAACAATTAGACACCCTTTTTGAACAATATTGAGAGATGTAAATGATATAACTAAACATATATATAATAAAGAAATGTCAATATACATGCTTTACCTACTATGAAAAAACAAAATCAATCTTGCCTGGCATTTAATTGCGTTGCGTGGCAGGTGCCATAGTTGGTAGGAATCTTAAGCGATAAAACAACCAAAAATACTATATACAAGTTGGTTAAGCTCACTCACTTACATAAATAAATAAACAGTTAAATTATATAATTCAGTTACATCAGTCTGATATGGGAATCTGGTACCAAACTTTGTATATGGAAAACAGAGTTTCTATTGATGGGCTATTGGTAGACAAACAATTTACTTCTACTTAGTTTTAATTTGTATTAGATGTTGGGCTGTCCTTGTTAGGTGTTCCAAAGAAGAAAATAGTATTTCTATTAATCACACATTACTTTTAATGTACATGTTTTGTCACATTTTCAAATAGCCTATGTAAATTATGTGTTTAGTAATATTACCTCCATGTTTCAATATTGTTCAGATGAAAATCAATAGCCCATATTTTTAAATACGTTCAAAAAGATGGAAGTTTAATGGGGTGTCAATTTCAATTTACTCACCACTGTATAAAACAACTCAGCAACTCAAATTCTTTAGGAAACCTGCAAAATTTTGGCTTTTCTATAGACATTTTTATTTTCGTTCACTTAAAAAAAATTGAATTTAATTCAAAATAGGGCTGCAACGAACAGTCGATAAAATCGACAAGGTTGATTTTTTAAATTTGTTGACTCCAAATGTTTGTTGTCGACTAATCGTCAATTAGTAGCACCACACAAATTACTGGGGACAAAAACACAATGTTATAGACATTATAAACAAACACTCAACTCGGCCTGCGTCTCCAAAATGTCCAATCACAACAGATTTTACACTTCCACATTAATTAATTAAATAGACCATATTCTGGACATTTGAAGGACATTTAAATCGTTTTTTTGAACCAATAGTGAAAGCTAGAAACAGGAGCCGCAAAAACATAATCAAGTTGACTAATCGATTAATCGGAAAAATAATCAGCAGATTAGTCAACTACTAAAATAATCATTATTTGCAGCCCTAATAAAAAAAATAAAAAATAAAAAACTCTTAAAAGTAGGTTTCTTAAAATAACCGGCTTCTAAATAGAACAGCAGTATTTCTATCTATATTCCATGTTGCTGGTCCTCTTTTGTTGTGTGTTCCTTGCTGTGAATGTTGTGTGTGCGGTGGGCTGTCGTTCATGCTGGAGTTGTCCTGTCCCTGAGGCCGACTGTTAAAACCGTGCTGGTTCCTCTGTGACTGTGTTGCATATCCTCTCAATCCTCAAGTCTCAAGTCTCCTTGATCACCATTATTACATCATCCACACGCCGTCACTCGCCATCAGCCTCACGTTTGATCACCATCGTTGGTTTGCTCTCGTTTCAACACCCACCCTTCACTGACCACCACAACCACCACTTTAGTCGCTGTCCATCTGAGATCACATCATTACATTGTACTACTATATGTCAGCTTTGTATGTTTTGCTTGACATTGTGTTCTGATGTTTTCAAATTTTGTATTTTTAAGAGCATTAGCGTGTATTATTATTACTATAATTCACCTTTAAAAAAAAATAGATATATATACACAAAGAAATTCACTTTTCTGAAATCCAATATTTCTTCCTGTGTAGCTGACTCCGCCTTTCAAGTTTCCGGACACCAAGGTGTGAATAGACGAGGAAATCAGGTGAAACGTTTCGCGTGAGTGAGAGGAAAAAGCGATGCCACTCAGTGGCACTAAACTGCGGCATGAGGAGAACGATCCGGTACGGTGACGACTCCTGTTATGAGCTTAGAAAAAGGTCACAACTTAGAGGATTTGCTTGCAAGAGATGGGCCTGTGCGTATCGCGCCCACTGTTACACAGCCACAGCATGCTAGTCTTTTACAAGTCTGAATAAACACACACTTAAAACACAAACACACACACACACACACACCAGACCAGTTACTTCACTCCAAGGCGTCGGTGAACTGTGTGGAGGAATCGTGTGGAAAAACTGAAGAACTGGTGTAGCATCCTAGTATTGAACACTGTGTGGACAATTGTAATATTTTGAGAATATATCAAAGTTCTATCCCCTTTAAACTGGGGTTTATATATTGAAATATATTATTTAGATATATACAGGACACCCAAACAACATAAGAACGTGAAATACTGACTGACTGACTTGACTACAGCAGATTATCATGTTCATTTAGGTTAAATGCACTAAAAAAAAAAAATTAAAAAAGGTAGATTTTACAGCAATGCTGTTTTACATTTACTACTTATTCCGTTCACTACTTTAAAGGGCTGCTTTTAATATTGCTTGGATGGTTCGTGTTCAAGCCAGAGCCATTTAGAGTAAAGTAAAGCCTGAAGGAAAAAAGAAAGATCAGCAAAAATCAGCCTCCTTAGTAAATCAGAATGAACTGCATCTAGAAAATGACAAATCGATGTTTGATTACATTCTCACACTGTGAATCAGCAGAAAAGCAGCACATTATAGCTTTCACCTTAGCGTATTTATTTATGCTTATCCTGTGCATTTATTTCACTGACTTCTAAACCAAAAAAAGAAAAAGAGTAAAGAAAAGAGGAGAAAAAATAGAGAGAAAATGCCTAATCCCCTCACCCCCACATCCCCACTGACACTGTTCTTTACCAGTAGCATTTATACATGTGATGAACAGGTTTCTTCCTAAAGCCTGAGAGATGTCTTGTTATTTTGTTTGCACTACGTAGTTGGGTATAATGATGATGATGATGATGATGTTGAAAGCAGGGATTTGTTTAAAAAAAGAAAGAAAAAAAAGGAATATGTTAAAAAAAGTCAAGGTGTGTTTGGGAGCTATGTTTAACAAACAAAAAAAAGTATATATAAAATCATATTTATCTAATTAATGCTTCCTTTCCCCAAAATGTTCATGTCATGTAACATTTATTTTCTCAGTTAGTTGATGAGTCACGTCAATATCAATGTCACTGACCTAATAAAATTTACGGACATTTTCCTTTTTGCCTATTCAGCCATTTATGATCATTATGATTCTTGCAGTCTTCACATTTCAGGAACAGTACAAAACTTTATTGGGGGAGAGTTAAATTATACAGCTGTAAATAGTCATGGAAACAGTCACTTGTTTGATGTTTCAGCTTAAATTTGAAGTACAAAACTGAAAAAAGGCAATAAAAACAAAACACTAAGGGTTGACAAATAACTTGTTTCGTATGTAATTTTTGTTATCCTACCTGATGACTGATTACCAACTGGATGAAGCACAGCTGGACACTGTTTTGAAGAAAACGTCCACCCAAATGTGTGTGTATATAAAAACTAAAAATATCATAATATAAAACAAATAAACTAAATCACATGTGGCTGCTGATTCCTGGGAAGCAGAATCCATTTAAACCATCTCTGTGTGACGTCTGCACTTATTATTTAGTGGAGTCTTTGTTTGAGAAAGGAGGAGGAGGAGGAGATCAATCAAACAGCACAGCAGTTCATTCTATCGATCCGGACGAGCCATGCCGGGTCTAACGGAGAGCATCATTGGCCGAGCAGGAGGTCTCATCATGTGTGGGCCAGGCATCATTTGCATGTGTCCACCCATTGGTGGTCGCATAACTGGTCCTGCAATGAACGGAAAACAAGTTGAATATGGGTCATTACCCACACACAGGTTATTTGGATAAACTTGCACTACCCAGGTTTCATAAACTTTTAACCAATAAATTTCCACTAATTTTTTCATAATTTTTTTAGGCTTTCAAAGCACATTTTCATGACCAGACATGGACAACAAAACCAAAAATCAACTAAAACTATAATCGAAATTGATTATAGTAGGCCTAAAATGAATCCGACACACAATCTTTAACAGTAAAAGGTGTGTCAGATCCTGAGAGCTCCACTGTGTAGGGCTAAATAACTGAATTAAAGGCCTGGAAATTGCTCTTTTCAAATTCCATTACTTTTCCAGCTTTTTCATGAGCCCTGACAAATACATGTGCATCTTAAAAAATGTTAATATCATTGAAAAGTTACTTAATTTCAGCAATCTATTTTAAGTGTTTATTTCTTTAATTGACTATAAGTATGGCTTACAGCCAATAAAAGCCCAAAAATCAGTGTCTCAGAAAATTAGAATATTATATAAGACTAATTGGTACTTTTGGCAGTGTGGGCAGTGTGCCAAGTCCTGCTGGAAAATGAAATCTGCATCTCTATAAAAAGCACAGTAGATCAAAACCAGCAGATGACATGTCTCTCCAAACCATCACTGATCAGTAAATTTTACATTTCATTTGTAAATCAAGGGAGCAGAGTCTGGAGGAAGAGTGGAGAGACACACAGTCCAAACTGCTTGAGGTCTAGTGTGAAGTTTCCACCAATCAGTGATGGTTTGGAGAGACATGTCTGTCATCTGCTGGTGTTGATCCACTGTGTTTTATTATCAAGTCTAAAGTCAGTGCAGTTTTGTTTTCCTACAAAATCTTACAGCACTTCATGCTTCCCTCTGCTACTGACAACTTTAATGGAGATGCAGATTTAATTTTCCAGCAGGACTTTTTGATATAATATTCTAATTATTCTAATAATATAATATCTGAGACACTGATTTGTGTGTTCACACAAGCCATAATAATCAACAATAAAATAAATAAACATTTAAAATAGATCTCTCTGTGTGTAATAAATCCATATAACATATGAGTTTTCACATTTTCAACTGAATTATTGGAATGAAGTAACTTTTCAATGATATTCAAATTTTTTGAGATTGAAGAAAAAGAAATGTCACCCTACCTGGACCACCAGGCATCATGGCATGTGGAGGGGGTCCCATCATAGGCATCATTGGAGGACCACCCATTGGAGGGGCTGGTAGCATGCCTGGCCGGGGAGGTCCACCTTTAGTGAATGAATGAATGGTGTTAATATTCTATTTTACAAATACTCTGCTTCAGTTCAAAACTGCATTTACAGATAAGCCTAATTTAATGCATCCCCACAGAAGCCGGACCCGGGTGAGCTATCTCCGCTGGGTCGGTGCGCTTGTGTGAAAGCTGCTTTCGAGTGCTTCTAAAACCAGTGGCCTTGGGTTCACTTTGAATGGCTGCTGGTTTAGAGGAAACATTATGCATGGCAAAAAATGCTGTTGCTCAATGCAAGTATTTTTATCCAATACAAATGATACAAAAAAGCAATCAGCTGAAGCGTTTTATGAAAACAAACCAGCGATAACTTCTTCCCAAACAAGCCCAGAATATGTGAAAAGAATTATATTTAGACTGCTTAATTCAAGCAATAGGTTAATAAAAAGATAAACAAAAGTATATCAAAACTTGCTAAAACATACTGGTCGGTTTTCAGACAATTATTTCATTTAGTTTAGCCAAATAATTTAATTTCAGTGAATTCCTACACAATATAAAATATTTTACTTTGATTTTGCTTACAGAGGGCATTTTTATAACATAAAACATCATCACTTATGTCTGGTAAAATCTTGGTAGTGAACAATATATAAAACAAATGTACTGCAATGTTTACCCCAATATTCTGCATCTCTAATTCACATTAATTCAACACCTGGTATTGTCACGCATTTATAGTTCAGTGACAGGCTTCACTTCACAGCCTACAGCTGTTATTTATGGAAAATAAGGCAAACATCCTACATAGAGATAAAATTACGCTCATATTGTAATGAAAGCAAAAAGTAATTAAAGCAAATGTAGGTTATTTCTCCCCTCAAGCCTTTAAATGTTCTTTTTTTTTAAAAGAGCTATAAGACTCTGTACAAACTACTCATGTTTTTCTTGATTACAAAAAATACTGTTTTCAACCCTCCAAATTCTGTTTGCAAATAATATGGCATATGCCACATACAGTGGCAGATTTTTTTTAAGACTACTAAATGCCACTAACAATGAAATATCAAAGCAATTATACACTTATACACAAAAGGTTTGGAAAAAATATGTAATTTGTCTCACAGTTGTATTATTAAAGCACTGATTGGTCATTGATCATTGCAGGACTAAAATACTCTAAAATGCTGTTAAGAGACCACTTAAAAATGATGACTTTCTTTGATTTTACCAAATTGAAAACCTCTGGAATATAATCAAGAGGAAGATGGATGATCACAAGCCATCAATCCAAACTGAACTGCTTGAATTTTTGCACCAGGAGTAAAGCAGCATAAAGTTATCCAAAAGCAGTGTGTAAGACTGGTGGAGGAGAATATGCCAAAATGCATGAAAACTGTGATAAAAAAACAAACAAGGGTTATTCCACCAAATACAGGTTCCAGCACTTACTGATGTTGGGATGTGGGAGGAGAGATCCACCAGGAGGAGGAGCACCAGGGAACGGCGTAGGTGGGATTTTCCCCTGCTGGAACGCAGCCGCTAGAATGATATCCAACACAACATACTTAATATGTGACAACTGACATGGGTTCAGACTGTGTTTAAAAAAATAAATAAATAAATAAAAAAATACTTCATGAGACATGATTAAACAAGAATGTGTGGATTAGAAATGAAAATTCGCCCTGCTTCTTCTTTTTGAGTTAGATTACACAGCAGTTTGTACAGTTACTGTACTGTAAACATGTAAAATAAATACTTCAATATATTAATTAAGACTTAAGTCAACTTAAACTCATTTCCATGCATACTCTTGGGTTCAGCAGAGTACAACACAGTGTGAGAGAGTATGTTCAAGTTCACGCATGTGCACATGTAATCTGAACAAGGACTCACTTGTTTTGTCTATAAGGCTCTGCGCCTGCTCCTCCATCCACTTCTGATAGTAGTCTTTAACATTTTCTTTGTGTTTGCGACCGCTACAGTGAGTCTTCCTTACTGATGGCTGCAAAACACAAAATTCAAATCAATTAAAGTCAACGACAATTGCACAGAATTTCATACTGTTCCCACGCATCATGCATAAAAGGTTTCTAAAGCTGTAAATAGGTCTCCAAGTCCTGCCTTTAAACAGCTTCATCTATATGCAACCACTGGTGAAACTGGTTTCCAGGTAGAATAGAAAGAAAGAAAGAGAATTCCCTAAAAAGCCTAAATGCAAATGTAAATACATACAAATTAGTTACAGAAATAAATCCTGCTGTTTCAGTTCAGGGGAACCAAGAGACCAAATTTTCCAAAAGCACTTTTTTTTGCACACCCATATATCCTGCTGTCCTTCACATCAGAAGTACTGAACAGCCTCCAGTTTTTTTTTTTGTATGCTGATGAATTCAACAGTAAAACCAACAATACACATTTAAAGCATATCCAGGATACCATCAGTCACTTTAGGGTAGTAAGTAAATTGTAGTTTTTAAGAATGCCAGTTACTATGAATTTTAACTGCAATCTCGTGTACCAAGACAAATATTATGTACCGTGAAAATGTTTAGATACTGTGATATAATATTTTTGCCATATGTATTATGTTTTGTGTAAATCATTATTTTAATTAGTTCTGGACTATATGGCCAAAATTTTATTACAATATATATGTCTTCTTTTGGGTAATTACGGTATAATTCATAATGCATAGAAAATGCATAGAAAATAAATTAAAGAAATTAAGAAAAACATTGAATGAGAAGTTAAGTCCAAAACTTTACACTGCCTGGCCCAAAAAAAAGTCGTCAACTGAATTTAAGTAAGTAAATGATGTGGGGTTGATGCTGCAGTTGGTCTGCAGGTTTAGGTTCAGCAACAGTATGTGCTGAAAGAATGAGGTCAGCTGACTCCCTGAATATGCTGAATATAGACCAGATTATTCCATCAATGGATTTTTTTTCCCTGATGAACATGGACACATTCCAAGATGACAATGTCAGGATTCATGGGTCTGGAATTGTGAAAGAGTTCAGGGTTCAGGGAGCATGAGATCATTTTCACACATGGATTGAGAGAGAGTTCACCACAGAGTCCAGATCTTAACCTCATTGAGAATATTTGTGATGTGCTGGAGAAAGCATTGAGCAGTGGTCAGACTCTACCATCATCAATGCTGCAAGATCTTGGTGCAAAATTAAATAAATCTTGTGATTGCAGAAGCTCACAGTGAATGCATGTCACAATCAAAGCTGAAGGTGGTCCTAGAAAATATGGTATTTCAATTTTTTGGGGGGCCAGACAATGTAGTTAATTAGCCAACCTACTGTATGACCACCCAAAGTTAAAGAATGCAGTAGTTTAAGTATGATCAGTGTATAAATCAATACTTACCGAATCATGTGTTAAATAAGTATCACAGTAGTCACAGTAAAACCTGAAAGGGAGGAAAAACATGCACTGCATTATTAACATATTCAGTTACAGGTAATAAGGTAGAGTATATTGTTTAAGGTAATTGTAAGCAATATTTTATATTTTACTAACGTATTCTCATTTATGTCGTAAATATTGTTCTCTGCATACTGTGGGAGCCTGCACCCAAGTTTTTTTATACTCACCTGTACACCTACTTGTACTTTGTGATGAGAAAATAAATCTGATTTAATTTGATTTGGTTAAAGATTCTGGTTGTGTTAGCAACCAAGCTAAATAGCAAGTTAGCAATATAGCTAACAACATTCATTTATACTGTTAGGGTAGGTAGCTAGCTAGCTTAGCTAACTGAATTTAAACATTACAGCTATTTTATGTGGAACTGTGTGACATTATTGATCACCAGTAGGATTAATTTACATTTTTATCTACCTAAATACAAACTTATCTCCAAAAAAATAAAATCTGGAAGGTCAGTTAGCACAACAATAGAGGAACACAGCAGCTACACTATGCTAACTATAACCGGCAGCTATGCTAAGCTACACTACTATTATTTAGAATATCGCCGTTTTTAAGCTTTTCTGACATTAGTACCTCACAGAATCCACACCGTATAACAACCTCAATCCCACTATACTGCTATATCCGCTATATTTGCTAATAAACACGAAATAAATCGCAATAAACTCACTTAGGCATCTTCACACACACACAGCCCGCCGCGCTGCTCCGGATCCTCCGTCTGAACACACTGTAACATAAAGACCGCGCGAGCGCCCCCGGCCGGCGTGGCTGAGTTAACTAGACAGTTAGGCGAGGCGGAAGGCTGAAGGCTGAAGGGTGCGTCTCCAACCGCTGCCTCCTCCCTATGTAGTGCACTAGCTACATAGGACACATAAATAGTGACTTTAGTCAAGTCAAGTCAAGTAGTTTAAAGAATAAAAAAATAGAATATAATTGAAAAGTTACTATATTTCAGTAATTCAGTTCAAAATGTAAAACCCCTACATTATATAGACATATTACATTTAGAGTAATCCATTTTAATTTATTTTATTGTTAATTTGTTATTTCTGGCCTGCAGCCAATGAAAACCCAAAGTCAGTGTCTCATTAGAATATAATTATGTAAGACCGATTGGTACTTTTGGCAGTGTGCTGAGTCCTGCTTGAAAATGAAATCCGCATCTCCAAAAAGTTGTCAGCAGAGGGAAGCATGAAGTGCTGTAAGATTTTGTGGGAAAACAAAACTGCACTGACTTTAGACTTGATAATAAAACACAGTGGATCAACACCAGCAGATGACATGTCTCTCCAAACCATCACTGATTGGTGGAAACTTCACACTAGACCTCGAGCAGCTTGGACTGTGTGTCTCTCCACTCTTCCTCCAGACTCTGCTCCCTTGATTTACAAATGAAATGTAAAATTTACTGATGATCAGTGATGGTTTGAAGAGACATGTCATCTGCTGGTGTTGATCCACTGTGTTTTATTATCAAGTCTAATGTCAGTGCAGTGTTTTCCTGGAAAATCGTACAGCACTTCATGCTTCCCTCCGCTGACAACATGTCAGCAGATGACATGTCTCTCCAAACCATCACTGATTGTGGAAACGTCACACTAGAACTCAAGTAACTTGGATTGTGTGCCTCTCCACTCTTCCTCCAGGAATTCTGGTCGAAAAGCTTGCATGGAATTATTTATCTTATACAGCTCTGGAAACAAAATAAGTAAATGATCAGTTTATCTGATTTTTGCTATTTATAGGCATATATTTGTGCAAAATGAACATTGTTTTATTCTACAGATTATGGACAACATTTCTCCCAAATTCTAAATAAAATATTGTCATATTGTAAGAGCATTTATTTGCAAAAAATAAGAAATGCACAAAATAACAAAAAAGATACAGTACTTTCAGACCACAAGTAATGTAATCAAAGAAATCAACAATACTAATGTTAAATCAATATTTGGTGTAATCAAGAGGAATATAAACTGACCTGTAATGCCAGGAGTGGCATAAAGTCACCCAAAAGCAACGTGAAAGACTGGTGGAGGAGAGCATGCCAAAACCATAAAGAAAGCTGTGATTAAACAGCACTACATGTTTTTGTTGTTTTGATAATTTCTTATCCTCTGCAAATAAATGCTTTAAATGTCAATACTAATTTAATTGGAATTTGGGTAAAATATTGTCAGTAGTTTATAGTACAAAACCATAAATAACAATGTTAAGTTTACTTAAACATATAAATAGTGTTAAATCAGAGAAATGTTCAATTTTGAAGTTATTTTTTTTCTATAGGTGTATATTATAAAGTATCGTACATATACATTTGCTAAAAAAGCACATTCCTGATTCAATACTGCACTTATTATGAATTTATTTACACTCAAAGCTTAAGTTTCTATGAAGCAGCTGAATATGTAGTTCATTAAACAAGTCAACTGTGTTTAAGGACAGAGAACCACAGCTTTGCTAACATACAGCATATAGCAACCTTTTTTTTTATTTTGGGAAAATAAAAGTTGTTTCCTTTACTATTTGTTTGTTTTATATGCCTTCATGAATGAAAATAATAATAATATATATAAATATATATATATATATATATATATATATATATATATATATATATATATATATATAAATAAATAAATACACACACACATATATATATATATATATATATATATATATATATATATATATATATATATATATATATATATATATAAATAAGTAAAATACATTTTGTAAAAAGGCTGATTATTTAAGGGAGAAATGGTCGACATATGGCTATTCATTGGAAGGACCTTTTGGATAATAATTATTATTATCAGGGTTCTTGCACCATTTAAAAGTCTAATTGAATGCTTGTTAAGACATTCTTAAGACTTCAAGAATCATAATTTAATACCCAAAAATCTATTCATAATTTCTTTGGTTCTCTCCCCGGTAACATTAGCTAGCTTACGCTAACATTAGAATGTTAGCTAACTCTCTGCTAATGTTAGCTAACTCTCTGCTAATGTTAGCTAGCTTTCTGCTAACCATAGTCCTATCCCTGGTAACGTTAGCTAGCTCGCTTTAGCTAGCTAAAGTTAGCATGTTAGCTAGCACGCCGCTAACCTTTGTTCTATACCTGGTAATGTTAGCTAGCTCGTTTAAGCTAGCTAAACTTAGGATGTTAGCTAGCTTGCTGCTAACATTAGTATGTTAGCTAACTCACTGCTAATGTTAGCTAGCTTTCTGCCAACCATCCCTAGTAATGTTAGCTAGCTAGCAAGTTAGTATGTTAGATAGCTCGCTGCTAAAGTTAGCTAGCTCTTCATAAATCTTAGTTTTCACTGTTTTCCCACCTGCATTAAATGCACCATCTAAAAATGTAATACCTACAGCAAATTTACAGTTAATTCAAGACAATTTCAGACATTAATTATCCAGATTTTAAGGACCTGTAGGAACCCTGATTATTATTATTATTATTTTAATTTGATCTAAAATCTTTCTCAATCTCAAGAACGCTTTACTACAAAAACACACACAAAAAAACAAACAGCCAAACAACACAGTTTCCCAGCAGGACACAGGAGAGTTCTTAAAGTACATTCAAGTACAGGATGGAGAGGCATTAACGCACAGCTCCAGAAATGTCTGAGCTGTGACGCTGAGTTACTCTGGCAGCGGTTTATAGAAAGATCTGAGCGCTGATATTGAGTCACTCCGACAGCAGACCATGGAAACAGTCAAGCTACGAAGCAGAACTGCTGTGGCAGCGAAACTGAGAAAACAAGCCCTGATTTACAGTCCCATAGATGTAATGTAGAAATACAGAGTCAAAAGGCACAGAACATCCTTTTATTTTATTCGATCAACCATTTAAATCATTCAACTCAGGTTTTAATCACTTCCATCTCCACAGATATATAATAAAAGCAGCAGTCAGTCATGTATACTGCTTCTTCTTCAGACTAGATTAACAACAGTAGAGCGTAGAGATGCTCATGGACATCTTTCATCACCAAAAGCAATGCAGGCCAGCAAATACATTTGGCAATACAGTGTAATAAAATACAATATAAATCTTCTCTTTCGTCTAATTTCCATTTAATATTTTAAATAAAAGAATGTCTTACAACTTTTTGACTTTTGACTGTACTTTGGGTAAAATCACTTTCAGTCAATGGAATTTCAGAATAAAGAAGCGAACAATACAAAACAAAACAAAATTATCCAACAATATAAATCAAATGAAAATGATGTACAGAAGCAGTCAATCTGTGCCAGCGTACTTCCATTGGAAAAACACATATACAAACTTTTTTTTATAGGCAAGCTTCTCATTTGCTTGGGTACTGTTTGTGTTGAACATGACAATTTCACGACTAGACAGTTAGTACAACTTTACTTTCTTTGTTTATTTAGAATTAGATACTTAACAGTGTCTTTAGACACTGAGACAAACTACTAGACCTTTTTTATGCTTGTTCTAAAGAAAACGGCAATAAACATTGAAACGACGAATTAAACTATGGTTATATAGTAGTTCTCATATTTTTTAACAAGGAAATACTCAGATTTCTGGGTTTATTTAGTGGCTTGTGCCAGTGGCATCTTGTCAGCAATTTTCATAGCCCTCTGTTTGAAGTTTGCCTCTGAATAATCTCAGTTTAAAGAGTCACGTGGCTCTAACACTTCCCCTTACCTACTCCTCTAGCCTAACAAGAATAAAGACATTCTACCCCTAGGTGTGAATGATCAAAACAGAAGGTTAGGGCTAAGTGGTAGTGCCTAGGGCTAAAATCTCTATTATTGTATGTCCATTAGGGGTGGGCAATATTATATCGTATACAATATATCGTGACACAGAAATATCATGATATTAAAAATCCATATCGTGATAATAGGGCTGTTCTGTCTTAAAAGTAGTCTATTATTTACTGTGAAGCTTTAGGTGTATTTATTGTATAATTGTTTTAGTTTGCAGTTTATATGCATGCACTAAATATTCTGCAATATTTTTTGCTGCATTATATTATTTTATGCTATATTATTTATTTTGCCACATTATGATTATTCTGTTATACTATTATACTATATTCCTGAAATGAATGAATTATTTTAGTTTTCCTATATCGCCAAGTACTTAGTTATCGCAAAAATACCCTGAAATATCGTGATATTATTTTAGAGCCATATCGCCCACCCCTACTGTCCATTATTTATATAATTTTTCATGTAAATCAAATGTTTGCATTTCTAAAGCTGACTGTGGTAAGTCGTTACACAGGCCTTTTTCTTACTTTTAAGCAGGCTGTCCTTGAATACATTAAAGAAGCCCTAAACCGCCTAATTTTTGCTCAAATTTGAAAAAGGCTAAAAAAAAAAAGAGGAGGGTGAGTTTGGGAGGGGCACTGGGTGATGTATGGGTTTAGGGGCTGGGCAGGAGGCAGAGCTGATTGGCAGAGTGTGCCTCTGATAGCGGTGAAACACAGATGGTTGGACGTCAGCATAGGGGCAGGTTATTATTGATTGACTGATCTGCATATTGTGATGTGTCCGCGTACTAAAGTACTTAGACACATCATCCTCGCCTATAGCACAGTTGAACCCGAGAAGAGGTGCAGAGACAGAAATTACCACAATAAAATTGTTTATAAAGTTTTTTTTTTTTTTTTTTAAGCAGGACTGGTATGTTTTATTTGTTCAAAGGAACACATTTCAGCTATTAATGGGGAAAAAAGTATGGTTTAGGGTTTAGTGGCTCTCTAAGGATCTCTGCAGAAGCCCAGTTTGATTGCAAGATGTCATATTAGATGAGAATATATTCATTATTTCTTAGTAGAAGAAACAGTATGCTGTTCAAGGAGAAACACAGAAAAGCAATGCTTTATTCTGTCATCTAATTACTCAGTATAACACAGCAGAACTTTATTTTTTCCTCATAAAAATCTGAATTCTAACTCTTCTTCAGTGTCTATTCATCCACAACCCTGAAGGTTTAAAACAGTCCTCTGAAATCTGTGAAAAGGTGCTTCATTTTGAGCTTTCAAAAAAAAGTCTTAAAAATGAATCCACTTTGTTTCACACTGCAAACAAACTAGATTCCGTCTCATTTGGTCTGAACAAAGTTTTCGTGGTTCACATCCTTTTTGTTTTGCTTTGGAGCAAAATGAAAGTCTGAAAAGCCAGCTTGAACAAGTTTGATGTAAAAGCAGCCAAAGAAGCACGTAGAAAGCCACTTTAGTCAAACGTCATGATTATTAAAAGTACAGTGATTAAATAAATCATGAAATCAGTGGAAATGATCCATCTTCTGTCCAAATTTCAGTCCTTCAGTCCGATATATACATCCACCAGCCCAGTGTCTGAGGCCCAGTGCGGCTCTGAATGCACCATCTGCTTCTTCAAGAGGCTCTCAGAGGTTCGACTTTGGTCCAGTGTTCACAGGAATGGCCCTGAGCTCAGTCCGCATGCACAAGTACTCGCCGATGACCGCCATCAGAGCAATACACGCCACATTAACCAGCCACCACGACAGGGCTGCGGGGAGGTGAGCATTATAGATCCAGCAGCCAATCATGTGGAAGAAATGAACTGTAACTGTGAAGTCCAAACACTGCTTCCCACGACGGATGAAGAACCACAAACCCAAAGCACTGATGGAAAGACACAGAGACAAACACATATTTTAATACAACAGCAACAGATAGAGAAAGAAAGAGAAATAAAGAGACAGCATTTTATTACGAGGACAAGGCCACAGGTTTTCAACATGCACACTAAACAGCACTTAAAAAGAATAGCACTCACCATGTCAGCGAGTTCAGAATGAAGGCCATCATAGAGAGCCGTCCTTGTGTGGTTGAAAAGCCAAGAACCTTCAAACAGAAAAACATTTTAAAAATGGATTAAAACTGATTAAGACATCACAAGTCTCCAAATGCACAAGTACCACAGTTTGGAATAAAGATCTTTTCTTAATTTTGTCGAACTTATTTCAGAAAATACCTTACTCCTTACTATTTTAGCATTTATTCAGATGAAATCACAGGTAAAGCAAAAATTAATTTTCAACTAATAAAGGTGTACTCCAGTCAGGTTTAGAACATATGGAAAATGTGGAATCTATCTGCGTAAAATTATTACTGCAATTTTGCTCAATGATTATAATGTTTTTATATAATGTTCTTATCTATTAATTTCTCTAAGTTGTAAAAAAAAATATATATAATCTCACAGGAAATTTATGATTAAATAATTATAATAATATACTCCATCGTTCTGGATCTTGTTGGAACAAATAGTGAGCATTTTATGGCGTTTTATTAAGAACAAAATACACTGCCTGTTTTTAAACTACAAGTATTTTTCCTAAGCATATTGCTTTATGGGCTTCAGTTTGAAAAGTTTTTTTTTTTTTTTTTTTTTTTTATATCAGCATTAGATTGATATATATAAATAAAATTCAATTATATTAGTTGTGTCAAGCACTTAAAAATTAATTATAATCATCTTTTTTTTTTTTAATGCTGCTAGTTTCCTGTATTTTTGAAAGGGGGCCGGTAATAAAAAATGTAGATAATACACTAGAGCTTTTTTTAACCGGCAAACACTTTTTAAAAAACTGTTTGGTACTCTGTTGTACCGAGACATTTCGTTTGGTGGCTTTTTGGCATTTAATTTCGATACTCAGCCTTACCGATTATCGGCATCATTCCAGGATTCCCACATCGGTGCATCCCTTATCATGTTTATAGTGTTAATAAGAAAATAATCAGGTGACTAACTAAAGTGACGATACAAAACACAAAGATTACAACAGATTTTTTTTGGGTCACAGGACCAAATCCTGCTTAAACTCACCTCATAACTGAAGATCTGATCGAGTGACCTGCTGGTCTGCACGAGCCCATCCACACCCGCCAGCCACAGCCCCAGAAAGCTGTAGTAGATGCACTGCATGAGGAGAATCTGGGAGATGATGAGGACTGGATCCCAGATGTAGCTGCGGAAGTGACTTGCCATCTCTGAAGAGCAGTAAAAGCTTCTAGGTCTTCAGGAAAGATCAGCTGAAGGTCACAATCAGCCTGGAGGTATGATTTCACTTTGTCGCCCAAGCTGGGCACTGGGGAAAAAAAAATATATATTTTACTACTACTAACAATCATCTATGGACAAAATGATTAATGCTACAAGAGCTGAGTCATTGTCAGAATACTTTTGGTCATATTAAGAAGAATTTACATAAGACAAAAAGCAATATTTATCCACAGTTTAATCACTTTTAATTTCTTGATATGCATACGTCCACCCTGTAATGGCAAGCAGCACAACAAGGTGGACAACTGTAGGGAAAATTGGATAAATTACATGGTTGACATTAAGCTACATAATTTCATGCGTTCCTGTGTAGGTTTAATATAGTCTTCAATATTAAATTTACAATGTAAAAAAAAAAAAAAAAAAAAAAAAAAAAACATGAAAATAAAAAACACAAACGAGAAAAAAATGTATGTCCAAAGTTTGTCTGGTTTTGTAGATAATTTAGAAAAAAAAAATACAATGTACTTGAATGTAAAAGTTAGAATTTCTCCTAACGTGTAATAATGTGTTCCTTCAGAGTAAATGTGAAAAAAGTTGTATTGTATTGTATAGACATGTTATATTGATATATTGACAACGTTCTTGAATGTCTTGTATGTTATGTAAAGTTTCCTGTTAATATCAGGTCATACAGAAAAAATTATCTGATACAGGTACATCTAAAAAAAAATCATCATTGAAAAGCTACTTTATTTTAGTAAATCAGCTCAAAACATGAAACTCATATACTATATAGATTGTATTACACACACAGTGATCTATTTAAGTGTTTTTTCTATTGTTGTTGATGATTATGGCTTACAGCAAATTAAACCCCAAAAATCAGTAAAAAGTAAAAGTCTTTTTTTTTTGCTAATTATATTACTATTAAATGTTCTTGACTAGGATACAAAACTGTTATAAAACAACTAATAAAACACTAATGTTACACTATTATTAATGACTAAGATAATAGCCATACTGATAATAAAGCTCGTATAAACTACTACTTAATCGTACACTCACATGTGTTTGCCATTTGCTTTAAACGTGTGACAGACATTTATATATATTTTGTTGGACCTGGCAACCCTGTTGGTTTATAAACTTGTTCATTGGCTGGTTCATGGTCTATTCTGATGGACAACAGCTCTCAAATAGTGTTATGAGCAATAAAACCTTTAATAATAAAGAACAAAAATAAAGATATATGATGTCTTTTGTAATGAATGCAGGGTCTGAAATAATTAAATGGATTTTATAGTAGAATATTAGACTTTTCTGTGCATTACAGACAGAAAACAGAATTTGAGCTCCATCATCAGGTCTGAAAGGGTTAAACAGACGTTAGCTAGACGTTGTCAGTACCACGTAAGTTAGATAAACAGCGTTATCTGAAGGTAATACCCAGATCAGTCACGCGGTTCTCCTTTAAACCCAAACCAGGAGCAGATCTGACATGATCTAATCCGCTGTTAGCTGAACTCAGCTAGGCTAGGCTATGTTAGGCTAGGCTAACTAAGATCGAACTACAGCGCTGATATCAGAGTAATATCTGTATAATAACCGGCTGTACAGAGCGCGGGGTTACCTGTAACACTGCCGACATCTGATTAATAAACCCGGAGACCCGAAAACCTCACAATTCAGCCCAAATTTACACCCACAGCCGCTCCTCCGGTTACACCACCATATCAACAACACAGCTCCAACAGTGCACCACTCCGCCTGACCACACCTTTCAAAATAAAAGCTCAGGAACAACAGGTTAGGCCAGCCTTTCGAAATAAAAGCCAATTAAGCACGTATTAGGCCATCCTTTTAAAATAAAACATCTGTAAGAAGGGGTTAAACCAGCCTTTCAAAATAAAAGCTCAGGAACAACAGATTAGGCCAGCCTTTCAAAATTAAAGCTCATTAAGCACGTATTAGGCCATCCTTTTAAAAATAAAACATCTTTAAGAAAGGGGTTAAACCAGCCTTTCAAAATAAAAGCTCAGGAACAACGGGTTATACCAGTCTTTCAAAAGAAAAGCTCGGGAACAACCAGCCTTTTAAAATAAAAGCTCAGCAACAACAGGTTAAATCACATATTTCTAAATAAAAACTTTTTAAGCATGGGTTAGGCCAGCCTTTAAAAACAAACGCTTATTTTAGGCCAACGTTTCAAAATAAAAGCTCATTAAACCCAGATTAGGCCAACTTTTCAAAATAAAAGTCCATTAAAATCAGATTAGGCCATCCTTTTAAAATAAAGCTCAGTAAAACGGGTTAGGCCAGTCTTCAAAATAAAAGCTCAGGAACAACAGGTTAGGCGAGCCTTTGAAAATAAAAGCTCATTAAGCTTGTATTTAATCAAATCAGATTTATTATCACATCATAACAGTACAGGTACGGAGCCGCTAAGGTGACATCATTTAAAAAAAAAATGCATGGCCACGACTTATTAAGGCGTGAGAACTAAATCCTAATATGTGTCAACAACTGAAGTTGAAGTGTTCTTTTCATTATTTTAAATTATTCTGCATTGTAGATTAATACTAAACTATGAAGAAAACATATGGGATTATTTAGTAAACAAAACAGTGTTAAACAAACTAGAGTATATTTTATATTTTAGATTCTTCAAAGTAGCACCTTAGATTAGACAGTTTTGCACATCTTGGGTGGATTTTTTCAGTCAGCTTTATGAGGTAGAGTCACCTGGAATTCAGGCTTTCAGTAAAAAGCTGTGCTGAACTCATCAAGAGTTAATTACTTGAATTTCTTGTCTCTTAATGTGTTTGAAAGCATCAGTTGTAAAGTAGTGAAGAAGCAGAGTTACAGGTATACAGTGAATAGCTCTATATGGCAAAACTACTAAAATAAGTAAAGAAAAAAAACTATTTTAAGAAAGGACGGTCAGTCAATCTAAAAAAATAATAGTAATTTTCAAAGTAACCACCAAAAACATTATGATGAAACTGGCACTCAACAGGACCGTCACAGTACAGAAAGAGCAAGAGCTTCCTCTGTTGTACAGGATACATTTATTAGAGTTACCAGCCTCAGAAACCACAAGTTAACAGCTCCCCAGATAAGAGCACCTAAATGCTTCACACAGTATTTTGGTTTAATACTTTTACGCTGACTTCAGAAGGTGTGTCCAACTTTTTAAAATCCTAATCCATTCTAATCTGATTCAGTAATCTTTCTCTACGGCTATTGTGTTTAATTAAAGAAACAAAAGATAATTAGTGCTGTATTTTCAAAATTATAATTTGTACAATTTTAAGAGTGTTGCTTTACAGGCATTTAAACACTGTAAATCAGCAAGTCCAGCAAGTCTCTGCTTAAGTAATCAATCTAATAAAGCTTTGGACTGGAACACAGAGTTCCCCGAATGCCAATCCAAGAGCCAAAAAAAAAAAAATAATCATGCTATTGGAAGATTAATGCACTGAATTAGTAAATCTATCAGCTCAGTAAATGAACTGTGACAATCAAAGTCACATTACATTTTTGTGACAACAGTAAAAGTGATTTACAGATTAGTGCAGTTCATTTTTCATTTTAAAATGAACACAATCAATCATATTCTTTTAACCAAATCTGCAGCCAAGTTGTGTTAGACACAAACTACTAACGCCGTTACTTTTTTTCAGTAACGAGTAATCTAACTAATTACTCTGACTGTAACTATAACGCCGTTACCATTTCCGACACCCCGTTACTGCACGTTACTTTAGCGCTCTATGAACTTTGCCCTGGTTAACCCCTCCTCTTTCCGGTGAACTTGAGCTTCTGGTTGCTGTGCCTGTTGTTTGGCGTGGTGAAGTGAGGCACGATTGTGAAGATTTGCGTGCTCTAATTAATTCAGTGATTGCCGTGGACAGGCCAAGTTCCGAATTAAGGACGCCCGACCTGACCCGAGGACCGACCCGAAATCGGGCTCCTATTTTTATTTTACATAAAGCTCTGGTGTGATAATCAGAATGTTGCTAAGTAACCAATTATTATTGTTCACTAAAGCGAACGAAATAGCGAAAACTGAAAGTGAAAACACATTTGTGTTAACTAAATCTAATAAAAACGGTACTTAAAAGGAAAAAACGTAACTATCTCGAACTGTATTTTGTGTTTATAAAACTAACTAAAACGAACTGAAATTATTGATAGAATACCCTCATTTTCGTGTTTAATTTATTTATTCCACTGTTGTACAGTGGAATTGTACAGCGGGCGGTGTTGTGCCGAGCGCGCGGCACCTCGTGGTCCGTGGCATTAGTTCTTGTGTAAAGCGCTCGAGCTAGCCGCAAAATACGACAGAAAACACTGAGAAACTGCAGAATTATGTATGGGATTACAATATGCGTGCGAAGCAGATGAAAGAGAAACAGGAGATACAGTGTGTGAGAACATTTACCTGTGAGTAGCTCATACCAGAACAGGCAAATCTCTCTCTCTCTCTTTCTCTCTTTCTCTCTCTCTTTCTCTCTCACGTTTCTTAGACTGATCTCTCTGATGAGATGTTTGAAACCTAATAAAAACTAGCAAGCCCACCCTAAAAACTTACTGAACAGAAAAAAATAAATACATAAAATTAAACTATAATAAAAATGAAAAATGTAATCACGTAGCTCTGGGCGCACGTGAACGCCTCCGCGTTTGACTTGCAGCATTGTGTGTAGCTGTTCTTAAAAATCATTTAAATTAAATAATAGTTCTAGGCTTTTATGTTACAGTGTTAATTAACATAATTCTGATCATATTTCGCTCATTTAATCAGCCCAAAAACAGACAGTTTATGGGGCGGGTCGGGCTCGGGCTCATAATGACAGTTCATGGTTCGGGCTTGGGCAGAACGTGCACGGGCTATAGGGTTGGGTCGGGTCGGATTTTTTGGGCACGATCTAAGCTCTATTCTCTTTTGGTGAAGCTGATAGGATGTCGGCTTGAGCTCATGAATATTCCTACTTGCAACATATCGCCTCTGATTGGTTTACAGCAAGACGGACGACAGTCAGAAACTTTTAAAATAAAGACATTTTTACACTAATCACAGTCATATTTTACTTTACAACATATATATTTATAACGTATAATGCTCTAATAAGTGCAGATAGCCACTGACCTAGTCTTAGAGTCTCTGTAAAACACCAAATCCACCGGAGATCCTATGTAAACCTTTCATTACTAACACACAGGGGTGGGTAGTCCAGGTCCAGAAAGTAAAAAATCCACCCTGTGTAAACAGAACTGTTCTAAACCATGGGCGCAGATGGCACTGGGGACGGGGGGGACATGTCCCCCCCAGATTTATATTGACCTCATCCGAAATCTAGCATCTACAAGCATAAACGTTGGGGTTTTAATTTAATTAACTGTACGTTTGTGGAATTCTGTGTTCCACAATGCCCTCGTTTTTAAACTAGGAAGCGTTCAGTTCAGAGGTTACATTGTTCGGAGCTCCGTGTTCCAGTTCCAATGTAAATTTAACGCACCTTCTCAGGTTCTAAGGAGCTGGTAACTGCCTGTACAGACTACAGACACAGGCAGTTACCAGCTCCTTACGGTACGTGTCCACTGGCACTTTTTTTCAACGCAATCCGCTGCGCTGGATCTCCTTGCTCGTTTTTGAATTAAAATGAAGCAACAGAAGTAGACAGTCATAAGTTTAATATTTTTATTGTTTTACCAACCTCACTGTAACCTATAGCTCTATAAATCCATATTCTGCCACTTTCAGCTTCTCTTCTGTGGTTGAAAGGCGCCTGTTCTGCGTGTGTGTGTGTGTGTAAGAGGCTTGTGTGTGTGTGTGTGAAGACGCAGCCTGCTCTTCCCTCATTGGCTGGACGCAGCCTGCTTTTCCCTGATTGGCTGGACTGGACACAGTGCGGCAGCCGGATTTATTTGAATAAAGTTGAGCCGGAGGGCGGAGCTGCGTTAAACGCAACGCAACCCGGCATGAACCGAGGCATGCAGCGGCTCTCTCCATTGATTTTATGTATGATGTTATTATGATGTTATTTTAGTAAGCAGTCGCTGTTAACTGAAATTATAAGATGTAAAATGTTAACATTGTCTTCCTGGTCTTGCCTAGGCTGTAGCAATGAAGAAACAAAAAACAATAACAGCGTTTTTTCAAAAACCAAACAATGTAAGTATCATAGGCCGATTGTCTGTTAAGTGTTTTCATACACATTGTTTTGTTTATAATCATTTACATGAAGGCATGTTTGTGAATCATTTCAATTTTATTTTGTTATTATTATTTTTGCACATAGGTTCTTTGATTTTTTGTTATAATACAGTTTCTTTCAGTTTATTTTCAAGTTTCTGTGCTGAGATTGAGATTTTTCATCTTGTTGACATCAGCAAATGTTAAAATAAAAATTTGCAGAAGGCATGAAGTTTTGGTGTGTGATATGGAATAGTAGGCTGTCAGTGATTTGGCATCATGGTGTAATAATGCGCGCAGATGGCACTGGGGACATATTGACATACCAGACCAATAACAGTTTCAGTATGGCTAGTGTTGATCAGAAAAGTGAACATTCTAAAGTTTATTGCAGCATATATATATATATATATATATATATATATATATATATATATATATATATATATATATATATATATATATGATTTTACAGCTTGGTCCCCCCCAGTTCAAAATTTCCATCTGCGCCCCTGTTCTAAACATACACCTACCTATCTCAATTGTACTTGGCTGGTGGTGTTTTTGCTCCATAGACTAATTCTAACCATTAGTTTCTTAGCTTTGAAATACTGGGTAAAGCATATAGCTAACACTGATGTGATATTTTCACAAATAACACAGGAGTGAACTGCATGCTGTTCCTAGCGCTGTTGGTTATCTCCTATCTGACGAGACGGTGTCGCTGCCCGGCTTCAGCTCTGCCTGTGGGCGGTCCTAAGCCAAGGTGGGCGGGGCCATGAATACTAATTCACGAGTTGACGTAGACACAGTGCTTTTCTTGATCGACTCGTTTTTCTGAACATTTTCTTTTACTGGCTGCTGTAGACAATGGAGGTTGAGGAAGAGTTTCATCATGTGCAGCATCATAAACAACTCAGAGAGACCCACTGTATTCAGTATTTCAGTAGAGTAAATGGGATTTAGGGCTGTATGGGTTCTCCTACAGATACCACACCAGTGGATTAAATGTAATGTGATGCCCTGCAGGTACCACTAAATGGGATAAACTGTGTTTGATAGTAAAACAGCACAACAAGTATCAAAAAACACATTCCCATTTTTAAACTTCTATTCCATCCATTATACTTTTGGCCTGTCTCTGACTACAATCCCAATAAGCTTCTGTTTAGCACTCACATTACTTTCATTCACAGCTGTTTCTAATCTCCTAGCCTTGACTAGGACATCTTTTTTAAACAGATGAGCTCTGGATCTGAATACCGAGCAAAATCTGAAATCAATACTTGGACAGATTGAAGGTGAAGTTATTCATGCGTCTTATAATCTCTTATTTCTGCTGCAGTGCTGTTCTACATGTAGTAAATCATCAGTAGCTGCATTGATCATTTCTTTATGATTTAGTATTATAAACAGCTAGTGCCTCTTTTGATTCACTTCATCACACAGGATTCCTCTGAGTAACTCCTCCTTTAATGCATCTCCACACAATAGAGATTAAAACAAACCACAGTAATAGTGTAGTAGTGTATTCCCTGCATTCACGAACCAAAGAAACCACTGAGATCCATTAATAGAATCAGACAAAGGACTCAGTAACAAATGCAAATGTTTGGAATAATAAGCATCATTTCCAGAATGATGGATATTTGATGAGTCGTGACACCCGTCATTGCGTTAAGAAATAAAATAAAAAATAAAAAGGAAAAGAGACCTAAATAAAGTGGATCTTATCTCCTTTACAAACTTTTGTTATACCTCCTGCTTTTTATCTATACCTAATCTACACCAAACATATACTTATTCATACAACACGTCAAGTCAAAGTCAAAGTCAAAGTGGTTTTTATTGTCATTTCAGCTATATACAGAGTACACAGTGAAACGAAACAACGTTCCTCCAAGGACCATGGTGCACATAAACACAGTGTAGACAGAACAATAGTGCAACAGTACAAAAGTGCAGACAGACAATACAACACAATACAGACAAAGAATAATAAATAACAAGACAGTGTGCAAATTTTGCAGTGTGCAAAAAGGACCAGGTGAGGTAGTAATTACTCTATTACACAGTGTGCAATAGAGTCCAGTGAGGTAGTAGGGTTTTTAGTGCTTTCCATTTTCTGGGGTAAGTGGGGTAAGAGTGTGTGTGCATGTACAGAAAAACCATCAGTTCAGTCTCTGCAGTTAAGGAGTCTGATGGCTTGGGGGTAGAAGCTGTTGCAGAATCTGGTCGTGCTGGACCGGATGCTGCAGTACCTTCTTCCCGAAGGCAGGAGGGAGAACAGTTTGTGTGAGGGATGGGTGGGGTCATTCACAATGCTGGTTGCTTTGCGGATGCTGTGGGTGGTGTAAATGTCCGTGATGGAGGGGAGAGAGACGCCGATGATCCTCTCAGCTGTCCTCACAATACGCTGGAGGGTCTTGCGGTCAGAGACGGTGCAGGTCCCAAACCAGGCAGTGATGCAGCTGCTCAGGATGCTCTCAATGGTCCTTCTATAGAAGAGTGTGAGGATGGGTGGAGGGAGACGGGCCTTTCTCAGCTTCCGGAGGAAGTAGAGACGCTGCTGGGCTTTCTTGGCTGTAGAGCTGGTGTTCAGGGTCCAGGTGAGGTTATCTGCTAAGTGGACACCAAGGAACTTGGTGCTCTTAACAATCTCCACAGAGGACCTGTCGATGTTGAGTGGAGAGTGGGTGTGTTGTGCTCTCCTGAAGTCAACAACCATTTCCTTTGTCTTGTCCACATTCAGGTGAAGGTTGTTGACTGTGCACCAGTCTGTCAGCCGCTGCACCTCCTCTCTGTATGCTGACTCGTCGCCTTTGGTGATGAGACCCAGCACGGTTGTATCATCGGCGAACTTGATAAAGCTGTTAGAACTGTGTTTTGCAGCACAGTCATGAGTCAGCAGGGTGAACAGCAGAGGACTCAGGACACTGCCCTGGGGGGCCCCCGTGTTCAGTGTGATGGTGCTGGAGGTGCTGCCCCCGAACCGGACTGACTGGGGTCTCCCTGTCAGAAAGTCCAGGATCCAGTTGCAGAGGGGGGTGTTGAGGCCAAGCGAGCTTAGCTTCCTGGTGAGGTTCTGTGGGATGATGGTGTTGAATGCTGAACTGAAGTCTATAAACAGCATTCTGACGTAAGTGTCCTTCTTCTCCAGGTGGGTGAGGGAGAGATGAAGGGTGGTGGTGATGGCATCGTCCGTGGAGCGATTGGGACGATACGCAAACTGCAGGGGTCCAGTGAAGAGGGCAATTGTGTCTTGATGTTCCTCATGACTAGCCTCTCGAAGCACTTCATGATGATGGGTGTAAGTGCAACGGGACGGTAGTCATTGAGGCAGGACACTGTGGACTTCTTCGGCACGGGGACGATGGTGGTGGAATTGAGGCACGTTGGGACAGTGGCGCTGCACAGGGAGATGTTGAAGATGTCCGTGAGAACATCTGTCAGCTGGTCTGCGCACCCCCTGAGCACTCTGCCGGGGATGTTGTCTGGTCCTGCAGCTTTTCGTGGGTTGACTCTGCGCAGTGTTCCTCACATCCACTGCAGTCAGGCACAACACCTGCTCTGGATGCCCTGCCACATGCGCCGCGCGTCACCCGTGTCCTTGAAGTGGCTGTGGATTCTCTGGGCGTGTGCGTGCTTTGCCTCTCTGATGGCTCTTGACAGGTCAGCTCTAGCTTTCCTCAGGGCCACCTTGTCACCCACTCTGAAGGCGGAGTCGCGGGCCCTCAGCAGCGCACGTACCTCAGCAGTCATCCAAGGCTTCTGGTTTGGGCGTGTGGTGATGGTCTTGGAGACAGTGACATCATCAATACACTTGCTGATGTAGTGACTGATGCTGCATACCCCTCCAAATCAACAGAATCGCCTTCAGTAGCAGCCTCCCTGCAGTGCACTCAAAACAGTCCTGAAGGGCAGAGATGGAGCCTGCCGGCCAGGTTTTCACCTGCTTCTGAACTGGTCTGGAGCGTCTGATGAGTGGTGTGTATGTTGGTGTCAGCCAAACACACATGTGATCCGAGAAAGCGAGGTGGGGGCGGGGCTCCGCCCGGTACGCGCTGGGGATGTTTGTGTAAACAAGATCCAGCGCGCTCGCTCCTCTCGTTGCAAAGTCCACATGTTGGTGGAATTTAGGGAGCACTGACTTGAGATTTGCGTGGTTGAAATCTCCGGCGATAATAAACAGTCCGTCTGGGTGTTTGTTTTGCAGATCGCTGATAGTCCGATAGAGTTCACACAGAGCCTCTTTAGCATTAGCACCAATGCTAGCGCTGGGTGGAATGTAGACAGCAGCTATTAGCACGGCGGAGAACTCCCGTACTAAATAAAAAGGTCTGCACTTGACTATCAGGAACTCCACCAGCGGAGAGCAGTGTTTGGCGACAGTCACAGTGTTGTTACACCATTCCGTGTTGATGTAAACACACACGCCTCCACCGCGGGTCTTCCCGGATAGAGCCACGCTCCTATCCGCTCTGAACGCGGTTAGCCCGGCTAGCTGAATGGCGCTGTCTGGAATGTTGTCGTTAAGCCACGATTCCACAAAAAACAAAACACAGCAGTCTCTGAACTCACGCTGGGTAGTTCGCTGGAGTCGGATGTAGTCCAGTTTATTGTCGAGGGAACAGACGTTTGCCAGAAAGAGCGATGGTATAGCCGGCCGGCTAGGACTAGCCTTTAGCCTCGCGCGGATCCCAGCTCTCTTTCCGCGCTTCCGCTTTCGCTCGCACCGCTTGCGATGGCACTTCCGCTGGGCTCCGGCATCAGGAAACACCGCGGGCTGGCGGCCTGGGTCTCTTAGCAGGCTAAGCTCAAGTAGCTTCTGCAGAACCTCGTCCAGTAGCGTGTTTTCTGGCTGGTTTCTCCACTGTAGCAGGGTCTGGCGGTGGTACAACATGTGCACGGGTGTTCCAATGCACATATTTGCAGGAAATAAACGGAAAAAACGACAAATAGTAACACAAAAGCACCATTTAACGGACCCGGAGCGGCCGCTGCGTGTTAACGCGCCGCCATCTTGACCAAAATATAAGGCGATCTCATTCTAAACTAGGGTTTACAGAGTTCAAAGATTCTTAAACCCATCAGAACTTTCCATGATGCATTTCACTCTAAAAATACTTTTTTTGTACTCAGTTGTACAATCTTCATAATTGTACCCTAAAAGATACAATACTGGTCTTTATAGGGTCAGATTTGTTCCCTCTGAAGTAGAAAGTCTTTCCTAACAGCAATAAGTACAAATTTGTACCATTTAACCTGCAGCCAAAAAGTACATTCAGTATTCTGCATCACTGTACTAATAAACAATATATATTTTATTTGCACATTTTTTATTTGAAAGCAAGACAATTTTGGATCATAAAGTTCTTGACTCATATTCATTTGATGATAATGTTTATAATGTTTATAATCTTTACTGGCACAAATATATATATATATATATATATATATATATATATATATATATACAAAATAGGACTTCCACTGAAAGGTACTTTTTTGTACCTCATTATAAGGTACAGCCCCAGCCACAAGTTTTATACTCTTTTAAGTACAAATCTGTACTTACTTTTCTTAGTGTGCAAAATAAGAGTCAAATCTCTCAAACGATAGGCAATAGGGAAATAAATGTACTATTTGTTGATTAATCTCACAATAACAAAATTAAATGCTGATTTTCCCCTACACCAGTAAAATATGGTTTTATTTTGAGGATTCCCATGTTTTTTATTTTTTGTCAAATGTATCTTATTATACTGTCATACATGAAAAACCACACACACTCACAAAGCATACCGCACACCATCTCCACCTTCACCTGTACCTGTGGAGAGAGAGAGAGAGAGGGAGAGAGAGAGAGAGAGAGAGAGAGAGAGAGAGAGAGAGAGAGAGAGAGAGAGAGAGAGAGAGAGAGAGAGAGAGGAGTACTTATAAGGAGATGAAGAATTAAACAGCAATAAAAGTAAAAGACAAAGACATAATTAAGAAAGAAAGACAAGGAGTGAAGAAGGAGGGATGATATCTGTGTAAATGAGAGAGGTAAAGAGAAGAGATAGAGAGAGAGAAGGAGGAGTAGGGAAGGAGATGGAGAAACAAGTGACAGAGAGAGACAGAGGAAAAGAGAGATAGACAAAGAGATGGACAGAAAGAGAGAGAGAGAGAGAGAGAGAGAGAGAGAAAGTGACAGAAAGAGACAGAGGGTGAGAGAGAGACAGCGAGAAGGAGTGAAAGAGAGAGAGACACACAGCAAGAGGGAAAGAAAAAGACATAATTAAGAAAGAAAGACAAGGAGTGAAGAAGAAGAAGGGATGATATCTGTCTAAATGAGAGAGGTAAAGGAGATGGAGAAACAAGTGACAGAGAGAGACAGAGGAAAAGAGAGATAGGTAAAGAGACAGACAGAGAGAAAGAGAGAGAGAAAGTGACAGAGAGAGACAGAGAGAGAGAGAGAGACAGAGAGAGAGAGAGACAGAGAGAGAAAGAGAGAAGTGACAGAGAGACACATAGAAAGAGAGAAAAAGAAAGAGAGAAAGACACGGAGAGAGAGAGAGAGAGAGAGAGAGAGAGAGAGAGAGATTTATATTTGTATGAAAACTGTGTCCGATTAAAATATAGGATATATTTATATCCACTGGCTTTATTTTTTTGTATTATTGCTTTTATATATTAGCATGAACATATACAAAACAATATATTTTAGATTTTTTTGCTTGTGAGAATGGAACAGAGAGGGGACTATTTGGTCACAAGGGCCATTTATGTATTAGTATCAGTAAATTATAAAAAGGGTTTTAATTTATTAATGACACACACAATCCAACAATTTACACCTACTTGAAGCTCCCTCGGCCACAACGTTCTGACCACAGTAAGCACTTTGTGCCTGTAGTGTCCTCTTTTTTGAAAGTAATACGTTGGGTATCCTAGTTAAGGCCCGACCAAAATACCACAAAACCCCCAGAAAGCTTTTAGAAATGAGGTCAGTAAAGCTGCTTTGGCAGCAGTGGAATCAAGTTAGAGAAGCTGCTAGTGTGCAGTTGACGCACATTCATTCAACCTTGTCTTAATGTTATCTTACATGTTATATGAATTAAAACATGTACATGGGACAATAACATCAAGTTTATCACAGGGGTGTGATTGCAAATGACCAAGAACCTCATTCATTTCTGTTACTGAGAAATTCAGTTCAACATAGCAAATATGAGCTGGATGCCCACTACAGCATAACAAAGATTATGGCCAGTGGTTTATATCCTATGAAATCTAAATTGACCTGATTGTGGTCAGTGGCCTCTTTTTATAGTACACCCCCTTCAAGATTTAGTGTTTAATTCTGAAGCTTCTATAAAGCAAGTCTAAACTAAAGACACAGTTGAAACTGCACCTATAGTACATAAAATCTGTCTTAGTTTTATATTCTGGTACCTTTTTTATGTTTATTGTAACTGCTTTAGTCCTCGGTTGGAGTTTGACATGTTGACGTGTCAGATTCCTGATTGCTGTAACATTTAAAACCAAAATGCTCATTTTAATATGCAAGAAAAATGGATTAAAAAGAAGAGCTGTTTCAACATAAATAAAAAAGTCACAACTGTGTGTACATTAATGGCCCTGTTTTAGCGATCTATAGGAGAGCCATCAACCGAGCACCACACAGCTTGATTTAGGGTGTGTTGGTGTGTCTTTGGTATTCAGAGGATGCAAAAAACATAGCTTACACAGCTTAAAATGCGTTTAATTTAAAAAATAATAATGATGGGTGTGTTTTGGACAGGATGGGAAAAAAACAACCAGTGTGTCACTTGTTTATCATTCCCTTTAAGATCCAGGTGAGCTCTGACCTTGGCGTGTTTGTATCTTACCAGCGTAGCACTTTGCGTGTCTCAGGAGAGGATACTGACCTCTGCATTCACACTGTGAAGATACACCAGCAGGTAATCTATGGGAACAGTAGTTTTATATTGTATTCTTTTTATTGTTAATGTAAAAACTGGATGCCTCGCTCACTGCACACCTGTGTAGCTAAGATTGGTATGGCTATTTACTGTTGTCAGGGTTTAAATGGGTCAGTGACGCACCTGTATTTTCAGCTTGCAAGTTTCACATATGCCCATCGGCATAGATGTGTTCCTAAACTCTGACGTTATTTTAAACGATGTGAGTGCAAGGTGTGAAAATAGACTGTTGATGGGGTATAAGACAGCAAAGAGCATCACAAAGCTTCTTGCGCAGGGTGTAAGACAGGGCCCTAATGGTTTTAGGAGTGTAAAGTTTTTAGGCATTAAAATATAGAATTTAACCTTTAATTATGTAGATTCAGTGGTGGGGAACAGTAGTTAGAATCCATCTCAGTTTACTCTCTAACAGACATACTCTAATCTGGAAATTAACCAGAGAGCTAAAAAGCACAAATCTGTGGCAGAAATCCAGAAATCCTTCTGGTTTATTGTGTTCTTTCGAGCATCACAGGGTTCTGTTTCAGGGGGCTAGGAAAGGGATATTTCTGACTGTTCATCAATATGAAAGTAGAAGAATCTGGTGCGACTTCACTGTACAACAAGGTCTTCTTTAATAAATAAATAAGTGTCCTGTTTACTCTGTGTATTCTAGATTACAATAAAGTAATAATAATCCACTTTGACTTTGACTCTGACTTTGCTGTTTTTATTAAATATACAAACATGGTAGAACCAATGCGTTTTAGCACTCAGAGATAACACAAGAGATAACATCTTCCCAATTTAAATTCTAATTTTACAAGCTTGAACAACACAGTAATCAGCGAAAACTCTCTAAATACTACAGGTCAAACAATCAATCAATAAGAAGCGGGCAGCTAAATTCTGGCTGATTGTCTGACCTGTAATTACTGTGTTGTTGTACTGTGTTGTATATAAATGAACAGCATTTTTTACATTTTTGGCTGCCTGCTTGCTATGCTAGCAGTCGAGGCTGAAACAGTCCTTATAACTTCAGTGTGAGTGGGTGGAGCTAAACTGCTGTTGGCTGGGCACACAGGTATGTAAAAGCTCTGATTTGCGTGACAAATCACACAAAAAAATAATAATTGTGTCACTATATTTGGAAACCCAAACTATGTTTTTGTATCATTTAAACATTTCAAACTATCACTAACCATGTCGCCCATGCAGCAGGTTATGAGAAGCTTGGGGCCGTGTCTCACTCAGAACAAGCTGTCACTAGTAGGCGTTTTCCAAACACGGGTACGCAATTTCGAAACATTATACACTTGTAAAAACATTTCAAATTATTTGAAATGCACATGTTCATAAAAAAGCATCATCTATGCATCTCCTTATTTATGAATTAAAACATTTTTCATGATGACAAGTAAAAACTATATTATATCATTATAGAAACCATAAGCAAACTGGGCATGCCTTATTCACTAAAATGTTCACAAACTTAAAAAAATAACTTGAGTATGCCGATCTTCAGAAAAAATGTGTTTACACTGGCTTCTTTTTGTCAGGCCAGCCACTTCCTGTCTGCCTGCTGTGGACTCTAATTCAGTGACTCAGAACTACACTCCCCAGAATCCCCCTGTGCTTCCCCAGACTCTCCGTCATACTGATTAGTCTCAATGTTCTCACCTATTCAGTTCTGTATAAATACCCCTCATTTCCTGTTTTCTGTGCCCGGTATCGAATCTAGTCTCTAGCTCTTCTACCTCATGTTCTATTTATCTTCTTTGTCTTTCGTGTATGACCGCTGCCTGTTTCTTTAACGACTACTGCTTTAGCATAGCCCTTCTGTTTATGTTTCTGTTTATCCATGTTTTTAGACTTTGCTCTCTTCCTCGCTCATGGTTTGTATTGTTAATCTTCTGTGTGTGACCTTCTGCTTCAATCACTTTGGTATGTTGTTTGTTTATGCTGCCTTACTGTTGTTAGATACACCTGAGCTTGGTTTTCCTTGTAGTACTGTTACCATCTTTAATAAATTCTCTGATTCTAATCCACATTTGTCTCACCCATGTCTGGCATTTGTGGCACTTTCCATGAATGAGGTGAGCCCTCTGCTCCCAAGGCCACTACCTCCCAAAACTTAAAAATAAAAAAATAAAAAACTGCGACTGAATATGTTGATTTTTTTAACCAATTATCAATGTTCCCTCAAAAATCTAAACAAATCAAGGGTAACTATCCTACATAGATTCTGAACACTTCTCAAAATTCTGCTATGGATTTAAGAGGGTTTGTCTTGTTGGCTGTTGGTGCACCTCCCTCTATCTTCAGATGAAACTGAAAAAATCAGAGCAGTGATTTTAAATGACTTTTGTCTGCTTTGTCTTTCATGTCACGTTTGGTGTGGATGCACGGTAACACTGTTAACCATTGGATGAACTGTGTAGAAAGAAACAAAGCAATAATGACCTAAAATCCCAAATCAGTGCATCAAATTCTCTTTCTGTATTTACTCCTTTTTATATCTAACTATTTTGCTGGCTTCAGCGTCAGAACAGCAGCAGGTTAGTAGAACTTGAATGGGCTCAGCATGGAGCTCTGGACACTGTTTAATACGTTTAATAAGGACATTTCAGTTAAGGCAGGAGATTGCATTTATTCAGCACTGTACATATAAGTGATACCCTACCTTTAAATTGAACAACTCAACTTTTTTTTAGTCATAGTTCTTTATGTTTTTTTTATTAGTCTTTGGCACTAAATGTAAAGTCCAGCTCTGTAAACTTCAGGATTTGTCCAAATGTAGCAGGTAGTCCGCGTCAGTTGATGTTGCTACAGGTCATGTTGAGTTTTCTCAGTGATAGCTGGAGGTCCAGATGAACATGGGCTGGGGTCATGAGCTCTGCAGAGCACACAGCGATGGGCAATCTGAACCAGAGTGGCCCTGAAACGCTGGATCCGGAAGGCGTAAACCAGAGGATTGAGGGCGGAGTTTACGTGTGACATGAAGATTCCCACGTATATAGCACTCTTCGGCATCGGGCACGTGGGACAAAAGTACGTGATGCAGTTCATTATGTGCAGTGGCAGCCAGCAGAGGGCGAACAGAAACAGTACGAGGGCTAGGGACTTGGCCAGCTTCAGCTCTTTATGGTAGTATTTGCTGGAGTCGCTGGTAGCCTCAGCGCGGCGGTTAAGCTGCCGCCGGATGACGCGGAAAATCTCGATGTACAGCCCGGTCATGATGGTGAGGGGGGCCACCACCAAGCCAAAGAAGTTAAAGTACACCATGTAGTCCATGCGTATGACTGAGGTGAACTGGCACTCGATAGGTGATGTGCTGTTGATGTTCACGTCCTGGTGCCAGCCGAACATCGGAACCAATCCGGTGATGGCAGAGAGCAGCCAGCACAGGCCTACTGCTACCCATGCACGACGCTGCGTCACAATGATGCTGTACCTGCCAACAAAACCAAGAAACAGTGTTGAACACTGGAGAGGAGAGAAGATCAGGGCACAAACTAACATTGGTAAACCATTTTACAACCATTTAGTAAATATTTAAAGTGGCAGTCTGTATTATTTTGTTTCTAAACTGAAATCAGAAGCATTTCTGAGTGGAGAAAAATATGGATAAAATCTTGTGTTTAAAGGTACCAGTGTGCTGCTAAACCTAATATATTCATTCTAAAAACTGGGGTGTCGAGTCGCTTTTCGTGGAAGTTATTCTTCTTCTGGCCACATCACACATCTTTAAGTACTTATGTCACACGTACAGACTCTAAAAGACGATCCGGCTCAGTTTTACTGAATGCGAGTGGCTGGTGGAGCAATGGAGACTTCAGAAGGGGAAACTCAGAACTCAGTAGCTCATTCACTTGAAATTAATTATGGTGTTTGGTGCTAAGCTGTTTTGAATGAATATGGAAAGTATGGTATTTTCTTATTGTTTTCATTGGTTGAGGTACAGTAGTTTTTACATGTTGCACATACTGTTGTAAAACTAACCCCCCAGTGCGGAGGCTGTACATTAACCTGAATAGCTGTTACTGTGAGGTATGCATATGCATTCATGTGCCTTTTCATATAATAATATGGTATAAGTGGGTGGAGTATCAATAAAACAATAGAAAAGTTGATTATGCAAGTTAAACACAAAAGTCAACTCAAACATGTAATCAAACAAGCTTCTGCTGAAAAAAACACAAAACAGTTTTCGGGCTTAATCTTAAGGAATAATAAGTTTTTTGGTAACACTTCCTATGAAGCCTGTATTCATAATGCATTATGAGTGTATTTATAATGCGTTATATGACATACATAATGCCTTATAATGACTGTAATAAGCTTGTATAATAACTCATAAGCGCTTACAATGACATTCATAACACATTATAAGCTACAAGTATAAGGATTTATAAAGCCAGGGTTTATAATGCCTTATAATGTCTGTTCATAAGAACGTTGAACATACTAATGTTGTAATGCACTATAACACATATATGGTATATTCTAGTATTACAAGTTATAATGCATTATAATGTGCATCTTTAATTTTTAAATTAAAGTACATAACACATTATAAAGCATTATATACAGTCATTACAGGCTTTAAGTGAAGTGAGTTTTTTATATGCCTTTTACATGTAAATTTTACTATGCCTTAATGTAATGCCTCATAGAGCATTATAAGTGCTCTTTACTGGCTTTAAGTGAAGTCTGTTTTGGTAATGCTGTTATACTTAAAGAATATTCGCTTGAATTAAAAAAAAACTTTCAAAGCATTATAAGTGCGCTTTACTGGCTTTAAGTGAAGTGAGAAACGCACATAGATTCACAGAATGGATTCACAAACAAGACATACAACTCATTCAAAAACAAACGATTCAAAAACATAATTTATTGTAGTTAAGCAATTGCAATGTATTTTGTAAAAGATTAAGCAAGGATTTCCTCATATATTTATCAAGATCAAATCACATTGTACATAGTTGTACACAGAACAATTGTGTTTCTATTTCTCTCAATACATTTCAGTACAGTCAATGTGTGAGAATGCAAGTATCAGTACAGTGCTCCCACTGGCTTGGTAGAAAGCACAGGTACGGGATCCTTGGACGACTTCTGCATGACATCAGAAAGTTCTCGAAAAAGCTGTGAACAGTTCTCCCGCAATTTAACTGTACTGATACTTGCATTCTCACACATTGACTGTACTGAAATGTATTGAGAGAAATAGAAACACAATTGTTCTGTGTACAATATGTGCAATTGCTTAACTACAATAAATTATGTTTTTGAATCGTTTGTTTTTGAATGAGTTGTATGTCTTGTTTGTGAATCCATTCTGTGAATCTATGTGCGTTTCTCACTTCACTTAAAGCCAGTAAAGAGCACTTATAATGCTTTGTAAGTTTTTTTTAATTCAAGCGAATATTCTTTAAGTATAATAGCATTACCAAAACACACTTCACTTAAAGCCAGTAAAGAGCACTTATAATGCTCTATGAGGCATTACATTAAGGCATAGTAAAATTTACATGTAAAAGGCATATAAAAAACTCACTTCACTTAAAGCCTGTAATGACTGTATATAATGCTTTATAATGTGTTATGTACTTTAATTTAAAAATTAAAGATGCACATTATAATGTATTATAACTTGTGATACTAGAATATACCATATATGTGTTATAGTGCATTACAACATTAGTATGTTCAACGTTCTTATGAACAGACATTATAAGGCATTATAAACCCTGGCTTTATAAATCCTTATACTTGTAGCTTATAATGTGTTATGAATGTCATTGTAAGCGCTTATGAGTTATTATACAAGCTTATTACAGTCATTATAAGGCATTATGTATGTCATATAACGCATTATAAATACACTCATAATGCATTATGAATACAGGCTTCATAGGAAGTGTTACCAGTTTTTTTTGTCCATTTTTTGTGAACAACTTTTTGTTTATTAAAAAACGATGAGCAGCAGGACAGGTCAGTAGATACACTGGATGATTATGTAAAACACAAATATAGTTGATTTACAGAGTATTATAGAAATAAAAATAATTATGTTGAACTAAAAAAAAACTTAAAATTACGTTTCTATGATAAAATTTGCTTTGACTACATATAGGCTCCAGCTTGAGCTTTATCCTAGACTTATCAGAATTTCCAATGGTGATTGGTCATTAGCCATGCAGTCTGGTCAATGACTACTACATTAATGTGTGTCTGGGAGACTGCAAGCACCAAAATACTGTGTTGCATTTTACCCCAAATAAACCCTTATTGTTTGATACTTACTGTACATGTACATCCAGCGTTATTTTTATAATTATTATTGTTTTAATTTTAATGCTTTATACTATAATAGATATCCCTCTGGTATTATACTTGATGTTACTTTCATAGCAACACATACCGTATATTGTGTTGCAGATATTATGATATATTATGTTTACTCTGGCATAAAAAGTAGATATCTGTAGGCCAGCATTGGAAGCCCATAAAATATTTCTTAACTTGGCACAAATACAAAACAAGACCACGCTTCCTTCCATTAGTCTTTGTGTCTCTTCTCTTGGAAAAAGCCTTGCTTCCTTTTAAAATAAGAAACAAATGAAGTGGTCTGCCAAAATGCAAACAGCAGCAAGCATCGTTCCCCTGACAGACAGGAGCAATTTAATTTAGTTAAAAGCCTTGCATATCCAGCCCTGTGATTTGCATCACACTGGGCAGAAGTGTACTGTTCTTCTTCTTCTTCTTCTTCATCTTCTTCTTCTTCTTTAGTAGTCTAAGGCAGAAATCTAATGAAGGTACCACTGATACACTTGTTCTGATGGATCCACAGAGTCTATGTGAGTCTCTGAGGATAATTTATAATTGAAGTCATAAATGTCTTGCTGGTATGCCTTCATATATAAACATGATGCTGGGGGAGGCTGATTCACAATTCTCTTTTACTGCATCTTATCAACAAATCATCTGATGACTTACTGCCATGTCAGACACACTCGGCTTCTCGGAAGGTTATGTCCAGGAGTCAGCAAAACCCAGGAGGCATCTCAATGACTCACATGGACTCTTTTAATTCAATTCTGTTCTAAGGCATCCATTCATTACTTCTTAGAGCTAGAGCGGTAAGTGGTGAACTGCATACTGTAATAAACTCTGGGTAACTCTGGGAGTTTAACAAAAATGAGTGAAAAAGTTAAACTGTGTGAGTTTATTCTCCAAATTAAACTACAAGTTGAGTTGAGGGGAACTCTTTGGTGGTGTATCAGAGTATTTCAGAGTTTATTCCAAGGTGTTGAGGAGCGTGACTGAACTCTCTAATGGGCGTATCCCCCAATCCCAGCTCACCATCAGTGTGTAGTCTTGCCCACCAGGGCTATCTTCCATGGGGTATTTCATTATATTTTATATAATGGTTGTTTGCCTAGCCGGCGTGTTGTTGGCTATGAGAGCAAGTTACCGTCTTCTGCACTGTTAAGTGTGACAAAGTGCTGGAAATGCATTAAGAATTGCAATGCAGATAAAAGTTGTCATGCAATGAAAAAATATACACTGGCATACACATGTTGAGTATGAAATTGTTATGGAACCAGTAGTGATGCTTTTTGTTGTCATTTTTACTCCAAAATGTTCCCGGGTTTTAAAATATTAGTTTAATAACATCGTACCACTTCAAAATAAGACCACTCTAATAAATGGTTTAAAATGGTTCATAAATGAGTTTATTAAGTATTAGTGATTAGGTTGTAAATGCCTTAAAACCATTGATATGCAGTTACAACACATCAATTAAAAAGGCAACATTAAACTGTTGTTTGCTTAGTCATTTAAGTTATAGTAAAGAGGTAAACATACTTACAAATATATTAATATGACAGGTTTATGGAACACACAAAGTAAGATCAGTATCTAGAAATATCTGAGGTTTGACAGTAGAAATGACTTATGAAGTATTCGCAGCCTAATTATTAACAATTAATAATCTCCTTTATACACCATTAATAAACCTTTTATAAAGGTAGTCTTATTTTACACATATTTTTGCATTATTTTTTCAACACTGTGAAGTTTACGTGAGTTTATGGTAAAATTAAAATAAATACAGAGAGCTGTATTTTACTCTAGATGGGGTAAATATTTTAACTCCCACAACAGTTCAGATTTAACTCCTGAACAGAGTTAAAAGGCCAGAAAACTCCCACAAAAGAGGAGTTACTTTAACTCTAACTGTGATAGAGTGTATTGGACGGTCACGCATAAAGGCAACACTTAAAATGAGTTGATATTAACTCTCAGAGAGTTTTTTTTCCAAAAAACAGGATTTGCTGTGTGAAAACTCACCTGGTGGGAATCTTAATGCGCAGGAATCGGTCAATGGCGATGGCCAACAGGGACAGTATGGAAGTCTGGGTGATCATGACCAGCAGACAGGAGAGGAAGAGGCACGTGTAGAACTGCGTCTTCAGCCCCAAGCTGATGACCACGGCCAACGGGATCACCAGGACGCCCACGGTGATGTCGGCCAGTGCCAGAGACACAATGAAACAGAAGGTAGTGTCCCTGAGTGCCCTGTTTAAAGCCACCACCAGAATCACAAGCACGTTCCCCATCACCGAGGCCAGGGCGATGGTGCTCTCAATGGAGATGTACAGCATGTCCGCATGCTCCCAGCGCTCCATCCCTGGAGAGGACGGCGACTCCGTCATCTTTGCTCCAGATCTTGGTATCTCAGAGGCACTCTAGCCTTCTATTTTCCTTTTTATACAAATCCAGATGAACATTCCCATGCTCCCTCGCTTTTATTCTTCCTCTCTTCTTCTTTTCTCCTCTCTTTCTTGTGATCTTGTTTGTTCTCCAGCCTTTAATGTATGCAACTAGTTCAGTGACCAGTTCCAGCTGCCTTCAACACTGGCTGTCTGGATGCCATGCATGGAAAACGAGAAGTAAAGAAGTTTGTCAAGCAGCTGCTTCTTCTTCTTTTTCCTCCTTCTTTCACTTCGTGTTGCAGTCTTTCTCGCTGGTTTAAATGGGAGGGGTAAGTAGCTCACTGCAGCACTATCCTCCTCTTTTCTCCTCCCACAAGTGCTTCTCTCAGGGACCCTCGCCTCTCTTTATGCCTCTCTCTGATTCTCTCTCTCTCTTTGACTCTCTAATATTCTCTTGTTTTCTTCTGCACATCCATCAGAGATGTATAGTAATGAAGTATCACTAGAATGCTCTATCTTTACTATCATTATTTGGATTCTCCTACTTCTCTATACTTTAGGTAGAAGAATAGATACTAGGGTTTAAAAAACTTCTGTAGAAGTTAAAGTATCAACTCAAGCTTTTTACTCTTTAAGTAAAAGTGTAAAAGTACTGGATTCGAAAGTACTTTCAACGTATAAAAGTAAAAGTAATGAAAGGGTAAAAGATTTTTATACCACCAAGGACAAAAGCTTAGGCTGAATCACAGAGTCCTATAATGCACTACCCACCCCCTCACCAAAACACATTATTCTAAAAGCCATAATGACTATAATGTTCTATTAAAATGGTAATGTTGATAAAATAATTTGGGATACACTAGGCTCCTCCCTGTTTCAGCTGCGTATATGCCCCATTGTTAATTAATGTATTTTAGTAGAATGTAAATATATTAAAGTTAAAGCTTAGTTGGACTGGAGTTTGTCTGGAGTATCTTGTGTCTCTGCATGGGTCATCTTCATACTAGGCTACATACAGGGTTGGACAATGAAACTGAAACACCTGATTTTGGACAGTTCTGGTGGAAACAGGAGAGTTGAGGTGCACGTTGAATTCTGCGTGATTTGATCAGCCTTGGTTTTATGTTTTTTGGATACAATCCGGGTTAGCACCCGAACATCCCTTTCAGACAGCTTCCTCTTACAGCGTCCACAGTTAATCCTGTTGGATGTGGTTGGTCCTTCTTGGTGGTATGCTGACATTACCCTGGATACTGTGGCTCTTGATACATCACAAAGACTTGCTGCCTTGGTCACAGATGCTCCAACAAGACGTGCAGCAACACAGTGTCCTCTTTTGAACTCTGGTATGTCACCCATAATGTTATAGTGTGCATTGCAATATTTAGAACTGTGCTCTTACCCTGCTAATTGAACCTTCACACTCTTACAGCTCTTACTGGAGCAATGTGCAATTAATGAACATTGATCACCAGGCTGCTCCAATTTAGCCATGAAACCTTAAATCCCACACTAAAATGACAGGTGTTCTGATCCTGTAAAATACAGTTGAAAAACATAGTTTGAATACAGTTATAGCTAAAAAAAATCTTTACCTCAGCTGAATTTAGTAAGTGTTTCTTAATATAGGAACAAGCCTTTCTGTTAAATGTTTGCATATTAATGCCACAAAAACAAGCTGCAACTACAACACAACCTCTGAATTTTAATTTTGAGCCTTAAGGCTCACTCATTTTTCAGTGACACATCTGTCCTCTCCCAAATCATCTAGGAACTATTGATTTTCACTTTATCACGGAGCATCAATACATAAAAGACATATGCATAATTGAAATGCATAATTGAAAATGCACTAGACTGTGCTTATGATTAATACTGTTGACTTATATTCAGAAGTTTCTTTTCTAAATATAAAGGTGTCACGTAAGGTTATTTGTGACACTCTAAAAAAAAACATTTTTGTGTCCCGAAAAAACTTTCACATGATGGTTCTGCAGAAAACTATTTTGCTAGTATTGACCCACGCCCTTGACTGGGCAGAGAAGAAGAAGAAAAGAGGGGGAGCGAACTCAGAGTATTTGGGGTGGAGATCGGGGCAGCTTCGCTGTAAAGCGTGAAGCCGAAGCCCCCCCTCTCATGAAGAGAAACATGAGAAGAGAATAAAATTAAAGAAGCAGGAAGATGGGGAGGAGGTGGGTGCGAGGTTTGTTCAATGAGTAGGTAGAGAGGAAGTGACGGTTTAAATAGGGATGGAAGTGGGAGGAGTGAGGGCGTGGATCACTCCCAAAACTTAGTTATGACACATAACTCCACTTTTTGTGTGTATGGAAACTGCTGAACATTGAGAAATTTTCCAGATTAAGAAGAAGAAGGAAGAAGAAGAAGTATCAGAAGTGCACAGTTAAAGAGAAAACATGTCATGAACTGATAAGAAAAAGAGTTTAGGAAAAGAGGAAAGTGTAAGTGCTAATAATAAGTACCTCATGTTATGAGTTTGACTTTTTGATTCACTGTCTTTAAAGTACAGTTTTTAATAGAATATGACTGATTTATTTTTAAGTACTGTGTCTAGTTACCTTTGGTTACTGTAAATATATTGAGTTCCATAGGATTATTCTTATATATATATCTAACAACTTAAACAGTATATAGTTACCCCTCAAGATCAACAGATATTGGTAATTAGTTTAAAGTAACTCAAATATAAAATATAAACTCAAATAACCTTCTCAGCATTATGCCAAAAAGCATTACACCAACATTAAAAATGTGTACCCCAAGTAACAGATCATTTTTGCATAATATTTCAAACACATTTTATAATCCACACAACTAGCTCCCATCCAGTGAGTGAACCAACTCTTTTACCTAGTACACGCAACCTGTCTGCCATGCACTTGAAGAAGAACTGAGAAAATACTGTCATTTAAGTTTAGGTTTTGGTTTGGGAAGTAGGAAGTGTTCTATGACAAATATTATTTGTTGACCTATTTTTTTACAGCTAAAAATAATATTTAAAAAACAGAAGCTATGATGAAATCTATTGTACTGTTTCTCAACTAACAAAAATTCAACTTCTGGCAAAAGTTGGAGCTTGATTTTTAAACCACTGTTTTGGTTTATGTGACTTTCTTGTACATCTAGATTTAAAGATGAAGAATGAACATATCATTACTATGAAAATACTGTCATTTAAGTTTAAGTTTATGTTGGGAAGTAGGAAGTTCTAATTTTGTTAATGAAAACTATGACAAATATTATTTGTCAACCTATTTTTTTTTTCACAGCTAAAAATAATATTTGAAAAAGAGAAGCAAAAATAAAATCTACCGTTTGTCAAAAATAAAAATTCAACTTCTGGCAAAAGTTGAAACTTGATTTTTAAGTCACTGTTGGTTTTTAGAATATATGACTTTCTTGTACATCCAGAATTGAAGATAAAAAACATATCATCACTGTTTTAATAAAAATCTAAAGAACGAACACTATTATAGAAATAGTACAGTGAAATCCTCAAAAAATGTAATGCCAAAATTGCATTGTCTTTTTCAAACCTGAGAACTTTTAATTATTATAGAACTCTTGTAATTGGACAGTGTCCATTTCACTCTCTATAGAAAATACACCAACCCAGCACTCTCACTGATAACGTCCAATAAATTAAAGATTTAATGTCATAAATGGATGTTTCTCATAAGGATGAATCACGAAGAGTGTTTGCAGACCTTTTGAGTTAAGGATGGAGAAGAAAGTGATTGACAGCTTAACGTTGCGTAGCTGTGGAAGGAAATGAAGCCAATCTGACATTATACAGCATTCAATATAAATAGTTTTTCCCAGTTTAGCTTGGACAGTGGTTTGCAAATTCTATGCAAGTTGCTCATAGACTTTTTCCTTTTCAGCCTTTGCATGAAATTCAATGGCTGGGCTGGTTTCATTAAAGCAGAAACCTTCATCCTGTTCTCAGTAAGTGAAGCTGCACTTTATGCCCAAATGTCTGTGGACACTCCTGCTAATGAAAGCATTCAGCTACTTATCTAGCTGAACTCACTGGCATCATGCCTAATGCCAGGTGTGGGCAATACTGTGAGTGCCCAGTATTGAGCTGTTCTCTGGATTGATGGAGCTCCATGCAATAATTTTGGAATAAACTGGGGACTTGGGGATGATACAAGGATGCAAAACCTAGTATAACCTAGTCTTCTTTCCACAGGATAGTGGGGGCAGCTAATCCAATAAAACAAGAATAATCTTGATCAGGAGATCGCCGGTTCGAATCCTGTTCATGTAGCTTGCCATCGGCTACTGGAGCCCCTAGAGAGCACAATTGGCCTTGCTCTCTCTCTCTGGGAGGATACAGTAGATGGCGCTCTTTCCCCTCATCACACCTAGGGTGATGTGGATCAGCACAAGGCTGCATCTGTGAGCTGATGTATCAGAACCATCAGAACCATGTATTGATAGAGGCGTGTGCTGGTCTTTACCCTCCTGGTGTTGGGGCATCTATAGTGATAGGGGGAGTCCCTGGATTCCAGTGGATTGGGTAGTTGGCCGTGTAAATTGGGGAGAAAATGGTATTAAAAAAAATATATATATATATAAAAAGAAGAAGAATCTCTTTGTATTTGCCAGTGTTGGGCACGTTACTTTGAAAAAGTAATTACTTATAGTTACTAGTTACTTCTCCAAAAAAGTAACTGAGTTACTCCACTATAAAAGTAACTAATTACCAGTAAAAGTAACTATTGCGTTACTTTTGTGTTACTCGCCCCTGTAACCACCATGACCTGTAATTTTCTTCAGCTTTGGCTTCTTAACACTAACAGACGCCACACCAAATACAATACAGAGGAAACACTGAATTATAACCGACATCTTGAAAATTGAATGGTTTTGAAACCCTCAATAACCCAAGTCTGTTGTAAACAGTATTTTAACACTGCGTTCTGTTCTAACTCCATCTCTGAGATCATTTCTACACGGCAGTATTAATAGAACACCCTCAGCACGTTCAGCTCTGCTTTGTAACAAGACTCTTCGTGTTTCGAGCATCATGTCAAGCATCAGTTGCACCCCAGAGATGCCAGGAGCGAACCAGCAGCAATAATGAATCTGATTATAGGCATACTGGGCTTGGTGATGATGTGAGCTGCAGCTAATAGGAGTAAATGGAAAACTACTCTAATCACCGGGTGCAATTAAGTAAGACATTACCAATATCCTAGCTGTGCCTCCTCCACTGTAACCAAATGCAGACGCTTTCGACTTCTCGGCTCAAATAAACACCAAATAAACACCTGGTTTCTGTTGTGTTCTATTGTGTATAGGAGGGGGTGTGACATTGGGGTATTTTTATATTAAAATATCATATATATAAAATATCATATCCTCTTAAATATTAGCTACACGCTAATTCCACTGAAGATAAGGTAGTATAATATATAAAATATATAAAATATATAAAAATAATATATAAAAATACACTGTATAGTGTATTTTGACTTAGAACAACATTTGTTGAATTACAGTTAATTGCAAATAAATACATAAACATTTTTAAGCTAACAAGTTAAGCAGTTTTATTGTCAAAACTGCATATGTACAGAAGACACAGAGGTTCAAAATCACATTACTCTCCATAAAGTCTATATTTCTGCCAAATTCCAAATATAAATATCATCATTTAGATCATTTATTTGCAGAAAATTAGAAATGGCTAAAATTACAACAAAAAAAGAGCTTTCAGACCTCAAATAATGCAAAGAATATAAGTTCATATTCATAAAGTTTTGAGAGTTCAGAAATCAATTTTTGGTGGAATAACTCGTAATAATAAATGCTAATAAATAATAAAAAAAAATAATAAAATGGTTTTTAATCACAGTTTTCATGCATCTTGGCATCATGTTCTCCTCCACCAGTCTTACACACTGCTTTTGGATAACTTTATGCCACTCCTGCTGCAAAAACTCAGGCAGTTCAGCTTGGTTTGATGGCTTGTGAGGTTTTTAATTTGGTAAAATAATAAAAAATACATCCTTTTTAAGTGGTCTCTTATTTATTTTTTTCAGAGCTATATGTATTGATATAAATATGTATAAAATAATTAGCATAAATAGCTGGTAAATAATGTAAAATTTAAGAATTTATAATAGTCTGTCTACATTGTTTTTTACTACAGGTTGCAATACAAAAATCCATCTTTATTTGTACATCAAATATTTAAATATTGATTACACTGATGTTTATTACAGTGGAACACAGTCTTGGGGCATTGCCCAGTTGTACAGTACCAACACTCACAAGCAGAGCAGAGTAAAAATGGGCTTTTATTTATTATTTTCATTAATTTTACAACCATTATATGACCAATCTTCAATAGAATGTAACAGAAATTTGGTGCATGAGATCAATACAAGGTCAGGGTCCTATATAAATGTCCGAGTGTATATATTAATTCTCGACCACAGCTGTATCTCATCTCAGTTTAATGCATAATGGAAAGGCTTGACTTGTGTAGGCTGGGGCCGAGCCTGCAGTTAATGTATAGTAATGAGAAATAAGTGATTAGAAGTCGGTTAAGATTGAATGTTCATAGACCACCATCTGTGGGCGGCATGGTGGCTTAGCGGTTAACATGTTCACCTCCCAGTGGGTTCAAGTCTCTGTCTGGGTGTAGTTTCTGTCTACATGGAGATCTGCTAAATTGGATATTCTAAATGCAGAAAATAAAAAAAACAGAACATTAAATACCCTGGTGTGTGAATGTGTGTGTGACTGTATGTCCAGAAATGGATTGGCATAATTATTAACTCCTCAGTGCTGGATGCAGTCCTCCAGGTGGACGGGCATTCCGGTTACAGTTTTTCTCAATTGGTTTGGCTCATTTCTTGAAACTGAGATGACATTCTCAAAATAACATGGACAAATCCCCAAACTAACTTGCAGTTCCTCACAACAGAATGGCATTTCTCATTGCTTTCATCACATTTCAAATGCTTTGTACATGTCTCAAGCACTTAGTACATCTTTGCAAACGGTTATGTACAAGTAGCCTACACTTAACACAATCATCCTACATTTAGTACATTTTCCAAAATAATGCATCTTGTTGGTCTATCCCAATTGGTTGGTTCTCAGTGTAATGGTTGTTCTCTCCAAAACATGTCAGCACAATTTCATCGTATAAGTCATCATCTGCAGAATAGTCTGCTCAATTATCAAAATGAGTTAAAAAATTTTACAGTTTTTCTCAATTGGTTTGGCTCATTTCTTGAAACTGAGATGACATTCCTATAACTAAAAGGTAAATTGGCCAAACAGACTTACAGTTCTTCACAACACTTCAGATAACCAGCAAAATGTCATATGTCTCCCAAAATGTTCATTCTTGCTTCAAAATGAAGTCCCTCTCCCATATAAATAGTCAGTACCATAAAAATGGCATAGATCCTTCTCAATTGCTTTGGCACATTTTCATTAATTTTGTCCATCTGTCAAAACAAACTGGACGGTGCAGCAAAACTACATGGATCCTCATCACTGCTCATATCGCTCCAAAAACAGTTTACCCATGTGTCAAAACTGATTTCCTTTCTCACACAAATCATCAGTGCCCCCAAAATGCATTGTCCCTTTGGCATTGTGTAAGTACTGCAAGTCAAAATGCTTAGATGTTTTGTCTTTATGGCAGAGGTCTAGCTAAAGGAATACCATTTTCACACCACACACACTGCACTCTTTCTGCTGAGGAAATTGTAACTATTTTTATTTACAAGTACATTTTTACACATTACTGTAGGTAGAAAGAAAAGAAAATACTAAGGAAAATGTATCAAATATACTATGTATACAAATTACAAAAACCTGCAAAAACAAAACAAAATACATTACAGTAGGTAAAAAAATAGTCAAGCATCACAAATGCAATACAGTAACATTCTGACTACTCTGTGTCACTCCCCTCTCTCCATCACCTTCCTGGCCATCCATCCGCTGCAGTCTGTTTGGCCATAAATTCTCATCAACATTGCATCTGATATGTTCTTTAGCAATGCACTGTGGGAAGAATGCCTGAGCCATCCTCTACACTGATCGCCACAGGACTATATAATCATTATATCATCACAGGACTATATCATCGTTATATAATCACAGGACTAGCATCAAAGAACTAGCACCAGGCCAAGATGTATACAGTGGATAGAAAAAGTCTACAAATAATTTCTACCTATAATGTGACCTATAACCTGTACAATGCAATTGAAAAACAAACATAAATCTTTCAGGGAGGTGAAGTAAAAATAAACAACTGAGATATTGAGGTTGCATAAGTGTGCACACCCTTTTATAACTAGGGGTGTTGCTGTGTTCAAATTTAACCAATAACCTTCAAACTCACTTTAAATTGGAGTCAGCACACACCTGTCAACGATTAAAGTGCCTCTGATCAACTCCAAATAAAGTTTAACTGTTCTAGTAGGCTTGTCCTGATATTTTGTAGCATCTTTCAGCACAAGCCATGGTCCACAAAGAGATGCCAGAGCATCAGAGGTATCTCATTATTCATAGATATCAGTCAAGTGAAGGCTACAAAGGTCATTAAATATACCATGGAACACTTTGAAGACTGTCATCATCAAGTGGAGAAAACATGGCACAACAAGACATTACCAAGAACAAGACATTTGACAAAAATTTATGATAAGACAAGAAGAAAATTGGTCAAGGAGGCTGCCAAGAGGCCGACAGCAGCACTGAAGGAGCTGCAAGAATTTCTGGCAAGTACTGGCTGTGTAGTACATGTGACAACAATCTGCCGACTTCTTCATATGTCTGTGCAAAACAAACATCCAGAAAACATCTAAGCTCTACTTAATTTTCCAAAAATTCATCTGATATCTACCAAACGCATGTGGGAAATGTGTTATGGTTTAATGAAACCAAGGTTAAACGTTTTGGACATAATTCCAAAAGGTATATTAGGCGCAAAAGCAACACTGCTCGTCACCAAAAGAACAGCATACCTACAGTGAAGCATGGTGGTGGCAGCATCATACTTTGGGGCTGTTTTTCTTCAGCTGGAACTGGGGCTTTATTCAGGGTGGACGGAATTTTGAACAGTTCCAAATACCAGTCAGTATTGGCAAAAACCTTCGGCCTCTGGTAGAAAACTGAAGATGAAAAGGAACTTCATCTTTCAGCACAACAATGACACAAAGGACACATCTAAATCAACAAAAGAATGGCTTCAGCGGTATAAGATTAAGGCTTTGGAATGGCCCAGCCTGAATCCAGACCTGAATCCCATTGAACATCTGTGGGGTAATCTGAAGAGGGCTGGGCACAGGAGATGCCCTCACATTTTGTCAGATTTTGAGCAGTTATGCAAAGAAGAGTGGGCAAATTTTGCCACATCAAGATGTGTCACGCTGATTCTTACCCAAAAAGACTGAGTGCTGTAATAAATGCAAAAGATGTTGCAACAAAGTATTAGTTATATGTATTTAACCAGGTGATTTTAAGTTTTTTGTTTTATATTTTTTCGCTGTAAAGATTTATGTTTGTTTTTCAATTGCATTGTACAGGTTATAGGTCACATTAAATGTGAAAAAAGTTATGAAATTATTTGTCTTGCTTTAATTTTTTTACAACACAAAAACCTGGCATTTGAACAGGGGTGTGTAGACTTTTTATATCCACTGTATATAGAGCAATGCCAGCATTCAAAATAATAGACAACAAACTGATGGATTGGTCACCAGTAATGTGGGACACTCATTTTCGTCAAAACCTGCTTTCACCTGTTACCTACTCACCTGATTGTAATGAATTTATGAAATGTTCCAAAATATGTGTTCTGTATTGTATTACAATTTCTTAATTCATTTTGAGAATTGAGCAGACTATTCTGCAGATGATGACTTATACAGTGAAATTGTGCTGACATGTTTTGAAGAGAACAACCATTACACTGAGAACTAACCAATTAAGATAGATCAACAAGATGCATTATTTTGGAAAATGTACTAAATGTAGGAGTATTGTGTTAAGTGTAGGCTACTTGTACATAACCATTTGCAAAGATGTACTAAGTGCTTGAGACATGTACAAAGCATTTGAAATGTGATGAAAGCAATGAGAAATGCCATTCTGTTATGAGAAACTGCAAGTTAGTTTGGGAATTTGTCCATGTTATTTTGAGAATGTCATCTCAGTTTCAAGAAATGAGCCAAACCAATGGAGAAAAACTGTAAATTAATTAATAAATAAGTCCAGTGTACAAAATTTATCAGTAAACAGCCAGGACTTCTAAGCAAAATAAATTAATCTGTAACACTTTACTTGGATGGTTCATTTTATGATGCTCAACTGACATTCAACTAAAATTCAACTGAATTTCTATTAAATGCAATTGAACTAAAAGGTGAAAGTAAATGATTCTTTATTGAATGTAACCCAACTTCCAACTCTAACCCAAACTCTAATCTTAACATTTTAGCATTGGGTTTAGAGTTAGATTTAAAGTTAGGGTTAGGGTTAAGGTCAAGTGTAGAGTTAGAGTTTATGGTTGATTAAGGGTTAAGGTTAGGTTTGGGTGTAGGATTATGTTCTATTTTGAATAATTTACTTTCAACATATGTTTAAGTTGCATTTAATAGACATTCAGTTGAATGTTAGTTGAATGTCAGTTGAGCATCAAAAAAGGCATCAAATGGACCATCCAAGCAAAGTGTTACCCTATGTTGTAAAAAAAAACTGAGAAAATCATATATATATATATATATATATATATATATATATATATATTTTTTTTTTTTAAGTTGTGAAGAAGCAGTGCTGGAACAAATGCTGTTAATTTACTCTATACTGCAGCATTTACACACTTACTCACAGCACATTCACACTTTTATCATAATAACTAGAAAATATATACAGATAAAACTGTCACGCCTGCCACAGACTCTGTAGTTCCTTTCTCTGACTCTGCCGTTCCCTTCTATGGACAATCCCCGGTCCGGAACTACACCTCCCAGCATGCACCTGTCAACACCACGCGCTCGGACTCAGCCAACCGCGGCTCACTCAGGCGTTCTACGTCACCGGAATTTTAGACTGTGTTCAGGTATTTGTAATTTAGTTTTAGTATAAATATCAGTCTGTTTGTCTCGCGTGTTGCGAGGTATTTTCCCTGTATTTCCAGCGATATACTGAGCGTTCTTCTTCCTTCTATATTACCCGTGTATGACCTTTGTTTTGTTCTTTTTCGACTACGTTTCTGCCTTACCCTTTTGTTCTGTTTGTTTTGTGATTTTCTGGTTTATTGAACTCTGCTTCTGTCTTATGGTTTCGTTTTCGGTTTGTGATTCGGCTCTGATGTTTTGGTTGGTTGTTTTTCTGGCTTTGACCGACGCCTGTTATCAGACTACGCTATCAGCTTACGTGCTTTATAATAAAGCCTCGTTTTGTTTTTACCGCGAGCGTCTGACTCCCGTCTGTGGCGTTACAAAAACACAGAGAACTCTGTAACTATTAAAAGTAGAAGTCTTTTCTTTAGATTAGAAATTACAGATGAAGCCAGAGAGTGGTGAGTATTTTTTCCTACACCTTCAAAAGACTGTTGGAAACTGGAGAAAACTGCTACAGGAAGGCGTCTGGCTGACCCACATGGAAACAGCTTTAACCTTTAGCTCAGATTAACATTGGAATAAAGCCCTTATCTGGACAGGATTAGTTTCTCATGGGGTCCTGGGGTATTTTTTTTTCTTATAGGAGGTCTCTGTGATTTTATTCCCATCCGGAACGATGTACGTGTTTTTCTCTAGTTTTTTCTTTCAGACATCCTCTGATAAAATTACAGGCTGAATTATCTACTGTTTTTCTCTGAACTTCGTGGTCCTCCGGTAATTTTGGTCCCGTCCGGACGCACATCTCTGAGTTTCATCTCCTCACATTTAATAAAATAGCTATTTGTCCACTGCCGCGCACCGTAATTACACTTTGGGTGCACGTTTCCATGGAGATCCACGTAAACACAACAGAGAGCTTGAGTGGAAATGGAGGAGCTACTGAACTCGATGTCTTGTGACCAAGAAAGCCTAAAAACTCACTGGTCCTCCTGTTTTTTCAATTGCAGTCCGGATGCAAGAGTTTTATCACTGAGTAGAAGTGTGAAATATTTTTCTCAGACATCCCCCTGTGAAAATACTCCTGTCCGGACAGAGCTTAAGGTAAGAATTGAAGGTAAGTGCAGTAATAATAAAGTCATTGATAAGATGATAAAATAAAAAAGCAGCTTGTCTGGATCATACTGCACTGCTACAGGAATACTAGACAATAGGGGTGTTTTAAGACTTTTGACTGGAAATGTAAGAATTAACCCTTAGAACCCTGCAGACGGATTTTCCATCCAAAATCACATCTTGTGTTCTCAGCTTAATTACTCAGAAATCCCTTCACACATAAACATAATCCATATATGGTTAGAATGGGCGGAGCTTACTCTTTCTAAAAATAGTGATCACATCCCAGTGCGGTAAAGCTAAATCTACAAGAAACCCATTGAGGAAAAACACCTGAAAAAGTGAAAAATCTCCTTCCCCAACCAATATTATTTACCTTTAGTGCTTCAAACATATTTATATGATGTTTCAAATCAAATAATATCAGTAAATAAAGACTCAAAAGTGTCCACAGAAAAAAAAGTGTGAAACTACCTGCTTTACTCAAACTAAAGCTAGGTATGGTGTGCGCACTACTTTATATAGTTTTTATTTTACTTGCACATTTTACTAAGTAGTTATTTTGCACTAAACATTTTTATTTATTTAGACAAAAAGTTTACATTTTTGTATATATTGTAGTTTTCTTTGTGTGTCCTGATTAAAATACTGAAAGGCATAGGCTGCTCTGAGTGTCAGGTTTTTAGTATCTACATGTATCCTAGAGGTGTGATTATTGATTATCAAGAAAAATAAATCCGCCTGATGCTATTTCTCCATGTATTTTGTCAAAGTAATAATAAGCAAAAAATATATATGAAAATATATAAAAATATATCTTAGGTGTGAATATATTTAAAGTCTATACATTCAAAAATAAGCAAAAAAAAAAAAAAAAAAACTGGCGCTTGGTAAATTTTTGACCAAAACATGACCCATTTCCAGGAAAATATAACAATTCTGCTTCCTTTTACATTTTAAATGATTATATTTTTGAGCAGCCGTGTGTCTTCTGGAGTAAAAGAGATCAGGGCGTGTGTCTGTCTGATATAATTACTGTGTTATAACACCTGAAAGAGGAACTGACAAAAAATGAAGAGAAAACGAACCAAAACAGCCTAGAGGGATAAAGATAAAGGGTAAAAATAAATCTTTATTGTAAAAATAACACAAAAAGAATTCTTCAGGGAATAAATCATGAAATAAATCACAATACCTGTCAGCCAGTTTCTTCTAGCCCATCAAATAAGCAGCGAGTCGTGAAGAGGCGGGATTTACGGCGCTACCTTCACAGGCAGTGAATGCGATCAGTCAGCATTTGGCTTTCCTCCATTCCATAATGAAATGGTACTGAATTCACACATCACTGCAGAACACTTAATGGCTCTGGACTTGCTGAGAGAATGAAATTAACAGTGAAGCACCAGATTAATGCTAACAGGTCCAGCTCAGTGCCCAGGTCCTGTCTCATACCATTCTGATAATTAAATATTATTGATTAAAGTTATAGAGGTTTAGAAGGTCTGTATACTCATCTGTGTGAAATATAATTTGCCTTGTAGCACAAACTGCCTTATTATAAAGATCTATGAATTGCTGACTGCTGCAGGATAAAGGTGCTTGTGTTATGTAATGTATTATGCAGCTGTACACTGTAAACCCCTAATTTATTTGAACTCAAATACTTTAAGTCTGTTAAATAAAATAAAATTGGATATTTCTAAACATTAATCTACTATTTTTAGTTAGCTAAATATTTGTGGATGCATTTACGGTACATTCAAATGGAGATCTTTGAGGTTAGTTTAATCTGTCTTCATTCGTTGCTTCTTTTCTATTGGCTTTTGGCACAATCTTTTTGCAAAGTGGGTGTGTCCTCCAGTTTCTGACACTCACCATCAGTGTGTAGTCATTCCCCCCTCATTTTCTAAAATTACAGTTAATCACAAAAAATAACAAAAGATTTGGTTATTATTATTATTATTATTATTATTATTATTATTATTATTACTACGCGTTGGGTCCTGTGTTTTTATATATTGTTATTGTTTGATTCATTCCTCTAATCGCTGACCTTGCGTGTAAAGCCAGTGTTGTGCCGAATTCAGCACCCCCGCCAGGAAAAGCACCCCTCTAAAACACATCTTCTTGGCTTTGACTTTACTTAGAAAATGTAAATACCCAAGATACTTTTTAAGCTAACTTTAAATAGTAACACTCCCAAGAAGGGGGGGGGGGGGGGGGGGGGGGCTTTCATGGCAGAGTTGCAGATTTCAGTGTGCTTTAATAATAAAAGTTTATTTTAAAACAATTTCTGTTTTTTTGTGTGGTATCATTTGCAAATCCACCTATTTCTGATTGCCCCTGGTTCCTATGCCAATGCTTGCCCTTGATGTTGTTGTAGGCTGTAACAATAAGCAATATTTTCTGAGCTGCTGATTCTGTTTTGGCTGTGTGCCATTTTTTTCCTTTAAATCAAATAAGACTAAATAAGACTTACTTTAAGTCCATTTTATTCACTTGGCCATGAAATTACAAGTAGATTCATCACTGATTGGTGGAAACTTCACTCTAGACCTCGAGCAGTTTGGACTGTGTGTCTCTCCACTCTTCCTCCAGACTCTGCTCCCTTGATTTACAAATGAAATGTAAAATTTACATTTAAGTGTTTTATTATCAAGTCTAGAGTCAGTGCAGTTTTGTTTCCCACAAAATCTTACAGCACTTCATGCTTCCCTCTGCTACTGACAACTTTTATAGAGACGTGGATTTCATTTTCCAGCAGGACCTGGCACTCTGCCAACAGTACCAATTGGTCTTATATACTATTCTAGTTTGCTAAGATACTGATTTTTGGGTTATCAATTAAGATAGATCACTGTGTGTGTTATACATCTATATAATATACATAGAACTAAATTACCGAAATAAAGTAACTTTTCAATTGTATGATAATTTGTCTTTTTTTTTGTTTGTTTTTGCTTTTCTGTTTTTTCTTCCACTCCTCCATTTTTTGCCATTTTCTTTGCTTATATCAATATATCTTGAATAGAACTCTGTATCAACACAAATAAAGACTATTAGTGGGTCTTTAAGGTTTTAAAGTGTGAATTTAGGGCTTCAAATCATGGTAGATTATGTGAACACTTTACTCCTTACATAATCATAATAAATGCTGCAAATGGACCTAAAAATGACTTACTATCTTATTAAGGCATAATAAATAAACATTTTAAGTCTTCAGAAACATTATTTAAGTAAATTCTACTTATCCAGGTATTCAGTGAACCTCAAACCCCAATTGGCAGAATCAGCTCAAGCTTGAAATTAGCTGAAATAATTTAATATAAACTGTGACTTGTTGCTACTGCAGTGGCCGAGCCCGGGGCCTGTTCTGCAGCAGACCTCCAGAGATCCCACACTGTACTGTATATGATAACTGATATCAGTATAATGACCATAGCTCATCTTACACAGGCAGGCCACGCGCTCTACTCCCCTGAGCCCACTTTAACATTCCCCAGCTGTTTTATCCTCCGCACTCACCGCCACATGGCCCTGTGCCACCAAATCAATTAAATAGACCACGGCTAAGCATCTGCCAGAGTGAGCAGTCTAACTTAATATTTATTGACTGAATTCATGCATCTTACCCTAAAAACTACTATAAAAACAGCAGCCAGTGTCTCAGCATTCTCATTCAGTTATGGCAGACGTGACGCATAGAGAGAAGAAGCTGTTCCAATCTGCTAAAATCACAAAGCATCCTGGCTTACTATACTCTCAGTATATCTTTAATTAGTTTACTCTTTATTCTTGTCTATCTATCTATCTATCTATCTATCTATCTATCTATCTGTCTGTCTGTCTGTCTGTCTGTCTGTCTGTCTGTCTGTCTGTCTGTCTAACCATCCGTCTGTCTGTCTATTTATGTAGCTTTATATCTACGTGTATCTATCTTTCTGTCTGCCTGTCTGCCTGTCTATCTATCTATCTATCTATCTATCTGTCTGTCTGTCTGTCTGTCTGTCTGTCTGTCTGTCTGTCTGTCTATGTAGCTTTATATCTACGTGTATCTATCTTTCTGTCTATCTATCTATCTATCTATCTATATCTATGTATCTATCTATCTATCTATCTATCTATCTATCTATCTATCTATCTATCTATCTATCTATCTATCTATCTATCTATCTATCTGTCCATCCTTCCGTCTGTATATCTATGTAGCTTTCTATCTACGTCTATCTATCTATCTGTCTGTCTGTCTGTCTGTCTGTCCATCCTTCCGTCTGTATATCTATGTAGCTTTCTATCTACGTGTATCTATCTATCTATCTATCTATCTATCTATCTATCTATCTATCTATCTATCTATCTATCTATCTATCTGTCTGTCTGTCTGTCTGTCTGTCTGTCTGTCTAATCATCTGTCCGTCTATCTATGTAGCTTTCTATCTACGTGTATCTATCTATCTATCTATCTATCTATCTATCTATCTATCTATCTATCTATCTATCTATCTATCTATCTATCTATCTATCTATCTATCTATCTATCTATCTATCTATCTGCCTGCCTGTCTGTCTGTCTGTCTGTCGCTCCGTCTATCTAGCTTTCTATCTACGTGTATCTATCTATCTATCTACGTCTATCTATCTACGTCTATCTATCTATCTATCTATCTATCTATCTATCTATCTATCTATCTATCTATCTATCTATCTATCTATCTATCTATCTATCTATCTATCTATCTGTCCATCTGTCTATCTATGTAGCTTTCTATCTACGTGTATCAATCTATCTGTCTGCCTGTATCTATCTATCTATCTATCTATCTATCTATCTGTCTGTCTGTCTGTCTGTCTGTCTGTCTGTCTGTCTGTCTGTCTAACCATCCGTCTGTATGTCTATCTATGTAGTCTATCTGCCTGTATGTCTCTATCTATCTGTCTGTCTGTCTGTCTGTCTGTCTAGTGTCTAAGAACCCTATTACTTTTTATATACTTTTCCCAAGGCCTTTGCCTCCCTTGTTTTTTTTTGTATAGAAATTTTATTTATCCATTAAAAAAAACATTTACATAAAAATATACAATACAACATTTACATTAATGCATTATATAAACCCAAGATCATTTTTTGTAATTAAAAAGAGAAAAAGTCCCAAACATTGTCTTTATGTTTTTGTAAAGTCCAGAGTCATCATCTTCTAAATTCAGTCATAATTAGTTTGAAAACACAATTACTCAAAACAAATTGGCGGTTTGAGAATAAAAAAAACTAGTGCACTTTAGGACTCCGTGGTCGGCCTAAGCTTTTGTTCTTAATGCCATTTTTATTTTTTTCTGCTTTGCATTACTTTTACTTCTATACTTTAAAACTAGTCATTTTGAAATCAGTACTTTTTTAACACTTTTACTTAAAGAGTGAAAAGCTTGAGTTGATACATCTTCAACTTCTACTGAAGTATTTTAAACCCTTGTATCTGCAGTATACTTCTACCTACAGAGTAATGAATGGGGATATTTGTATATAACTTTTTGAGCTTGTTCTACGCTGTGACTCTCTGTTCCGCAGGATTAGAGAACGATTTTGCCGTGGTGTTTGTGCTGCTACTGGGGTTATTGTCTGTCACCTGCCTACTCTGATCATTTTGCGGATCTCTTTGGCATGGGAAAGCCTTCTTCAGGGTCGTTTTGTACACCTGCTTTATCTTCGGTATCCTGAAGGCGTACACTACAGGATTCACTGCTGAGTTTGCATGAGACAGTAAAATGCCAACGTAAAAAGCTAAATGAGGAACACGTCCACCCTGGCTATAAAACTCTATAGTGTTCATGATGTGTAGAGGCAGCCAGCACAGAGCAAACAGAGCCAAAACTAAAGCCAGAGAACTGGCCAGCTTCCGCTCTTTAACGTAATATGCACTGGGCTTGACGGTCCTGACCATGGTTCCTCTGAGATGCCTCGATATCGTGCAGAAAATATAGACGTACAGGGCTGACATGATGACCATAGGAGGAAGGAGGCAGCTGAGGAAGTTGAATTTGACCATGTAGGACATGGGTATGACCGTCAGGAACCTGCACACTATTGTTGAGTTAGAGGATTCACGGTTGTTCCATCCAAACATCGGAGTAAAACCCAGCGCAGTCGCAGTTCCCCAACATACAGCTACTATAATCCAGGAGTGTAGCAGCTTAACTCTCCCTTTGTACCTGAAAAATAAAATATCAGAAACATTGAGTTAGCAAATCTCAGCTGAATGTATGTATGGTGCTGAAATGTTGAACAGAATAAACAGAGGCAGGAAAAATCTCAGGACCTCATTAATTTTCAGAAAGCAAAAAGTTAAAGATGCAACAGCAGATTCTTTTATCCAAAGCGAATTACAATAATTATGTATATTTAGTTTGCATTAAACATAATGCAGCAGTGGAGAAAAAGTTCTAAGTTATTTTCAATTTTTTAAAAAACTGTAACGTACGCATTAAAACTAATAAACAGTGATCATTCATTGGGGTTCAGTGGAATTTGAAACTCTGCGGTTGATATCAGTTTCGTGACTCTGCAGAAGTTTTTGTTTCATGTATTTGTTAATTTGCATGAAAAAATTCCAAGTTATTTTTTCTTGATCAAAAACTGGAACCTATGCATTAAAAATAATAAACAGTGTTCATTCACTGGAGTTCAGTGGAATTTGAAACTCTTGTGTTAGGCCCGTCCAGCCAAGCCAAGCACTCCATGCCCAAAAAAGGACTTCCTCTAATCAGGGCACGCACAAGCAGCCATCCAGCCCTGATTAGAGATCAGCTTCACCTGGCCAGAGTTGCTTAAAAGCACCTGTTTCTCTCTGCGCTTGCCGAGTATTGGTTGCTCTCATGGTTTGTGGTTCCTTGTGGTTCTAGCCTGTTTGCAGCTGTACAAAGCGTCCTCATTCCCAAGCCTGTCCTCCCTGGTTCCTGGTGTTTCCCTGGACTCCTCCCTGCCTAAGTATCCCTGTTTAATTTCTTGTTTTGTTTGTTTGCCCAGTTTACTATTTTAGTCTAGCCGTTTTCCTAAGCTCTGTTTGCCATTTGTCAGTCTAGTGCTCCCTTTTTTTTCCCCATTCCCTGTACCACTTCCTGGTTATAATGTTTTGGCAGTTTCACTTTTTCCTTGTTTCCTTAGTCCCTGTTTCTTTTGGCCCAGTCCAGTTTCCTATGACAGTTTTTAAATTTGGTTCTTATTTTGCCTAACTTTAGTGTGTTGCTCTATTCCACTTTATTATTGTTTATTTTGTAGTTTTGTTGTTTATTTTAAATAAATGTACTGCTTCGTTTTACATCCCAGCAGTGTCTCTTTATTCCTCTCTGCCTGTTTACAGTCAGGCATGACCCTGTGGTTGATATCAGTTTCATTTCTCTGTAGGAGTGAACTAAACACATTGAAAGTAATTTACATTATTTGTTTTAATTTTTGTTTAATTAGCATTAAATGAATAATGCATCAGTGGGGAGAAGTTCCAAATAATTTTCTATTGTTTAAAAAAAAAAAAAAAAAAAAACTGGGTTGATTCATTAGAGTAGTGTAATTTAAAACTCTGTGGTTGATATCTCTCTGGTTTCATTTATCTGCAGGCGTGAACTGAACAGACAAGGTGAATAGTTCAGGGCTCCTGGGATGATTGTGATTATAACACAAGTTGGTGTGACTCACCACTACTTGGCATATATTTCTCAAGATTTAGTAACAACCCACACAAATACGAAAGCGATAAAGAAAAAAAATACATTTACAAATCAAAAGAGTGTCTGCCTATTTTTAGTGCAATGCAAATCATGCAGATCTTAATTTGCATGTGAGTCAGACATGTGTCGAGACTGGAATCATCGTTTACTGTTAAAAGAACAGACCTTCCTTCTTGAAAAAAATAGCATTTACACACTTACAGAAATCACATTCACACTTTCACAATCAATTGTAATTACTAGAAAAAGAAACAGAAACACAGAGAACTCTGTTACTATTAAAAGTAGAAGTACTTTCTTTAGAGAAATTACAGATGAAGCCAGAGAGCGGTGAGTACTGTTTCCTACACCTTCAAATAAAGACTCTTGGAAACTGGAGAAAAAAACTGCTACAGGAAGACGGCTGGCTGACCCACATGAAAACAGCAGTTTTAGCCTTTCGCTCAGATTAACATGATTATATGGACTGAGTCTCAGTTTCAGCAGTGGAGAGAACTAGTTAGATTTAGTCTGACAGGTGAACTGCAGTAATAAAGTTTTTGATAAGATATTAATAAAATAAAAAAGCTGCTGGTCTGGGTCCTACAGCACTAATGCTGTAGGAGAGTTACAGTTTAAAAGTACATTTTCTATTAAAAATGGCTAAAAAAAAGTTAATGAGTGACTTTTTTTCAATGACAAATTATATAGAGACCATTTAATGCAAAAGCTAAATTATTCCATCAGAGTATAATTAGCAAAATCATTATTAAAAATCATACATTGTTCTAATACTATTTAAAGTGCAGGTATAAATAGTATAGATTTTTTTAGCAGTAGCATGGAGGTGTATACAGAATGTGCATTACAACACAAAAAAGTACATTTATAATATATTGCAGCTCCACTTACACTGAAGTTGTCCAAATAAAGCACTCAAAAGCACAACTTAATGCTTTTAAGTTGCAGTTAAACTAGCTTAATTAAAATTTAAATAGACCATAGTTATCATAAATTGTTTAAAAATAGTACTTCTAGTATGTATAAAGTTTTAATGCTATTATTAGCATTACATTTTTATATTAAGTATACTTTTTAATGTACTTTTCTCACTCATACTGTTAAAAGGTAACTTTCATAGAACTAAATGTATTAATATATGCCACAGCTCTTGTTTAGAAGATGATTAGGAAGATAATTATAAAAAAAAAACATACAATTAAAATTTTCTAATACTATTTAAAGTGCACACCAGTGTAGATTCTTTAGCAGTACCTTAGATGTGCATAAAGGATGTGCATTAAAACATAAAATAGTACATTTATAATATTTTTCACTCGTAGTTACAATTATTTTCAACACAACACACAAAGTAAGGCTTTTAAGTTGCAGTTAAACTAGCTTAATTAAAATTTAAATAGACCATAGTTATCATAAATTGTTTAAAAATAGTACTTCTAGTATGTATAAAGTTTTAATGCTAGTATTAGCATTTAATTTTTATAGTAAGTATACTTTTTTATGCACTTTTCTCACTCATACAGTTAAAAGGTAACTTTCAAAGAACTACATGTAGTAATATATGCCACAGCTCTTAAAAAGAGCAGAGCTGCTAAACGCATGTAACCTTTGAGCTGACTAAAGAGTGGTTTCCTTTTATACTGACTGCATTTCCAGGCAGAAGGTTTGCGCTGCAATATCTACAGTTTCAGCAGCATTTTTACCGGCCCGTGAGTAAGAGAGCAACCACAACTGCAGCCACTCTTTAGAAGTAGTCTGAGATAACATCTTGAGCTCTTCTTCCGTTCCTGTGTGCAAAGTAATATCAGTTTTAATCTTTGGGCTTCAAATTAGCCCATAAAAACGATATCGCTGTAATTTAAAACTCTATATATCTAGTTAATGCACTTCATTTTTCACATGTTGCCAATGTAAAAAGAATATTATATGTAGAATAAATATGTTTTGTAAAGTTGTAATGTAAGTTGTACGTTATTTTAGTATAGTTATATACGGCTCTGGAATAAAATAAAAGGCCACTTAAAAATGATGAGTTTCTTTGATTTTACCAAATTGAAAACCTCTAGAATATAATCAAGAGGAAGATGGATGATCACAAGCCATCAAACCAAACTGAACTGCTTGAATTTGTGCACCAGGAGAAAAAGGCATAAAGTAATTCAAAAGCAGTGTGTAAGACTCGTGGAGGAGAACATGATGCCAAGATGCATGAAAACTGTGATTAAAAACCACCAGGGTTATTCCATCAAATATTGATTTCTGAACTCTTAAAACTTTATGAATATTAACTTGTTTTCTTTGCATTATTTGAGTTCTAAAAGCTCTGAATCTTCTCAAAAGATGAAAGTATAATATATTGTCTAACATTCTTCACTGTATCAGAAGTGGCTTGAGGAAAATGTGAGACTATTAGTCAAAATTAAAATCTGAATGGAAGTGGACCATAAAACATGACAATGACCCAAAACTCCAGTAAATCCGCCAAGGAATGGCTGAGTGGCTTGGAATTCAGGACCTTCCAGTAACAAGCCTACTTCTCTAAACTTTAGGACACATTAAATACAGAATTCCTAATTATTTACACGATAATGAAACACCCAAGTAGGGTTGGCAGCCCCATACTAAAAATGTCAGATTAAAGTATAATGTACACAACAGAAGTGACTGATAATCACTTCAATCAATCAATCAATCAATCAATCAATTAACCTTTATTTTCACTTGAGAGGACATTGCGGGTGACCCTCATTTACTTATGTAATGTTGCCATTTATAATATAAAAGGGATTGAAAAAGTTCAATAAGAAATTATAAGGAACAAAATTGTAAAAAATAATAAATAAAATAAATACTATCAATATCAATTTCAAATCAATATTTAATATAAATATATATATGAATAAAAAGAAAAAAAATGTCCAACCCCTGTATGTGTGTGTAAAAACAAAAAACAAAATAGAAAATCTCTATAAAGACCATAAAAAAACTGACATAAAAAGTAAAGAATTTATAAAACATAAAATAAAGAAAAAGGTAATAATAGTAAAAGTAAAGTAAAATGATAAGAAATTATACATTAAAACTCATGATACATGATAATGTATCATGTACATGATAATTATTGTTATTAATTGAGATCAGAGAAGAGATATAAACTGGTTAAAGTGTCCAGAAAGTAATTTATTAATAAAAATTAGCCAATGAGATTCTCATCATGCAGCTAGTGAGGACCAACCTTCTCTATCAACTCTATCATATAGTCTCCTTTATTCTACTAAACCATGCACCTTTATTAGAACACACGTCCATGAGAAGCTTCTTACTTGAGAGGGATGTAAACCCGCAGAGATCGGTCCACAGCGATGGCCAGTAAGGAGTTGACTGAAGCCTGGGTCAGGACGATCACCACGCAGCTGATGAAGAGGCAGCCGTGGAAAGGCATCTCCACCCGTCCGTCCACCAGCACGGCCAGGGGCACGGCCACCGCCCCCACCAGGCAATCGGCCACGGCCAGGGACACGATGAAGCAGTAGGTGGGCTGCCTCAGGGTTCCACACGTCCACACCGCCCAAATGACCAGCACATTCCCTAGACAGCAGCCTACAGCAATGATCACCTCCAGAGCCGTGTACACCACCTCTCCACCATCAGCCATCGCAGCTCAGACATAGAACTACATCAGCTGCTGGAATATCTGCTGCTCTGAGGTTGTGGTGGTGATACAGGAAGCTTGTTGCGCCACAAAATCGCTCGCTCATTTCCAGATACAAACAGTTACACACACACAAACACACACACACACATAGTAACATGAGGACTGAAAGAACTGAAAGCCATGACTCTGAAGAGCCTAACTGTGTGTGTGTGTGTATGGTTGTGGTGGCACAAGTAAAATTAGTGGGCTGTTTTTACCCTATTATTATTATACCCTAAATTATTGTAAAATTAATGTTTATCATGACGTTTATTGTGATGTTTACATTTAAATTTTTTTTTGGCAATGAAATGAAATGAATGCTAGCTCCATATTCCATCTTCAATAAACTGTAAAGGAAAGATGCCAGCAGCTGTGTGAGTGTGTGTGCGTGGGTGAGATTAAAACCATATATCAGCAAAAAAAAAAAAAAAAGGCACGTACCTTCTAAACACAGCAAGATTTAAAACACGCCTTGTTTATGTCACTAAATACTGCAAAAATAAAAAATAAAAAAACACTAACACATCAGCAAGGTTTGTAAAATGAGTGAATTATTGGAAGACATTGCATATACTGTATATAGCATGGCGGGAAAAAGTATTTGTCCCCCCCTCAGATTTTGTTTTTGCTTTTTTTTTATCAAACTTACATTTTTCCGATTATTTAATATCAGGCAAATATAACCTAAGTAAATATAAAAAGCACTTTTTAAATGATGATTTAATTTACTAAGGGGAAAAAATGATCCAAACCAATTTAGCCTTGTGTGAAAAAGTGTTTGACCCCCCATAAATTAACTGTTAATTAAAAGGATTAAAAGAAAGTTCAATTTCTTTACTGACAACAACCAGTAAAATAAAGTACTGCCAGACCTGTAAAATCAAGAATTCACTTAAATAAAACCTGTCTGACAACATGAAGCAGATAAAAGATCTCAAAAAGCAGCACAATATTATTATACCCCCATCTGAAGTCATTCAGAACCTGATGAGAAAACAAAGTCATTGATCATCTATCAGTCTGGAAAAGATTATAAAGTCATTTCTAAAGCGTTGGGACTCCAGAGAACCACAGTGATTCCCTATTATTCACTAATGGAGAAGAAAAACATGGAACACTGGTGAACCTTCCCAGGAGTGACCGGCCGACTGAAATTACTCCAAAAGGGCATGAAGAACTCATACAGGAGATCCCAAAAGAACCAGAACAACATTTAAAGAACTGCAGGTCTCACTCGCCTCAGTTAAAATCAGTGTTAATGATTCAATAGTAAGAAGGAAAGTGGATGAAAATGGTCTCCATGGGAAAATTTCAAGATAAAAAAAAATCTGCTAACCAAAGGAACACGACAGCCCATCTCACATTTGTAAAAAAAAAAAAAAAAAAAAAAACATCTTGATGATTCCCAGACCATCATATTAAATGTAAAACATGGTGGTGGTAGTATCTTGCTTTACTGCTTCAGGACCTGGACAACTTGCTGTAATAGATGGAACCAGGAACTAGGACACAAACTTTAGAACACATAAGATACAGACTCCCTAATTATTTAAACAACAAACATCCCAATGTGGTTGGAAGCCCCATACTAAAAAGGCGAAAATTATATTAAATGAAAGGATGAGCAGGACAATGAACATTGTCAAGTTTTTTGCATCTGAAGATCCTTCCACAGATTGTTGCCATGGCTTGTTGTCAAACAAAGATATATTTGCCTTAATGATTTTGGGGGAGAACAGTGGAACAATTAAGCTATAAAAAACAAATCATGATAATCCACATATAGCTGTATGGTCATATAGCCTCATATACAGTACCAACCTCTTTTGGTTGGTCGAGAACATGGTTAGTGGCACCTTTCAGACCTGCTATTTTGGTTCAAACCAAACTTTCCAGACAAAACAAGCGTGAAAAAAGTGTGAAAAATCCAATTTCTACTGTAAATTTGAAAGTAAGTAGTTAAATTTACTCAAAGATGTTAAAAATATTCACATTTATTACTCTGTAGGTAGAAGTATAGATACTAGTGTTTAAAATGTAAGGGGAAAAATACCGTTTCCAAACACATTTTTCCAAAAGCCATAATGACTATAATTTTATATGAAAATGTTAATGTTGATAACTTAGATTTAGTGCCTCAGCCGGCAATTGTGATAGTTAAAATGTGAAAACTAAAAATGTGATAATTTCTTTGAATAATGCAATAGTGTATTAGTGTTTTGCATGTGGTTTCAAGTGGTGTGATATCATTTGATGTTTAATTCATTTTCACATCAAAGTTTTTTCATAAATCAAATGCAATCACTTTTTCTTATTTCTGTACAGGTATAAGTCTACAGTCACCCGGAAGAGATCATGGATTGTTGTCGCACTTTGCTGGTTCACTGCTGCTTTTCTAAGTTTTATTCCTATGTTTGGATTGGAATAATTAAAAGACTATATTTTGTTTAGTACGTATATTATTGCAGATACAACCATGTGAATTATGTTACATTAAATAGTAGTTTTTCTGTCAAAATGACAAAAAGACTGACATATGTTTGCCTGCAAATGTTAAAAAAAAACGTCTGATGAGGTCACAAAAAAGGCAAGTCAGTCATATCGGTTGCAAAGGCCCATGGGATATTCCATATAACACTCAGATCAGCAGATACTGCAAATCACTGCACGAGCTGAGAGGCCAGTGATCTTCACTGTGTAACAGGAGCAGCAAAAACTATTTGACAGACCTGATTACTGCCATACCTATAAAATAAAAAAAATCACTTAAATAGAACCTGAATCTCAAAAAGCAGCACATTTTACCCTGATCTGAATAAATTCAGAACCAGATGAGAAAACAAAGCCATTGATCATCTATCAGTCTGGAAAAGGTTATAAAGTCATTTCTAAAGCGCTGGGACTCCAGAGAACCACAGTGATTCACTATTATTCACTAATGGAGAAAACATGGAACACTGGCGAACCTTCCCAGGAGTGACCGGCCGACCAAAATTGCTCCAAAAGGGCATGAACAACTCATCCAGGAGATCCCAAAAGAACCCTGAACAACATTTAAAGAACTGCAGGTCTCACTAAAGCCTCAATTAAGGTCAGTGTTAATTATTCAACAATAAGAAGGAAAGTGGATGAAAATGGTCTCAGGCAGCTTACCTGTATTATGGACTCACTCTGGGTGATGTAAGCTTATGACAGGTTAGGCACTGGAGAGCCAAGGATAACTGAATAATATTTTGTTTTGTGTCTATGAACTGAGGTTTTCTATTCCGCTTATTTTAGGTCAGAAAGTTTGCATATCAACTGGCAGTAGTATATATCATTAAACACGCATAAACATGGGATGAGAAGCAGATGGCAGGGCCTGACTGGTTCACATTCTTTATAAAGCGGCACCCCAGCCACATTTCAGGAAGTGGCCTCTGGTTTTGTTTCTTTTGTCTAATTGTTACAACTTACCTCAGCATGTGTTACAACCTACCCTGGTAATGGGGTAGGTTCTAACAAAGGAACACCATGTATTTGACATCAACTCTCCAGGTCTATGGTTATCATAGAGAGATTTGAATTGAGGCCGTTCGTAGAAAACATGTGTGTATAGTTTATATAAAGGTTTCAGAGCTCTAGCTCAAAAATTCAGTGAGTTACAGGTGCTAAAGCAAAAAGTGTTACAACCATACCCGGTCTCCCCGGTCTTTAGCTGACACTGTAGGATTCATCCTCACCTCATTGATCATTCTGCGCTGTGCTCTTGCAGTCATCTTTACAGGACAACCACACCTAGGGAGAGTAGCAACACTGTTATTTTATAGGGCAGGGCAGCTTTAACCAACACATACTTCAATCTCATCACATCCTGGCTCCAATTAGCTCTTAGAAAAGTCATTAGACTAGGGGTTCATATACTTTTTCCACCCTTACTGTGAATGTTAACATGTGTTCAATAAAACCATGCAAACATATACTTTTTGTGTGGTATTAGTTTAAGCAGACTGTGTTTGTCTATTGTTGTGACTTAGATAAAGATCAAAACACATTTAATAACCAATTTATGCAGAAATCCAAGTAATCCCAAAGGGTTCACATACTTTTTCTTGAAACTGTACACTGGTATAAGTAGGGAGTCAGAAGGTTATATTTTTATACTTCTCTACATCCAATCACAATCAGATTCACTCTATCTGGATGGAGAGATTTATATGGATAGGGGTTTTATTGAACAATGAAAAGCTGGAATGAAAACAAGCTGAAATCAAATAAGAGTAAAGAGACTATTTTTATAATGTAAGGAGTAAAAAGTTTAGATAATTGTGTGTAAATGTAAAAAATAATTACTCAAGTAAATTTTAAATAACCAACATTTCTACTTAAGTAAGCTAATTAATTATTTGGACTTTGTTTTTTGACATCTCTGAACTTACTATGGTATGTTTATCAACTGGCCAACAATCAGCTGTTCATTCTTATAATCTGGTAAGCTGTTTCCAGAGGCGGTCTTTGCATAGAGGCATTGCTAGGCAACTGCCTTGGGCCCCTCCCACTGCAGCCCACTGTAGGGGCCCCATACTTAGCTGCAAATTCCCATAGGCCTACAGCTGGTAATTGGGGCCCTTTGGACAGTAATTCAGATAGTGAGTTCATAATTGGTGATTTTTGTGTGTTTAAAATGGAAACAATGACAACACAATAAATTACAAAGAAATACAGATTCCGTCCACACCCCCTCTCTTTCGCGTTAAAATGGAATATTCCATCCTTGCCATGTGGTCATGCCGGTGAACCGCGAACGCGCTGCTTGTGAAAGACGGAATTAAGGTGAAATTAAGTGTACAAGTGGGATGTGAGCGAAAAAAGAAAAAAAGAAGGAAGAGGCTAAACTAAAAACAGATGCTCTTTCAAAACTGATAAGCTTTTTTAGTGTCAGCACCACCGGACCCGAAGGTTTTTCTGGAGGAGGAGGACGAGGAGGTGCCATATCGTCATTTATGAACCATCCCCACTTTTTTGTTTTTCCAGAAACATGCACTGACCTTCTTTGGGTCTCCTTCACCTAAAACTTTAGCAGGGATTGTATGGAAAAATATCAAATCAGGTATATAACTTAAATGAATTAGAGTCAGGGATGAAAATTAAAATACACTACTGCTATAAATATGCCTAATTGGCATATTATTATATTATTTATTATTATTTTATTATTATTATTCTATTATTATTTATATCTAGGTTACAGCTTGTCTTCGTTTTTTCTACATGTCTGTATTAATTTTAAACATTTTATGTTATTCAGGCAAATAGAATAAGCATGCTCGTTGTGCTTCGGGAAACTTGCTCATTGTTAACCAGTGTTGGGCACCTTAATTTGAAAAATTAGTTATATTTACTAGTTATTAACGGAGTTACCCCACTATAAATGTAACTAGTAAAAGTAATTGACTTACTTTAAATTATGTAAATTCTATTATTTTTATTAGAAAAATAACAAACGAAAATAAACCCAAAATGTTGACAAAAATATAATATAACGAATTTCAAAACATAGAAACGAAAAACGTTAAAATGGTATTGATATAACATAATATAATATAACAGCTGCATCAAACAGTTTAGCATCAGTCACATGGAAAGCACGCGCGGCATTGCATTTAAAAAAATAAATAAATAAGATCCTATCAAGTGAAGTAAAATATATGGTAGTAAAAAATATTAAATTCACATATTTATTGATATTTAAACAAGAGAAATCAGGCAAAATGCGCCGCACTGCGCCGTGCCGCACTGCGTGCGCGCTCTCTCTCTCTCGCTCTCTCTCTCTCTTCCGCGCGGAACTGAATTCAGCGGGAGGCTAGAAATAATTTGAAAACTCAGTTTAGTTAAATAAATTAAGATGAGTGAGGACCTGTAAAGTTAATCAAATATTGTCAAATATAAAGGATAGGTTGAGGTTTTGGTGAGCTGTTTCAATTATTTGAAACTGAAACTAACTGAAACTGATATTATTCTGCACACTATCAGATAGCTTTTGATTGTGTTTTAAATGAGTTTTTATTTTATATTAATTATTTTTTATTCATTTTAAATATTTTTAGTATTTTATTGATCAATATTTTTTTTTATTGATGGGCCCCCAAGCTAAATTCGCCTTGAGCCCCCAAATTGCTAAGTCCGCCACGGGCTGTCTCATCTGGTTTTCACACACAGTGCTTAGGCCTCAAAGCACTCTAGTGACATTTCCTGTTTATGCTTACTAACGGAAATGCTCGGTTTCATATGTGGACTTTACTTTGAAGTAATGTAATAGGGAAGTAAAAGTCAGATTCCTACACTGAATAATCAACATCACTCCTGACACTCTTGATCTCTTTCTCTCACGATGGGTAAGAGTGCTGCATGGATCTTCTTACCTCTTGAAGTGGTCGTTGCTGTGGTGTGCTGCCTGGGAAACAGGGGCGTAGCAGCAAATTCTGGGCCCTGTACACCCTCTATGTTAATGGGCCCCTATCCATGCCAGTAAACAAAGGAAAGTGAGTGAAAAAAAAATCAGGATTTTCATGGGCCCCTCTCCCTACTCGGGCCCTGGGTAGTCAGGTCCACTTTTCCCCCCACTACCACGCCCATGCTGGGAAATGCTCTGGTGATCTGGGCAGTGAGGGCAGGCGGCTCCCTCAGAAAACCTACATTCTGCTTCATCACAGCTCTCGCAGTGGCTGATTTCCTAGTGGGGTCGGTGGCCATTCCTCTGGGTGTGCTGGTGGACATTCGTATGAAGATCTCCTTTTATGGCTGCCTTTTCATGTGCTGTGATCTAATAATGATAGAGATGACATCCGTCACTTTACTCCTGGCCATTGCAGTGGACCGCTTTCTCCGTGTGCACATCCCTCTCACGTGAGTTATCAAGTAACAAAGTACTTACTTGCCTATAATACTTTGTTTAAGTAGAAATGTTGGTTATCTATTATTTACCAGAGTAATTATTATCCAGACGACTTACAAACATCCAAATAAGCTTCTTTAATATACTTACTCTTGACTTGATGTCACATGGGTTCCGTGACAAAATGATGACACAGCCAAAAGTTGCAACTCCAAAGCAAGGAAGGTGTTTATTTACAGTCCGAGTGTGCCAAAAGTGAGCAAATGAACACAACAAAAATGAACAAAAATAAAGTTGAAATTTCAAAGTGCTACAAGTAATATAGGCCAATGAAACTAACAAAAGGAAAACAAACATATAACTAACATAAAGTACAAACTTCCCAGTCTGAAAAACAAACTGCACAGCTCAGAACTACAACCCAAACTGCCGTTGCAAAATGGCCACCCCAACCCCCCTTTCTAAGGGCTTAAATACCAACTAGCCCCTCCCCTACAATTAACCCTAAACAGCTGCAGACCTACAAAACCCCATTAATCTCCCAATTTACAAAACAATGGCAAGATTTACAAATAGTCAAATTGTTACACATATTACATACAACACATCCGTTCACATTACAAAACCCTAGTCTCTTCACAACCCTTAATTTACTCTTAATTAACAGCAATTGGATGAGATCATGGATCATAACGAGGCAGGCACTACAAAGCCAGCTGACTTCCAGAGTTCTGGTCCTTTGGTCACCCGGAAGTGCTGCAGGAGAGAAAAGACAGACAAACAAACGTGGCTCCCCCTCACCACGCTAAGAAAAAAACATTGAAAACCTGTGTGTGTGTGATTATTCAACTATATTGTGGTACTTTTGTTAAACTATTGCTACAAACTATGTGTGTGCACCCACAGAGCTGGTTAGCTGGAAATTAGCAGTAGGACTTCATGCAACGTGGTTTCTGTGCTTCTCCGCTCTTCCTGCAGACTCTGGGACCTTGATTTCCAAAAGAAATGCAAAATTTACTCTCATCAGAGAGCATAACTTTGAACCACTCAGCAGCAGGCCTGTCCTTTTTGTCCTTAGCCCAGGCGAGACGCTTCTTACGCTGTCTGTTGTTCAAGAGTGGCTTGACACAAGAAATGCGACAACTGAAACCCATGTCTTTCATGCGTCTCTTCGTGGTGGTTCTTGAAGCACTGACTCCAGCTGCAGTCCACTCCATTTGTGAATCTCCTGCTCATTCTTGAATGGGTTTTGTTTCACAACTCTCCCAGGGTGCGGTTATCCCTATAGTTTGTACACTTTTTTCTACCACATTTCTTCATTATTCATGTCCCTTCACCTGTCTATTAATGTGCTCAGACACAGAGCTCTGCGAACAGCCAGCCTCTTAAGCAATCACCTTTTGTATCTTGCCCTCCTTGTGCAAGATGTCGATGGTCATCTTTTGGACAGCTGTCAAGTCAGAAGTCTTCCCCATGATTGTGTGGCCTTCAGAACAAGACTGAGAGACAAGGCCTTGGCAGGTGTTTTGAGTTAATCAGCTGATTAGTATGGCACCAGGTGTCTTCTATATTGAACCTTTTCAAAATATTCTAATTTTCTTAAAGACTGAATGTGGTGTTTTTATTAGCTGTCAGTTATAATAATCAAAACTAAAATGAATAAACACTTGAAATATATCAGTCTTTGTGGAAGGAAAGTATACGATAAGACTGTTTTTAGCATGAAAAAATCAGAACAAAAATATTCTCTTTTTCCTTTCTTTAACAGGTATAAGACTACAGTCACTGTAAAACGCTCCTGGATCGTGGTCACACTCTGCTGGTTCATGGCTGCATTAATCAGTTTTGTTCCTATGTTTGGATGGAACAACTCGGAAAACTTGGACAACTTGGACAGTACTGTTCATTCAAACTCCACCAGCTTTAAATGCCACTTCTTATCTGTCGTCTCCTCTTCATATGTAGTAAAACTCCTTTTCTTCAGCTCTTTCCTTCCTGTGTTTGCGATAGTGACCGGCTTGTACTGTTACATCTTTCTGACCACTAGAAGGCAGTTAAGAGCTCAAATAGGTGTTCGCATAGAGTCCGGCACCAATTACCTAAAGGAACAGAGACTGGCTGCTTCACTGGCTCTGGTCTATGTTCTGTTTGCTGTCTGTTGGTTTCCTCTGTTCCTCATGCACACTGTAAAACTCTATTATGGAAATGAAACAGTGCCCTCTTCTGTTATGCACGTTGGTGTCCTTCTGTCTCATGCTAGTTCAGCTGTAAATCCTGTAGTATATTCATTCAGGATCCCCGTGATAAACAAGGCTTTTAGGAAGCTCTGGGTGAGATTATTCCACTGTGGAGCACAGCAAGATAATGATCCAAATAGTGTACAGACAAATACAGACAGCAACACCAAAAACAGCACAGCAGAAAGCACATGTACAGAAGATTTAATGAAATAATTCACCAAATAAAAAGGCAAAATCAAGAGCAGTAGACTAGGGGAGGGTATCATCACTGATTCCCCAGTTCGATTTGATTTCGATTCACAAGGTCCTGATTTGATCCAATTACGAACGTTTTAGTTACAATCAAAATTGTAGTTTAAATATGGAATGTTGTTTTTATACAAGGAACACTCAAACTTCCATTATTAAAATATTAGTGTTTATATTATATAGATTTAGCTTAGTTAATTGCGACACTGGCCACTTTACTCAAATATTTGCGTGTGGGTAAAACATAACGTGGTTCCAGAACATTAATGAGGCTTCAGAAGCCATCATTTTTAACAATGCTGTATAAATGTATAAATTGTATAAATGTATATACTGATATTTTAGTTACATAAAACAAAAACATAACATGCTTCATACATTTCTTTTTTATTTGCAAATAAAAGTGTGAAATGTACCCAAACCCACTAGTTCAGATGTGATACTATAATAAGCACAGTGATAATAAAAACACAACAAGCAAAATAAAAAATGTTAAGAGATTAAACTTTATTTAATTCAATGGAAAAACCAGCCGGTCTAAACGGAGCGCTTCTCCCCCATAATAAGAGCCTCTGTCTCTAATATTTAAACCTGTCCCACTGTATGGCTGCCTGACGCTGTTAGCGCACCGGTGGGAGTTAGCTTAGCGCGTTGGCCGCGGCTAAAGGGGGATTATCTTAACCGGTGATTTGGCTAACCCGCTAAGCTAACAGTAGATTCACCCAGTCTGGTCTTACTTTATATAACGTACAGGTGAAAAAAACACAGGAAAACAGCTTAAAACAGTGTTAAATGTAGTAGATTGATAAATACATGCAGCAGTGAGTAAAAATACAGGAGGAAATTACCTACATTTTTACAGAAACTCCTCCGCAATGCTGACTCCAGTCCACTGTGCTCCAGTTTAACTGATCACCCAGCCAGAGGGCTTGAAAAAGGATATCCTCATGAGATAAAACGCAAGACATTAAAACTGTACACATATATGGGGAAAAGAGCTAATTCTAAGGATAGATATTGGGTTTATATGAATCAATATTAGATCATTCAAATGTTTTAATGATTTAAATCGAAAAATATTTTTTTTCTTTAAAACACCCCTACAGTAGACTGCCATCGACTGAAGCCTAAAAATGTCTGTATTTGTAGAGGGAAAGTCCAGAGTTTTCACCTGCATAAACCCAAGTAGACCAGATCTTCTGAAATGTTCAAAATGACAGTTTTAAACCAGTTGCAGTCTGGGGGGTATGGGCTTCAGCTCAAAATGGGCATGGGAAATACTAGCAAAAATACAATTATATAAAACTGTTTCTTTCAATATGGAATTTAATTGTCTGTGTACATTTCTTAATTTCAGTTGTAAAATGTGTTTATATGTCCAGTATATAGAAATGTATAAGAATAAATAAAATACAGTATATCTGCATATATTTTGGAGATTTTTGTGTGACAGTCACAATGTGTTTTATTCTTATTATTCTGATTGGCCTGAGTAATGATGTGTTACAAAGATATATTTGCCTTAATGATTTTGGGGGAGAACAGTGGAACAATTAAGCTATAAAAAACAAATCATGATAATCCACATATAGCTGTATGGTCATATAGCCTCATATACAGTACCAACCTCTTTTGGTTGGTCGAGAACATGGTTAGTGGCACCTTTCAGACCTGCTATTTTGGTTCAAACCAAACTTTCCAGACAAAACAAGCGTGAAAAAAGTGTTAAAAATCCAATTTCTACTGTAAATTTGAAAGTAAGTAGTTAAATTTACTCAATGATGTTAAAAATATTCACATTTATTACTCTGTAGGTAGAAGTATAGATACTAGTGTTTAAAATGTAAGGGGAAAAATACCGTTTCCAAACACATTTTTCAAAAGGCCATAATGACTATAATTTTATATGAAAATGTTAATGTTGATAACTTAGATTTAGTGCCTCAGCCGTCAATTGTGATAGTTAAAATGTGAAAACTAAAAATGTGATAATTTCTTTGAATAATGCAATAGTGTATTAGTGTTTTGATGTTTAATTCATTTTGACATCAAAGTTTTGTCATTAATCAAATACAATCACTTTTTCTTATTTCTGTACAGGTATAAGTCTACAGTCACCCGGAAGAGATCATGGATTGTTGTCGCACTTTGCTGGTTCACTGCTGCTGTTCTAAGTTTTATTCCTATGTTTGGATTGGAATAATCAAAAGACTATATTTTGTTTAGTACGTATATTATTGCAGATACAACCATGTGAATTATGTTACATTAAATAGTAGTTTTTCTGTCAAAATGACAAAAAGACTGACATATGTTTGCCTGCAAATGTTAAAAAAAACTTCTGATGAGGTCACAAAAAAGGCAAGTCAGTCATATCGGTTGCAAAGGCCCATGGGATATTCCATATAACACTCAGATCAGCAGATACTGCAAATCACTGCACGAGCTGAGAGGCCAGTGATCTTCACTGTGTAACAGGAGCAGCAAAAACTATTTGACAGACCTGATTACTGCCATACCTATAAAATAAAAAAAAATCACTTAAATAGAACCTGAATCTCAAAAAGCAGCACATTTTACCCTGATCTGAATAAATTCAGAACCAGATGAGAAAACAAAGCCATTGATCATCTATCAGTCTGGAAAAGGTTATAAAGTCATTTCTAAAGCGTTGGGACTCCAGAGAACCACAGTGATTCACTATTATTCACTAATGGAGAAAACATGGAACACTGGCGAACCTTCCCAGGAGTGACCGGCCGACCAAAATTGCTCCAAAAGGGCATGAACAATTCAATTCAATTCAATTCAATTTTATTTATATAGCGCTTTTTACAACAAAGGTTGTCACAAAGCCGCTTTACAGGAAAAACAGGTCCACGCCTCTTATGAGCAGCACCACAGAGATGCCAATTTTATGGTGACACAGTGGCAAGGAAAAACTCCCTTTAAGAGGAAGAAACCTTGGAAGGAACCAAGACTCCGAGGAACCCATCCTACTCGGGTTGACCCGCTCAGTACAAACAAACAACAAACAAATAACAGAACAAAAACAGTACAGAGAATTAATGTGAACTATGGCTAATATAACAGGTACTAATTTATGAATATAAGAATGTGATGGGCACAAACTATAGAGCTATGGCTAATACAGAAACAGATACTGAGTGTGTTAATGGTAATCAGTGCAGGGTTGCAGAGCCGGAGAACAACACAGCGGGCAGTGGAGAGCCAGGCTGGGAACATCAGGAACAGCATCTCCATACATGTAAAAGAGATAGATAGAGAAAACAGAAAGGAAAGAGAGAGAAACAAAAAGCAGGAGTTAGAAGGGTTGTGAAATAATTCTGATGAGTAGAAGGACAGGGCTGATTCCTGAAAGCTGGAACCACAGACGGACACATCCAGGAAGACCGGCCGGCCAGGCGTCTCAGCACATGTGAGAAAGACAGAGAGAGAGAACAGAGAGGGGAGGGAAGAAAAAGGGGTTAGAATGGTTTTATAAAACTCTGCTGGAGTGGGATGGGCACTGGTAGCAGCAGCTCAGGACATGGGGAGAGAAAGAGAAAGCAGATGATTAGGACAGGGTTTATATTTGCTGGATAAGCTGTAAGAGGAAGAAAATTGTAATGAGACATTACTCAAAAGCTTGAGCAAATAGAAATGTTTTGAGTCTAGATTTAAAGATTGAGAGTGTGTCTGAGTCCCATATATTAATAGGGAGGCTATTCCAAAGTTGGGGAGCTTTATAAAAGAACGCTCTTCCTCCTGCATAGTTTTTTCTAATACGCGGGACTAATAGCAGGCCAGCGTCTTGGGAGCGGAGTGAACGCGGCGGATTGTAAGGAGTAAGGAGTTCCTGTAGATAATGCGGGGCCAGACCATTGAGGGATTTATACGTCAGGAGAAGTATTTTATAATCTATACAAAATCTAACAGGTAGCCAGTGTAGGGATGAAAGAATAGGTGTAATGTGATCAAACTTTCTAGCTCTGGTAAGCACTCTTGCGGCTGCATTCTGAACTAGCTGGAGTTTATGGAGTAATTTATGTGGACTTCCAGCCAACAACGCGTTGCAGTAGTCCAGCCTGGAGGTTATGAATGCATGTACCAGCTTCTCAGCATCTTCCAGAGAGAGTATACTGCGGATTTTAGCTATATTTCTTAAGTGGAAGAATGCAATTTTGACTATGCTACATATGTGAGCATCAAACGAAAGAATTGGGTCAAAGATGACCCCAAGGTTTCTCACAGTTTTACCAGGTATAATTAAGTGACCATCTATGTCTACAGTATTAACATTTATGTTTTTATCAATATTAGGACCTAATAGAAGGACCTCAGTTTTATCAGAATTAAGTAAGAGAAAGTTGTGTGTCATCCAATTTTTAATGTCTTTAATACAGTCTGTTATTTGATTTGTACAGAGCTCCTCGTTGGGTTTAGCAGATATGTAAAGTTGCGTGTCATCAGCATAGCAGTGAAAGTTAATACCATGCCTACGGATAATTTTACCCAGTGGTAGCATATAAAGAGTAAAGAGTAATGGACCCAGAATTGATCCTTGAGGGACACCATATTTTACTCTAGACTGATAAGAGCATTCGTTATTTAAGTAAACACACTGGAATCGATCTCTCAGATAAGATCTGAACCAGGTGAGGGCTGATCCTTTAATTCCTATAAGATTGTCTAACCTATCAAGTAAAATAGCGTGATCTATGGTGTCAAAGGCAGCACTTAGATCTAGCAGTACAAGGATGGCAGTACTGCCCCTATCAAGAGCTGAAAGTAAATCATTAGTTACTCTAAGTAGAGTTGTTTCAGTACTATGGTTTTGTCTAAATCCAGATTGAAAAACCTCATGCATACTATTACTTTGTAGATACAAGTGCAGCTGGTTAAACACAATTTTTTCTAGGATTTTGGCTATAAAGGAAAGATTAGAAATTGGTCTATAATTAGCAAGCTCGCGGGGGTCCAGATTTGGCTTTTTGATAATGGGCTTAATGACCGCCAATTTAAAAGAATTGGGTACGTAGCCCATGCTAAGGGATGAATTTACTATTTCTAGTAATGATTTTCCCACCTTTGGCAGTGCCTGTTTCAATAATTGTGTGGGTACTGGATCTAATATACATGATGTTGATTTTGATGAGTTAATTACACTAAGTAAATCTTTTTCTGTAACCGGACTGAAACACTCTAGGTGTGTCTCAGAGCTGGAGCAGCATTCATCGATATCTATAAGTAAATTTTGGGGGTGATACTGAATTTTTTGTCTAATGCTATTAATTTTATCATCAAAGAACTTCATGAAATCATTACTATTAATGTCGACAGGGATAACGGAGCTAGTTTGTTTTTGACTGCCGGTGAGTTTAGCCACAGTAGTGAAAAGGAATCTAGGATTGTCTCTATTTTTCTCAATAAGCGATGAAATATACTGGGATTTTGTTTTAATTAGGGCTTTTTTGTAGTCTGTGAGACTATGCTGCCATGCTAGCCGGAAAAATTCTAGTTTTGTGTGTCGCCATTTACGTTCAAAGTTACGAGCGGTTTGTTTTAATGTACGTGTGTGGTCATTATACCACGGTGCTAGCTTTTTATCCCTGATTTGTTTTATTTTTGTCGGCGCTACGCGGTCAAGGTTAGAGCGAAGCACAGTTTGTAGATTTTCTGTTTTGTGCTCGAGATCATGCTCATAGGACGGAAGGGAGATGGTTAAGTCGGGGAGTTTATTTACAAATTCATTAGCAATTGCGGTTGTTATTTTACGCTTGCTGATATAGCGGGGCGGGAGGAGGATATTTTGATTAAAAACTATTTCAAACATAATTAGATAATGATCGGATATTGAGTCATGTTGAGAAAGAGTAACTATATTCTCAGCCTCAATACCCAGTGTCAAAACTAAGTCTAATGTATGACTACATCGGTGAGTGGGGCCAATTACATTTTGTTTAAAGCCTAGAGCATCTAAAACTGATTTAAATGCAATTTTTAGTGGATCCTGGTCCTTTTCAAAGTGGATATTAAAGTCTCCAACAATTATGATCTTATCAGAAAGAAGAATTACTGCTGCTAGAAAGTCAGCAAATTCACTAATAAAATTTGAGTATGGTCCAGGAGGACGATACAGTGTTATAAGCAGAAACGAATGCTGCGTTTTGGAAGCAGGAGACGGGCCTGCTACTTTAAGACTAAGAACTTCAAACGACTTAGCATCCATTTGTGAGTTTTGAGATATACCTAACATTGAGTCATAGATTGTGGCAACACCGCCGCCACGACCAGAGCTGCGTGGGTAACTGAAATAGCTAAAACCTGGGGGGTAGACTCATTTAAAGCGATATATTCATCAGGTTTAATCCAGGTTTCACACAGACATAGTGCAGTAAGGTGATTATCAGTAATAATATCATTAACAATAACAGATTTTGGTGCTAGCGATCTTATATTTAATAGCCCTAGTTTCATACGGACGCTGCTGGTACTCTGAGAGACGGATGCTGTTGTTTTAATTTTAATAAGATTATTAAAACAGATTTTCTGAGTTTTTCGGTTTCGAGCGACACGGGGGACAGACAATCCTACAAGGTAAAAATGCACTTGTATCTGAAAAAGGCACATAATTAAAACTCACAGCCTTATGCACAGGAAAGTGGCAAGATAACTCATTAGAACAATGTATATTACTAAACTGCCCATTACTTAGACCACTAACCTGGCCGGTATGACTGGTTAGAGCCAGTCAGTCCCGGCGTAGCACCGCCTCAATGTTACCAGAGAGGACGGTGGATCCCAGGCGGCTGGGGTGAAGCCCGTCTCGGTGGAAGAGGGCTGGACGTTCCCGAAAACTCTCCCAGTTGTCCACGTAGCCAACTCCACTAGCAGAGCACCAGTCCCGCAGCCAGCAGTGGAGAGCGTAGAGGCGGCTGAACGGCTGGCTCCCGAGGCGGTAGGTGGGCATCGGACCAGAGATGAGGAGGCGGGCGCGGGTCAGTCTGCGAGCGGTGTCCAGAAGAGTGCGAAAGTGCTCCTTCAGGACCTCACTGCGCCGGGCGGACGTGTCGTTGGTACCCACATGCAGGATGACGGTGCCGGGGTCCCCGCGATGCCGAAGCACCGTAGGAAGCCGCCGGGCGACGTCCAGGACCCGAGCTCCTGGAAAACACGACACTGCAGCATTACTCTTAGCGTTAGACACCTTTAAATGCCTAACAATGGAATCTCCGACAATGAGGGTACTGCCCTTATCTGTTTTCCTCGGGGCTGGGGGAGGTGAAGGAGGCGACGGCGACGAGCTGAGGACCTCAAACCGGTTTGCGGAGGCAAAATCCGGCTGAGAAGGTAGGGGGGAAACCCACTTTCCTCGGCCGCGCTGCCGCTCCCAGGCCCCTCCCGGAGCGGGGGTGAAGCAAACGACCGCCGGGGTCCGCCGCGCCGGCAGCACCGGGTTGGAGACGGCCGCGAAGGCGGTGTCGCGGGATTCCTCCAGCCTCGTCCTCTGCCTGTGGAGCTCCGACTGCCTCTCGAGCAGGCGGTGGTTCTGCTGATCCAGACGGACGAGCTCCTCGCTAAGTGTCAGGAGAGCACGATCCTCCGCACACGCCATTACCTCGAAGTAAGCACAAAACACACAAAAAAACGGCAAAAATCGATAAATAACACAAAAATAATGGCTACCTGAGGGATTTTATAAGTTTAGGAAGGTTATAAGACGGTTAAAAGTTAATAAGTAGTAGAAAACGTAAACAAATAGCTAAAACGGAGAGGAGCTAAACAAACAGCAAGCAGGTACGCAGGCCGGAAGTTGCGTCACTCACCCTGGATGAACAACTCATCCAGGAGATCCCAAAAGAACCCTGAACAACATTTAAAGAACTGCAGGTCTCACTAAAGCCTCAATTAAGGTCAGTGTTAATTATTCAATAATAAGAAGGAAAGTGGATGAAAATGGTCTCAGGCAGCTTACCTGTATTATGGACTCACTCTGGGTGATGTAAGCTTATGACAGGTTAGGCACTGGAGAGCCAAGGATAACTGAATACTATTTTGTTTTGTGTCTATGAACTGAGGTTTTCTATTCCGCTTGTTTTAGGTCAGAAAGTTTGCATATCAACTGGCAGTAGTATATATCATTAAACACGCATAAACATGGGATGAGAAGCAGATGGCAGGGCCTGACTGTTTCACATTCTTTATAAAGCGGCACCCCAGCCACATTTCAGGAAGTGGCCTCTGGTTTTGTTTCTTTTGTCTAATTGTTACAACTTACCTCAGCATGTGTTACAACCTACCCTGGTAATGGGGTAGGTTCTAACAAAGGAACACCATGTATTTGACATCAACTCTCCAGGTCTATGGTTATCATGGAGAGATTTGAATTGAGGCCGTTCGTAGAAAACATGTGTGTATAGTTAAAATATAGGTATAGGTAAAATTCAGTGAGTTACAGGTGCTAAAGCAAAAAGTGTTACAACCATACCCAGTCTTTAGCTGACACTGTAGGATTCTTCCTCACCTCATTGATCATTCTGCGCTGTGCTCTTGCAGTCATCTTTACAGGATGACCAGAGAGAGTAGCAACAGAGCTGAACTTTCTCCATTTGTAGACCGTCTGTCTTACCATGGACACATGAACATCAAGATTCATGACACATTTAGAACCCTTTCCAGCTTCATGCAAGTCAAGAATTCTTGAACGTAGGCCTTCTGAGAGCTCTTTTGTGCGAGGCATGATTCACATCAAGCAATGCTCCTTAAGAACAGCAAACTCAAAACTGGTGTGTGTTTTTTTTAAAGGGCAGGACAGCTTTAACCAACACACATTTTAATCTCATCACATCCTGGCTCCAACTAGCTCTTAGAAAAGTCATTAGCCAAGGGGTTTTTATACTTTTTCCACCCTCACTGTGAATGTTAACATGTTGTGTTCAATAAAACCATGCAAATGTAGCAGGAGGGGTTTTGTTTACCCCAGCTTTAAGGTGCTGGGCGGGATTTCTATCCCCTATATATAGATGGGGGACCCTTATTTGGTGTGCGCTTCCTGTCCCCCACTCCTCTCTCTCCCGGAGCGTCTCACTTCCGGTCCAGCGGCATTCAGCTTGGTTGATTTAGCGCGGTTTTTGGCTCACTTCCAAAGAAGACTTGAAGATTTTCGGCTGTTTTGCCGGCCCAGCAGCGTTGTATTGTGCTCTTGTGGGTCTAGTTTCACTTTCAGTTTCATAAGGGATAGCGGCCGTGTGGCTGTGCTGTTGCCGTGCTGTAGCTGATCGTCTGCTGTGGCCATTTCCTGTGTCTGCCGTGCCATTTTCTGCTAGCTGCTGTTTGCTGCACCAGCTGTGATTGCCAGTGGTGTTGTCTGCTCTCTGCACTCTAACCCTGATTGTTTGGGGAAACTGCATGCTGTTTTCTCACCCAGACTGTGCTGATTGTGGCTTTTAGCTTCTCACAGTGCTGCTGTTTTGTTTCTCTATTTTTGTTGTTAATTTTCTTTTGCTATTTTCTGTCTTATTCATTCTTTGTTTTGGATTATTATATCTTTGTTTAAATTTGGTTTCTGTTTTGCCTGAGTTTGTATTCTATTTTTATAATTTTGCTTTGCGTTATCAACCCTAACTATCTGTGGCTTCTTTTTGTTTTGTATGGAATTAGGGTTGATTTCTTATTGACTACTTTCTCATTTATGATTTGGTGTCTTGTCATTTATTAAGTATTTCTCATTTGTTTCATATATTTGATTTCTTTATAATTTGAGTTTGAGTGTTGGTTAATTTGGTGGGATTATTTTATTTTGAAGATTAGTGCAGTCAGTCGACTGCACTTTCCTGATTTTTGTATTTTGTGTTTGGATTACTTTAATTTGGGTTAATTTTGGTTATTTGGACTTTCTTCTCTTTCTTCTGTTTAGCAGAACTGTGTGTGTGTGTGTGTGTGTGTGGTGGTTGTACTGTGGTGTGGTAAAGAGGGGCTGCGAGAGACCAGGACTAAATAAGATAAGTGTTTTTCTCTTTTATATAGTTGTCGTAATTAATTGTGTAGTTTTAATTTGAAATATAGTTCTGGTAAAATTATTAGTGGTCTCTCCCCTCTACCATTTGCCATACTTAATTTTGTTTCTTTTTTGGCTGGACAGGAGCTGTGGGCCAAAGCGACAGAGCTTGGGGTGTGGAGTATCTTTTCACCATTCTGTAGTGTAGAGCACTTGGTGTTTGAGATATGCAGTGCAGTCACGTGTGGTGTGTGTAGTGTAGGTGACCTCGTATCCTTTTTCTGCTCCTTTCTGCCGCGGTAAGCCCTCAGTCCAGTCCTGGCCTGAGTCTTAATATTAATTTGTCTGTCCAGTGTTTGTGTGTGTGTGTGAATGTTTTAAAAATAATTGTTAATAAAATTGTGTTTAAATATTTGGAACTCCGTCTCTGGTCTCAAAGTGTTCTAGATCTGCGTGTCTTTAATTTTCTTGGCTTTAAGGGCCAGTTATATTTCCTAGGGGTGAAATTCCCTTAGGTGGCGTAGTCGTGCACTATTTACTATAAATATTTATTAGTATTCTTACTCTCTCTTGCCACACAAACATATATATTTTTGTTGGTATTAGTTTAAGCAGACTGTGTTTCACAGGACTCAGAAGGTTATATGTTTATACTTCTCTACATCCAATCACAATCAGATTCAGTCTATCTGGATGAAGAGATTTATCTGTATAGAGGTTTTATTGAACAATGAGAAGCCGTAATAAAAACAAGCTGAAATCAAATAGGAGAAACAAGGCTATTTTTATAATGTAAGGAGTAGATAGTTTAGATAATTGTGTGTAAATGTAAAAATAATTACTCCAATAAAGTATAAATAACCAACATTTCTACTTAAGTAAGCTAATTAATTATTTGTACTTTGTTTCTTGACATCTCTGAACTTACTATGTTATGTTTAGCAACTGGCCAACAGCTGCTCTATTCAATTTAAATTTAAATTTGCAATTTTATTTATATAGCACTTTTTACAACAAAACTTATCACAAAGCAGCTTTACAGGAAAAACAGGTCCACGCATCTTATGAACAGCACCAGAGGGATGCCAATTTTTATGGTGGCACAGTGGCAAGGAAAAACTCCCTTTAAGAGGAAGAAACCTTGGAAGGAACCAAGACTCAGTCAGAGGAACCCATCCTACACGGGTCGACCCGCTCAGTACAATCAAATAACAAACAACAAACAAATAACAGAACAAAACAGTACAGAGAATGAGCTATAGCTATAGCAGGTACTAATCTATGACTATACAAATGCGATGGCAATACTATAGAGCTATGGCTAATACAGAAACAGATACTGAGTGTGTTAATGTTAATCAGTGCAGGGCTGCAGAGCCGAAGTACAACACAGTGGCAGTGGAGAGCCAGGCTGGGAACATCACGAACAGGGCATCTCCATACATGTAATAAAGATAGATAGAGAAAACAGAAAGGAAAGAAAGAGAAAAAAGCAGGAGTTAGAAGGGCTGTGTAATAATTCTGAGTAGAAGGACAGGGCTGATTCCTGAAAGCTGGAACCACAGACGGACACATCCAGGCAGACCGGCCGGGCATCTCAGCACATGTGAGAAAGATAGAGAGAGAGAACAGAGAGGGGAGGGAAGAAAAAGGGGTTAGAATGGTTTTATAAAACTCTGCTGGAGTGGGATGGGCACTTGGAGGCAGCAGCTCAGGACATGGGGAGAGAAAGAGAAAGCAGATGATTAGGTCAGGGTTGGGTTTATATTTGCTGGATAAGCTGTAAGAGAAATAGTTAGAAGGGCAACAGTAAGAGAAAAATTACAGAAAATGCGATCGGATATTATTCAAAAGCTTGAGCAAATAGAAATGTTTTGAGTCTAGATTTAAAGATTGAGAGTGTGTCTGAGTCCCGTATATTAATAGGGAGGTTGTTCCAAAGTTGGGGAGCTTTATAAAAGAAAGCTCTTCCTCCTGCATAGTTTTTTTTAATACGCAGGACTAATAACAGGCCAGCGTCTTGGGAGCGGAGTGAACGTGGCGGATTATAAGGTGTAAGTAGTTTCTCTAGATAATGTGGGGCCAGACCATTGAGGGATTTATTATAATCTATACGAAATTTAACAGGTAGCCAGTGTAGGGATGAAAGTATAGGTGTAATGTGATCAAACGCATTGCAGTAATCCAGCCTCGAGGTTATGAATGCATGCACAGGCAATCAAACAATCAGATATTTATTCTTATAATCTGGTAATCTGTCTCATCTGGTTCTCACTCATGGTGCTTAGACCTCAGACCACTCTAATGTCATTTCCTGTGTATGCTTACTAACGGAAATGCATGCTTTCATATGCGGACTTTACTTTGAAGTAATGTAACAGGGAAGTAAAAATCAGGGCTACACTCAATTGTCAACATCACCCCTGACACTCTTGATCTCTTTCTCTCACGATGAGTGAGAGTGCTGTGTGGATCTTCTTACCTCTTGAAGTGGTCGTTGCTGTGGTGTGCTGCCTGGGAAATGGTCTGGTGATCTGGGCAGTGAGGGCAGGCAGCTCCCTCAGAAAACCTACATTCTGCTTCATCACAGCTCTCGCAGTGGCTGATTTTCTAGTGGGGTCGGTGGCCATTCCTCTGGGTGTGCTGGTGGACATTCGTATGAAGATCTCCTTTTATGGCTGCCTTTTCATGTGCTGTAATCGAATAATGATAGAGATGGCATCCGTCACCTTACTCCTGGCCATCACAGTGGACCGCTTTCTCCGTGTGCACATCCCTCTCACGTGAGTTATCAAGTAACAAAGTACTTACTTGCTTATAATACCTTGCTTAAGTAGAAATGTTGGTTCTATCTATTATTTACCAGAGTAATTATTATCCAGATGTCTTACAAACATCCAACTAAGCTTCTTTAATATATTTACATTGTATTTAAATACATTCATTTGAAATGGGCATATATGCAGCTGAAATAGGGAACAGCCTAGTGCATCCCAAATTGATGACGATGACTACTTCAGTTTCTGAATCAGTTTCTCAGATTTTGCTATTTATAGGTTTATGTTTGAGTAAAATGAACATTGACAGACAACATTTCTCCCAAATTCCAAACCAAAATATTGTCATTTAGAGCATTTATTTGCTGAAAATGAGAAAGATGCAGAGCTTTGAGACCTTAAATAATACAAAGAAAGAGTTCAGAAATCAATATTTGGAGGAATAACACTGGGTTTTAAATTACAGTTTGCATGCATATTGGCATCATGTTATCCTCCACCAGTCTTGCACACTGCTTTTGGAAAACTTTATGCTGCTTTACTCCAGGTGCAAAAATTCAAGCAGTTCAGCTTGGTTTGATGGTTTGTGATTATATTCTAGAGGTTTTCAATTGGGTAAAACCAAAGAACCTCATCATTTTAGGTGGTCTCTTATTTATTTCCAGAGCTGTAAAATATTTTAATATAACATTGTAGTCATTATGGCTTTTAGATTTTTTTTTTTGTGGGGGTGGGGGGGGGTGGGGGGGGTGGGGGGTGCACTATAGGACCTTGTGGATTGGCATGATATTTTTTTCATCTTAGATTACTTTTACTATTAAACTGTAAACCCAGAAGCTGGTAAATAAATTAGATAGATAGCTCATTCATTGTAGTTGTAGTATGTACATTGTTCATTGTACATAAAGATTATATTACATGAACTTAAAATTTATTAGGTAATCGGTTACAACAAAAGTTTTGAGTTTAGTCAACTTATTGGGTTTTACAGTGTATTTTGAATCCAGTAGTTTTACACATTTGCTCTAAGCTGTTCTTGTCATGAAAGAATCAGAACAAAAACGCTTCTGTTTTTCCTTTCTTTAACAGGTATAAGACTACAGTCACTGTAAAACGCTCCTGGATCGTGGTCACACTCTGCTGGTTCATGGCTGCATTAATCAGTTTTGTTCCTATGTTTGGATGGAACAACTTGGACAACTTGGACAGTGCAGCTCATTCAAACTCCACCAGCTTTAAATGCCACTTCTTCACTGTGGTTTCCACTTCATATCTAGTAAAACTCCTTTTCTTCAGCTCTTTCCTTCCTGTGTTTGCGATAGTGACCGGCTTGTACTGTTACATCTTTCTGACCACTAGAAGGCAGTTAAGAGCTCAAATCGGTGATCGCATAGAGTCCGGCACCAATTACCTAAAGGAACAGAGACTGGCTGCTTCACTGGCTCTGGTCTATGTTCTGTTTGCTGTCTGTTGGTTTCCTCTATTCCTCATGCACACTGTAAAACTATATTATGGAAATGAAACAGTGCCCTCTTCTGTTATGCACGTTGGTGTCCTTCTGTCTCATGCTAGTTCAGCTGTAAATCCTGTAGTATATTCATTTAGGATCCCCATGATAAACAAGGCTTTTAGGGAGCTGTGGGTGAGATTCTTCCACTGTAGAGCACAGCAGCAGAATGATCCAAATAATGCACAGACAAATACAGACAACAGCACAAAAACAGCACCACATAAAATACATAAAAAAGCAAAATCAAGAGCAGTAGACTAGGGGAGGGTATCGTCTCTGATTTCTCAGTTCGATTCAATTCCGATTCACAAGGTCCTGGTTTGATCTATTTAGGAACATTTTAGTTACAATAAAAATTGTAGTTTGGATATGAAATGTTGTTATTATACGAGGAACACTCAAACTTTCATTATTAAAATATTAGTGTTTATATTATATAGATTTAGCTTAGTTAATTGCGACACTGGCCACTTTACTCAAATATTTATGTGTGGGTAAAACATAACGTGGTTCCAGAACATTAATGAGGCTTCAGAAGCCATCGTTCAGCAACGCTGTATGAACATATATACTGACATTTTAATTACATAAAACATAAACATAACATGCTTCATACATTTCTTTTTTATTTGCAAATAAAAGTGTGAAATGTACCCACATACACTAGTTCAGATGTGATAGTATAATAAGCACAGTGATAATAAAAACACAACAAGCTAAATAAAAAATGTTAAGAGATTAAACTTTATTTAATTCAATGGAAAAACCAGCCGGTCTAAACGGAGCGCTTCTCCCCCATAATAAGAGCCTCTGTCTCTAATAGTTAAACCTGTCCCACTGTATGGCTGCCTGACGCTGTTAGCGCACCGGTGGGAGTTAGCTTAGCCGTCGGCCGCGGCTAAAGGTGGATTAGCTTAACCGGTGATTTGGCTAACCCGCTAAGCTAACAGTAGATTCACCCAGTCTGGTCTTACTTTATATAACGTACAGGTGAAAAAAACACAGGAAAACAGCTTAAAACAGTGTTAAATGTACTAGTTTGATAAACACATGCAGCAGTGAGTAAAAATACAGGAGGAAATTACCTACATTTTTATAGAAACTCCTCTGCAATGCTGACTCCAGTCCACTGTGCTCCAGTTTAACTGATCACCCAGCCAGAGGGCTTGAAAAAGGATATCCTCGTGAGATAAAACGCAAGACATTAAAACTGTACACATATATGGGGAAAAGAGCTAATTCTGAGGATAGATATTGGGTTTATATGAATCAATATTAGATCATTCAAATGTTTTAATGATTTAAATCGAAAAATCTTTTTTTTTCTTTAAAACACCCCTACAGTAGACTGCCATCGACTGAAGCCTAAAAATGTCTGTATTTGTAGAGGGAAAGTCCAGAGTTTTCACCTGCATAAACCCAAGTAGACCAGGTCTTCTGAAATGTTCAAAATGACAGTTTTAAACCAGTCGCACAAAGTTATAATAATCTGCCAAATAGACCAGGAGGAAGAGAACTGTGTTTTATAGCAAACAGCCCTAGTTTATTTCTATATGATGTGCGTGTATATGTGCAAAATATATATTTAACATGTATGTGTAGTTATGAATATAACTTAATTTCGGGAGATTGATGTACACCCTTTACTCTTCACACTCTGCCCTATATATATAGGTATATATATATAGGTATAGGTATCTTCACTTCCTCTCTACCTAATTGTCGAACAATTTCGCACCCAATTCCTCCCCATCTTTCTACCTTTTCCTGTATCTTTTATTGTGGGTGTTTGTTTGGGGGGGTCTGGGGGGTATGGGCTTCAGCTCAAAATGGGCATGGGAAATACTAGCAAAAATACAATTATATAAAACTGTTTCTTTCAATATGGAATTTAATTGTCTGTGTGCATTTCTTAATTTCAGTTGTAAAATGTATTTATATGTCCAGTATATAGAAATGTATAAGAATAAATAAAATACAGTATATCTGCATATATTTTGGAGATTTTTGTGTGACAGTCACAATGTGTTTTATACTTATTATTCTGATTGGCCTGAGTAATGATGTGTTACTGTTTGTAATTTAAAGCCCTATTCTGAAAGGACAGCCTTTAATATGTGGTCAGGTGATCATCAGGAGATAAGGCTCCTCCTTGCTGAGGTCACATTTACATTAGAGCATAAAACATGAATATTTTGCATGTTTTAAAATGTCACTCTTAAACCAGCAAGTCACATGTCTATTGGTTAATTCCTTCTGGATGTAGATTGTATTTATACTGTATTAATTATTGTTTTTCTGACGTATAAAACATTTCCTATTAAAAAATGTTTCCTACAGACACTATCAGCACTAAGTGATTTATTTTAGGCAGGTTAGAAAACAGTTAGCATTGCCAGTTAGCCATTAGCTCTGATGCATAATCTGTCATTTCTGGTGGACTGTTTTATTTCATTTGGAAGTACTTTTTTGATCATTATATGATCAAATATTTAAGTTCTGTTAATATCTAAAAAAAATTAACAGTTTGTCCAAACACCCTTCAGACTGGGTGACACAGGGAATAATTTGCCCGATAAATCGCTTTTTCCACCGTAATCCAGCTCAAAGTAGCTCCACACCTGATTGCTAGAATCCAAAGAGAGCCCTGACATATAAAACGAGGCATTAATAACTTAAAAAGTGCACAAGAAGCTTATTAAAATCCACAGTTTACATCCCATAATGCTAACTTTCAGCTCCGAGCACCACACTATATACATAGACATATATACAAAGACTCCGCATAGCCTGCTTCCTAGTGTAGCAGCCGGCACCAGGAGGCAGGCTATGAGGAATCTACAGGGGTTGGACAATAAAACTGAAACACCTGGTTTTAGAGCACAATAATATATTGTGGTGATGTACAGTTCTGGTGGAAACTGGAGAGTTGAGGTGCACATTGAATTCTGCGTGATTTGATCAGCCGTGGTTTTATGTTTTTTGGATACAATCTGGGTTAGCACCCGAACATCCCTTTCAGACAGCTTCCTCTTACAGCCTCCACAGTTAATCCTGTTGGATGTGGTTGGTCCTTCTTGGCGGTATGCTGACATTACCCTGGATACCGTGGCTCTTGATACATCACAAAGACTTGCTGTCTTGGTCACAGATGCTCCAGCAAGACGTGCACCAACAATTTGTCCTCTTTTAACTCTGGTATGTCACCCATAATGTTGTTTGCATTGCAATATTTTGAGTAAAACTGTGCTCTTACCCTGATAATTGAACCTTCACAATCTGCTCTTACTGGTTCAATGTGCAATTAATGAAGATTGGCCACCAGGCTGCTCCAATTTAGCCATGAAACCTCCCACACTAAAATGACAGGTGTTTCAGTTTCATTGTCCAACCCCTGTATGTATATATGTCTTTCATTATCAGTACAGTGATGGCGGCACCCGGAGCTGAAAGCTAGCATTTAATAAGCTTCTTGTGCACTTTTTAAACTATTAATGTCTCGTTTTATTTGTGAGGGCTCTCCAGAATCTGGCAAGGATTTGTGGAGCTACTTTGAGCTGGATATTGGTGGAAAAATGATTTATTGGGGCAAATTATCCCCTGTGTCACCCAGTCTGAAGGAACTGTTAAAACTTCTGGATCTCAGAACACTGTGGACGAACAGAGATGTACTATTTATTATAGGTAAGCACTTTTTATCATGTTTTACTACAACAAAAGTCCATTTTACACCAGAGTTCTTCTTTAAATAAGCTAATTAATTATTTGTACTTTCTTTCTTGACATCTATGAACTTACTATGTTACATTTAGCAACTGGCCAGCAGCTGCTCTGAACAATCAGATATTGATCATGATGGTAATCTGTCTCATCTGATTTTCATACATTGCGCTTCAAACCACTCAAATGTCATTTCCTGTTCATGCTTACTAATGCTTCTTTCATTTGTGGACTTTACTTTGAAGTAATGTAATAGGGAAGTAAAAGTCAGATTCCTACACTGGATTAACAGCATCACTCCTGACACTCCTGATCTCTTTCTCTCACGATGAGTGAGAATGCTATGTGGATCTTCTTACCTCTTGAAGTGGTCGTTGCTGTGGCGTGCTGCCTGGGAAATGCTCTGGTGATCTGGGCAGTGAGGGCAGGCGGCTCCCTCAGAAAACCTACATTCTGCTTCATCACAGCTCTCGCAGTGGCTGATTTTCTAGTGGGGTCGGTGGCCATTCCTCTGGGTGTGCTGGTGGACGTTGGTATGAAGATCTCCTTTTATGGCTGCCTTTTCATGTGCTGTGATATGTTAATGATAGAGACTGCATCCGTCATCTTACTCCTGGCCATCGCAGTGGACCGCTTTCTCCGTGTGCACATCCCTCTCACGTGAGTTATCAAGTAACAAAGTACAAATACTTTAATACATTACTTAAATAGAAATGTTAGTCATCTATACTTTACTAAAGTAATTCTTTTTCAGATGATTTTTACTTCTACTCCTTACATTATACATCTTATAAAAATAGCCTTGTTACTCCTATTTAATTTCAGCTTGTTTTCATTCCGGCTTCTTATTGCTAAAAAGAAACCCTATACAGATAAATCTCTCCATCCAGATAGAGTGAATCTGATTGTGGTTGGATGAGAAGTATAAACATACAGTGGTATAAACATAAATCATTGGTTGTTCGGATGAGCAATTTCAGTTAAATATATCATATATCTCAGAAAGCTGTAGGAGAATTACCTGTTCATTCCCCAGCCCAACAGACAGCAGGTGAAGGCTTTAAAACAGCTCCTTGCAGGTCGGGAAATGTCAGAGTCTAATCTGGGTGGAGGAATCGGCCTTAGACCCTGTGGTATCCCCCATGTCAGGACTGCATCTCTCTGTAAATTTAGCCTGGGCCCCCTGACAACATACCTCACTAACAGCCTTCATAGACTGCAGGAAGTTTCATTGACCCCTCCCTTGCAGCTAGTTTGGGCCTTCCAGTTGAGCCTTTAGAGCATCTGCTACCTGTCCTCACTATAGACGGGAGGGTTGTGGGCTCTGGCCCTGTGACCCATCGAACCAAACCAATAATCCTCCAGGTGTGGAACAGGTGGAATTATACCTGACTCAGGCTCCCCACCTAAAGCTGGTGCTTGGGTACCCCTGGTTGGAGCTTCTCAACGTATGTATAGACTGGTCAACCCACTCAGTCTATGCTTGGGGCCCATTTTGTCGGAGGAACTGTTTAAAGCTCAATGAAGCAGTTCCTCCGGCAGTTTCACCAAAGGAGATACCCATACCACACTTAGACAGAGTTCCTAAGAAATACAGGGACCTCTGTGAGGTGTTCAAAAAAAAACAGTCCCAGGTCCTGCCCCCACACAGGCCATACGACAACAATCAACCTCTTACCAGGCACAACTCCACCTGGTGGTCGATTGTTTGCACTTGCTCCTCCCGAACGCGCTGCAATGGACACCTACATTTGTGAGGCCTTCGAGTCGGGCTTCATACGGCCTTCCTCATCACCAGCAGGGGCTGGATTTTTTTGTGGGGAAAAAAAGATGGTGGAATTCATTCCTGCATTGATTACAGAGGACTGAATGCCATCACTGTGAAGGACCGTTACCCTACAACCTGGTTCGGCAGGGGGATGAATGGAAAACGGCCTTCATTACCCCAACAGGGCACTACGAGTACCACGTAATGCCCTTTAGTCTCATGAATGCCCCCACAGTGTTCCAACGCTTTATTAATGATGTACTGCAGGAGGCCTTGGACCAGTATGTATATGTCTACCTTGACGACATACTGATTTACAGCTGGTCACTGGAGGAACACATAGGACATGTCCGACGGGTTCTCCAGTTGCTCTTGGAGAACTGTCCATTTGTAAAACTGGCATGCCCCCGGATCTTGTGTCGAACCAGGGGCCCCAGTTTGCCAGCCGGTTTTGGAAGGCCTTTTGCAAGCTGATGGGAGCCACTGTGAGTCTCACTTCCAGCTTCCACCAGGAGTAGAACGGGCAAACTAAGCGGGTCAATCAAGACCTTGGCCAACTGTTTCGTTGCCTCACTGCAGGCAATCTGACATCCTGGACTGACCAACTGCTCTGGGCAGAGTATGCCCACAACACCCTGTGGCATTCATCCTTGGGTATGTCACCTTTTAAATGCTAATTTGGGTTCTCCTCTCCGCTATTTGTGGAACAGGAGAGGGAGGTGGGTGTATCCTCTGCTAAGCAGTGTGTCCGTCGGTGTCGCAGGGCCTGGCAGAAGGCACTCAGTGGCAGAAGGAATCAGTGGGTAACAGTGGGTAAAGAAAAAAAAATGAGACAGAAAAGAACTCTTAAAAGAAGCCACAAAAAAAGAAGATCTCAAAAGAAACAAAGTCTCACAAAAAAGAGAGAGAGAAAAGATCATTTGCTTAGTTTGGGCCATGCCATGTGGCAGCAGGTCCTTTGTTTGATTTCCCCGCCCTTTTTCTCCACTGCCATGTATAAAATATATTGATAAATAATAAAAATAATAAATAAAAAATAATAAAAAATAATAAATAAATAAATCAAACCACTCTGCATTTGAGTCCACCTCACCCACTAAACTGTAACAGAGGGGGGCAGTGCACTATGTGGTGCAGCCTAAGCTTTTGTCCTTAATGGCTTTACTTTTTCCCCCTTATATTACTTTTATTTTTATACTTAAAGTAGTTTTGAAACCAGTATTTTTACATTTTGCTGGCGTAAAAAGATTTTGAAACCCTAGTATCTGTACTTATGCCTGAGTAATAAATGTTATTACTTTTAATCTAAGTTGTTCTTGGTGTAAAGGATTGCTTTTTTAAGTTTTTTCTTGGCATGAAAGTATCAGAACAAAAAATATTCTCTTTTTCCTTTCTTTAACAGGTATAAGACTACAGTCACTGTAAAACGCTCCTGGATCGTGGTCACACTCTGCTGGTTCATGGCTGCATTAATCAGTTTTGTTCCTATGTTTGGATGGAACAACTCGGAAAACTTGGACAACTTGGACAGTGCAGCTCATTCAAACTCCACCAGCTTTAAATGCCACTTCTTATCTGTGGTTTCCACTTCATATCTAGTAAAATTTGTTTTCTTCAGCTGTTTCCTTCCTGAGTTTGCGATAGTTACCGGCTTGTACTGTTACATCTTCCTGACCACTAGAAGGCAGTTAAGAGCTCAAATCGGTGTTCGCAAAGAGTCCGGCACCAATTACCTAAAGGAACAGAGACTGGCTGCTTCACTGGCTCTGGTCTATGTTCTGTTTGCTGTTGGTTGGATTTCTGTGTTACTCATGCAAATTGTAAAACTCTATTATGGAAATGAAACAGTGCCCTCTTCTGTTATGCACGTTGGTGTCTTCCTGTCTCATGTTAGTTCAGCTCTAAATCCAATAGTCTATTCATTCAGGATCCCCATGATAAACAAGGCTTTTAGAGAGCTGTGGTTGAAATTTACCCACTGTAGAGCACAGCAGCAGAATGATCCAAATAATGTACAGACAAATACAGACAGCAACACCAAAAACAGCACCACATAAAATACATAAAAAAGCAAAATCAAGAGCAGTAGACTAGGGGAGGGTATCGTCTCTGATTTCTCAGTTCGATTTGATTTCGATTCACAAGGTCCTCGTTTGATCTATTTAGGAACATTTTAGTTAAAATAAAAATTGTAGTTTAAATATGAAATGTTGTTGTTATAAAAGGAACACTCAAACTTCTATTATTAAAATATTAGTGTTTATATTATATAGATTTAGCTTAGTTAATTGCGACACTGGCCACTTTACTCAAATATTTGCGTGTGGGTAAAACATAACGTGGTTCCAGAACATTAATGCAGCTTCAGAAGCCATCATTTTTAACAATGCTGTATAAATGTATAAATTGTATAAATGTATATATTGATATTTTAGTTACATAAAACAAAAACATAACATGCTTCATACATTTCTTTTTTATTTGCAAATAAAAGTGTGAAATGTACCCAAACCCACTTGTTCAGATGTGATAGTATAATAAGCACAGTGATAATAAAAACACAACAAGCAAAATTAAAAATGTTAAGAGATTAAACTTTATTTAATTCAATGGAAAAACCAGCCGGTCTAAACGGAGCGCTTCTCCCCCATAATAAGAGCCTCTGTCTCTAATAGTTAAACCTGTCCCACTGTATGGCTGCCTGACGCTGTTAGCGCACCGGTGGGAGTTAGCTTAGCCGCGGCTAAAGGTGGATTAGCTTAACCGGTGATTTGGCTAACCCGCTAAGCTAACAGTAGATTCACCCAGTCTGGTCTTACTTTATATAACGTACAGGTGAAAAAAACACAGGAAAACAGCTTAAAACAATGTTAAATGTACTAGTTTGATAAACACATGCAGCAGTGAGTAAAAATACAGGAGGAAATTACCTACATTTTTACAGAAACTCCTCCGCAATGCTGACTCCAGTCCACTGTGCTCCAGTTTAACTGATCACCCAGCCAGAGGGCTTGAAAAAGGATATCCTCGTGAGATAAAACGCAAGACATTAAAACTGTACACATATATGGGGAAAAGAGCTAATTCTAAGGATAGATATTGGGTTTATATGAATCAATATTAGATCATTCAAATGTTTTAATGATTTAAATCGAAAAATCTTTTTTTTTTCTTTAAAACACCCCTACAGTAGACTGCCATCTACTGAAGCCTAAAAATGTCTGTATTTGTAGATGGAAAGTCCAGAGTTTTCACCTGCATAAACCCAAGTAGACCGGATCTTCTGAAATGTTCAAAATGACAGTTTTAAACCAGTCGCACAAAGTTATAATAATCTGCCATACAGACCAGGAGGAAGAGAACTGTGTTTTATAGCAAACAGCCCTAGTTTATTTCTATATAATGTGCGTGTATATGTGCAAAATATATATTTAACATGTATGTGTAGTTATGAATATAACTTAATTTCGGGAGATTGATGTACACCCTTTACTCTTCACACTCTGCCCTATATATATAGGTATATATATATAGGTATAGGTATCTTCACTTCCTCTCTACCTAATTGTCGAACAATTTCGCACCCACTTCCTCCCCATCTTTCTACCTTTTCCTGTATCTTTTATTGTGGGTGTGTGTTTGGGGGGGTCTGGGGGGTATGGGCTTCAGCTCAAAATGGGCATGGGAAATACTAGCAAAAATACAATTATATAAAACTGTTTCTTTCAATATGGAATTTAATTGTCTGTGTACATTTCTTAATTTCAGTTGTAAAATGTATTTATATGTCCAGTATATAGAAATTTATAAGAATAAATAAAATACAGTATGTCTGCATATATTTTGGAGATTTTTGTGTGACAGTCACAATGTGTTTTATACTTATTATTCTGATTGGCCTGAGTAATGATGTGTTACTGTTTGTAATTTAAAGCCCTATTCTGAAAGGACAGCCTTTAATATGTGGTCAGGTGATCATCAGGAGATAAGGCTCCTCCTTGCTGAGGTCACATTTACATTAGAGCATAAAACATGAATATTTTGCATGTTTTAAAATGTCACTCTTAAACCAGCAAGTCACATGTCTATTGGTTAATTCCTTTTGGATGTAGATTGTATTTATACTGTATTAATTATTGTTTTTCTGACGTATAAAACATTTCCTATTAAAAAATGTTTCCTACAGACACTATCAGCACTAAGTGATTTATTTCAAGCAGGTTAGAAAACAGTTAGCATTGCCAGTTAGCCATTAGCTCTGATGCATAATCTGTCATTTCTGGTGGACTGTTTTATTTCATTTGGAAGTACTTTTTTGATCATTATATGATCAAATATTTAAGTTCTGTTAATATCTAAAAAAATTAACAGTTTGTCCAAACACCCTTCAGACTGGGTGACACGGGGAATAATTTGCCCGATAAATCACTTTTTCCACCGTAATCCAGCTCAAAGTAGCTCCACACCTGATTGCTAGAATCCAAAGAGAGCCCTGACATATAAAACGAGGCATTAATAACTTAAAAAGTGCACAAGAAGCTTATTAAAATCCACTGTTTACATCCCATAATGCTAACTTTCAGCTCCGAGCACCACAATATATACATAGACATATATACAAAGACTCCGCATAGCCTGCTTCCTAGTGTAGCAGCCGGCACCAGGAGGCAGGCTATGAGGAATCTACAGGGGTTGGACAATAAAACTGAAACACCTGGTTTTAGAGCACAATAATATATTGTGGTGATGTACAGTTCTGGTGGAAACTGGAGAGTTGAGGTGCACATTGAATTCTGCGTGATTTGATCAGCAGTGGTTTTATGTTTTTTGGATACAATCTGGGTTACCACCCGAACATCCCTTTCAGACAGCTTCCTCTTACAGCCTCCATAGTTAATCCTGTTGGATGTGGTTGGTATGTCACCCATAATGTTGTGTGCATTGCAATATTTTGAGTAAAACTGTGCTCTTACCCTGATAATTGAACCTTCACACTCTGCTCTTACTGGTGCAATGTGCAGTTAATGACGATTGGCCACCAGGCTGCTCCAATTTAGCCATGAAACCTCCCACACTAAAATGACAGGTGTTTCAGTTTCATTGTCCAACCCCTGTATGTATATATGTCTTTCATTATCAGTACAGTGATGGCGGCACCCGGAGCTGAAAGCTAGCATTTAATAAGCTTCTTGTGCACTTTTTAAATTATTAATGTCTCGTTTTATTTGTCAGGGCTCTCCAGAATCTGGCAAGGATTTGTGGAGCTACTTTGAGCTGGATATTGGTGGAAAAATGATTTATTGGGGCAAATTATCCCCTGTGTCACCCAGTCTGAAGGGACTGTTAAAACTTCTGGATCTCAGAACACTGTGGACGAACAGAGATGTACTATTTATTATAGGTAAGCACTTTTTATCATGTTTTACTACAACAAAAGTCCATTTTACACCAGAGTTCTTCTTTAAATAAGCTAATTAATTATTTGGACTTTCTTTCTTGACATCTATGAACTTATTATGTTACATTTAGCAACTGGCCAGCAGCTGCTCTGAACAATCAGATATTGATCATGATGGTAATCTGTCTCATCTGATTTTCATACATTGCGCTTCAAACCACTCAAATGTCATTTCCTGTTCATGCTTACTAATGCTTCTTTCATTTGTGGTCTTTACTTTGAAGTAATGTAATAGGGAAGTAAAAGTCAGATTCCTACACTGGATTAACAGCATCACTCCTGACACTCCTGATCTCTTTCTCTCACGATGAGTAGGAATGCTGTGTGGATCTTCTTACCTCTTGAAGTGGTCCTTGCTGTGGTGTGCTGTCTGGGAAATGGTCTGGTGATCTGGGCAGTGAGGGCAGGCGGCTCCCTCAGAAAACCTACATTCTGCTTCATCACAGCTCTCACAGTGGCTGATTTTCTAGTGGGGTCGGTGGTCATTCCTCTGGGTGTGCTGGTGGACGTTGGTATGAAGATCTCCTTTTATGGCTGCCTTTTCATGTGCTGTGATATGTTAATGATAGAGACTGCATCCGTCATCTTACTCCTGGCCATCGCACTGGACCGCTTTCTCCGTGTGCACATCCCTCTCACGTGAGTTATCAAGTAACAAAGTACAAATACTTTAATACATTACTTAAATAGAAATGTTAGTCATCTATACTTTACTAAAGTAATTCTTTTTCAGATGATTTTTACTTCTACTCCTTACATTATTTTTATATCTTATAAAAATAGCCTTGTTACTCCTATTGTATTTCAGCTTGTTTTCATTCCGGCTTCTTATTGCTAAAAAGAAACCCTATACAGATAAATCTCTCCATCCAGATAGAGTGAATCTGATTGTGGTTGGATGAGAAGTATAAACATACAGTGGTATAAACATAAATCATTGGTTGTTCGGATGAGCAATTTCAGTTAAATATATCATATATCTCAGAAAGCTGTAGGAGAATTACCTGTTCATTCCCCAGCCCAACAGACAGCAGGTGAAGGCTTTAAAACAGCTCCTTGCAGGTCGGGAAATGTCAGAGTCTAATCTGGGTGGAGGAATCGGCCTTAGACCCTGTGGTATCCCCCATGTCAGGACTGCATCTCTCTGTAAATTTAGCCTGGGCCCCCTGACAACATACCTCACTAACAGCCTTCATAGACTGCAGGAAGTTTCATTGACCCCTCCCTTGCAGCTAGTTTGGGCCTTCCAGTTGAGCCTTTAGAGCATCTGCTACCTGTCCTCACTATAGACGGGAGGGTTGTGGGCTCTGGCCCTGTGACCCATCGAACCAAACCAATAATCCTCCAGGTGTGGAACAGGTGGAATTATACCTGACTCAGGCTCCCCACCTAAAGCTGGTGCTTGGGTACCCCTGGTTGGAGCTTCTCAACATATGTATAGACTGGTCAACCCACTAGTCCCACAAGTCTATGCTTGGGGCCCATTTTGTCGGAGGAACTGTTTAAAGCTCAATGAAGCAGTTCCTCCGGCAGTTTCACCAAAGGAGATACCCATACCACACTTAGACAGAGTTCCTAAGAAATACAGGGACCTCTGTGAGGTGTTCAGAAAAAAACAGTCCCAGGTCCTGCCCCCACACAGGCCATACGACAACAATCAAACTCTTACCAGGCACAACTCCACCTGGTGGTCGATTGTTTGCACTTGCTCCTCCTGAACGCGCTGCAATGGACACCTACATTTGTGAGGTCTTCGAGTCGGGCTTCATACGGCCTTCCTCATCACCAGCAGGGGCTGGATTTTTTTGTGGGGAAAAAAAGATGGTGGAATTCATTCCTGCATTGATTACAGAGGACTGAATGCCATCACTGTGAAGGACCGTTACCCTACAACCTAGTTCGGCAGGGGGATGAATGGAAAACGGCCTTCATTACCCCAACAGGGCACTACGAGTACCACGTAATGCCCTTTAGTCTCATGAATGCCCCCACAGTGTTCCAACGCTTTATTAATGATGTACTGCAGGAGGCCCTGGACCAGTATGTATATGTCTACCTTGACGACATACTGATTTACAGCTGGTCACTGGAGGAACACATAGGACATGGCATAGGAACTGGCATGCCCCCGGGTCTTTTGTCAAACCAGGGGCCCCAGTTTGCCAGCCGGTTTTGGAAGGCCTTTTGCAAGCTGATGGGAGCCACTGTGAGTCTCACTTCCGGCTTCCACCAGGAGTAGAACGGGCAAACTAGGCGGGTCAATCAAGACCTTGGCCAACTGTTTCGTTGCCTCACTGCAGGCAATCCGACATCCTGGACTGACCAACTGCTCTGGGCAGAGTATGCCCACAACACCCTGTGGCATTCATCCTTGGGTATGTCACCTTTTAAATGCTAATTTGGGTTCTCCTCTCCGCTATTTGTGGAACAGGAGAGGGAGGTGGGTGTATCCTCTGCTAAGCAGTGTGTCCGTCGGTGTCGCAGGGCCTGGCAGAAGGCACTCAGTGGCAGAAGGAATCAGTGGGTAACAGTGGGTAAAGAAAAAAAAAATGAGACAGAAAAGAACTCTTAAAAGAAGCCAAAAAAAGAAGATATCAAAAGAAACAAAGTCTCACAAAAAAGAGAGAGAGAAAAGATCATTTGCTTAGTTTGGGCCATGCCATGTGGCAGCAGGTCCTTTGTTTGATTTCCCCGCCCTTTTTCTCCACTGCCACGTGTAAAATATATTGATAAATAATAAAAATAATAAATAAATAATAATAAAAAATAATAAATAAATAAATCAAACCACTCTGCATTTGAGTCCACCTCACCCACTAAACTGTAACAGAGGGGGGCAGTGCACTATGTGGTGCAGCCTAAGCTTTTGTCCTTAATGGCTTTACTTTTTCCCCCTTATATTACTTTTATTTTTATACTTAAATTAGCTGGCATAAAAAGATTTTGAAACCCTAGTATCTGTACTTATGCCTGAGTAATAAATGTTATTACTTTTAATCTAAGTTGTTCTTGGTGTAAAGGATTGCTTTTTTTAAGTTTTTTCTTGGCATGAAAGTATCAGAACAAAAAATATTCTCTTTTTCCTTTCTTTAACAGGTATAAGACTACAGTCACTGTAAAACGCTCCTGGATCGTGGTCACACTCTGCTGGTTCATGGCTGCATTAATCAGTTTTGTTCCTATGTTTGGATGGAACAACTCGGAAAACTTGGACAGTACTGTTCATTCAAACTCCACCAGCTTTAAGTGTGGCTTCTTTGCTGTGGTTTCCACTTCATATCTAGTAAAATTCGTTTTCTTCAGCTGTTTCCTTCCTGTGTTTGCGATAGTGACCGGCTTGTACTGTTACATCTTCCTGACCACTAGAAAGCAGTTAAGAGCTCAAATCGGTGTTCGCAAAGAGTCCAGCACCAATTACCTAAAGGAACAGAGACTGGCTGCTTCACTGGCTCTGGTCTATGTTCTGTTTGCTGTTGGTTGGATTCCTGTGTTACTCATGCAAATTGTAAAACTCTATTATGGAAATGAAACAGTGCCCTCTTCTGTTATGCACGTTGGTGTCTTCCTGTCTCATGTTAGTTCAGCTCTAAATCCGATAGTCTATTCATTCAGGATCCCCATGATAAACAAGGCTTTTAGAGAGCTGTGGTTGAAATTTACCCACTGTAGAGCACAGCAGCAGAATGATCCAAATAATGTACAGACAAATACAGACGGCAACACCAAAAAGAGCACCACATAAAATACATAAAAAAGCAAAATCAAGAGCAGTAGACTAGGGGTGGGTATCAGCACTGTATCCACAGTTCGATTTGATTTCGATTCACAAGGTCCTGGTTTGATCCATTTAGGAACGTTTTAGTTACAATAAAAATTGTAGTTTAAATATGAAATGTTGTTGTTATAAAAGGAACACTCAAACTTCTATTATTAAAATATTAGTGTTTATATTATATAGATTTAGCTTAGTTAATTGCGACACTGGCCACTTTACTCAAATATTTGCATGTGGGTATAACGTGGTTCCAGAACATTAATGCAGCTTCAGAAGCCATCATTTTTAACAATGCTGTATAAATGTATAAATTGTATAAATGTATATATTGATATTTTAGTTACATAAAACAAAAACATAACATGCTTCATACGTTTCTTTTTTATTTGCAAATAAAAGTGTGAAATGTACCCAAACCCACTTGTTCAGATGTGATACTATAATAAGCACAGTGATAATACAAACACAACAAGCAAAATTAAAAATGTTAAGAGATTAAACTTTATTTAATTCAATGGAAAAACCAGCCGGTCTAAACGGAGCGCTTCTCCCCCATAATAAGAGCCTCTGTCTCTAATAGTTAAACCTGTCCCACTGTATGGCTGCCTGACGCTGTTAGCGCACCGGTGGGAGTTAGCTTAGCCTTCGGCCGCGGCTAAAGGTGGATTAGCTTAACCGGTGATTTGACTAACCCGCTAAGCTAACAGTAGTTTCACCCAGTCTGGTCTTACTTTATATAACGTACAGGTGAAAAAAACACAGGAAAACAGCTTAAAACAATGTTAAATGTACTAGTTTGATAAACACATGCAGCAGTGAGTAAAAATACAGGAGGAAATTACCTACATTTTTACAGAAACTCCTCCGCAATGCTGACTCCAGTCCACTGTGCTCCAGTTTAACTGATCACCCAGCCAGAGGGCTTGAAAAAGGATATCCTCGTGAGATAAAACGCAAGACATTAAAACTGTATACATATATGGGGAAAAGAGCTAATTCTAAGGATAGATATTGGGTTTATATGAATCAATATTAGATCATTCAAATGTTTTAATGATTTAAATCGAAAAATCTTTTTTTTTCTTTAAAACACCCCTACAGTAGACTGCCATCTACTGAAGCCTAAAAATGTCTGTATTTGTAGATGGAAAGTCCAGAGTTTTCACCTGCATAAACCCAAGTAGACCAGGTCTTCTGAAATGTTCAAAATGACAGTTTTAAACCAGTCACACAAAGTTATAATAATCTGCCATACAGACCAGGAGGAAGAGAACTGTGTTTTATAGCAAACAGCCCTAGTTTATTTCTATATGATGTGCGTGTATATGTGCAAAATATATATTTAACATGTATGTATAGTTATGAATATAACTTAATTTCAGGAGATTGATGTACACCCTTTACTCTTCACACTCTGCCCTATATATAGGTATATATATATAGGTATAGGTATCTTCACTTCCTCTCTACCTAATTGTCGAACAATTTCGCACCCACTTCCTCCCCATCTTTCTACCTTTTCCTGTATCTTTTATTGTGGGTTTTTGGTGGTGGGGTGGGGGGGGTGTGGGGGGGGGCGGGGATCTGGGGGGTATGGGCTTCAGCTCAAAATGGGCATGGGAAATACTAGCAAAAATACAATTATATAAAACTGTTTCTTTCAATATGGAATTAAATTGTCTGTGTGCATTTCTTAATTTCAGTTGTAAAATGTATTTATATGTCCAGTATATAGAAATGTATAAGAATAAATAAAATACAGTATATCTGCATATATTTTGGAGATTTTTGATCACAATGTGTTTTATACTTATTATTCTGATTGGCCTGAGTAATGATGTGTTACTGTTTGTAATTTAAAGCCCTATTCTGAAAGGACAGCCTTTAATATGTGGTCAGGTGATCATCAGGAGATAAGGCTCCTCCTTGCTGAGGTCACATTTACATTAGAGCATAAAACATGAATATTTTGCATGTTTTAAAATGTCACTCTTAAACCAGCAAGTCACATGTCTATTGGTTAATTCCATTTGGATGTAGATTGTATTTATACTGTATTAATTATTGTTTTTCTGACATATAAAAAATTTCCTATTAAAAAATGTTTCCTACAGACACTATCAGCACTAAGTGATTTATTTTAGGCAGGTTAGAAAACAGTTAGCATTGCCAGTTAGCCATTAGCTCTGATGCATAATCTGTCATTTCTGGTGGACTGTTTTATTTCATTTGGAAGTACTTTTTTGATCATTATATGATCAAATATTTAAGTTCTGTTAATATCTAAAAAAAATTAACAGTTTGTCCAAACACCCTTCAGACTGGGTGACACGGGGCATAATTTGCCCGATAAATCGCTTTTTTTTCCACCGTAATCCAGCTCAAAGTAGCTCCACACCTGATTGCTAGAATCCAAAGAGACCCCTGACATATAAAACGAGGCATTAATAACTTAAAAAGTGCACAAGAAGCTTATTAAAATCCACAGTTTACATCCCATAATGCTAACTTTCAGCTCCGAGCACCACAATATATACATAGACATATATACAAAGACTCCGCATAGCCTGCTTCCTAGTGTAGCAGCCGGCACCAGGAGGCAGGCTATGAGGAATCTACAGGGGTTGGACAATAAAACTGAAACACCTGGTTTTAGAGCACAATAATATATTGTGGTGATGTACAGTTCTGGTGGAAACAGGAGAGTTGAGGTGCACATTGATTTCTGCCGTGATTTGATCAGCAGTGGTTTTATGTTTTTTGGATACAATCTGGGTTAGCACCCGAACATCCCTTTCAGACAGCTTCCTCTTACAGCCTCCACAGTTAATCCTGTTGGATGTGGTTGGTCCTTCTTGGTGGTATGCTGACATTACCCTGGATACCGTGGCTCTTGATACATCACAAAGACTTGCTGTCTTGGTCACAGATGCTCCAGCAAGATGTGCACCAACAATTTGTCCTCTTTTGAACTCCGGGATGTCACCCATAATGTTGTGTGCATTGCAATATTTTGAGTAGAACTGTGCTCTTACCCTGCTAATTGAACCTTCACACTCTGCTCTTACTGGTGCAATGTGCAATCAATGAACATTGGCCACCAGGCTGCACCAATTTAGCCATGAAACTTCCCACACTAATGACTAATATCCAAACCCTGTATGTATATATGTCTGTCATTTTCAGTACAGTGATGGCGGCACCCGGAGCTGAAAGCTAGCATTTAAAATGCTTATTGTGCACTTTTTAAGTTATTAATGCCTCGTTTTAAATGTCAGGGTTCAGGGTTTATTAATCTGGTAATCTGTTTCATCTGGTTCTCATATAGGGCGCTTAGACCTCAAACCACTCTAATGACATTTCCTGTTTATGCTTTTTTCATATGTGGTCTTTACTTTGAAGTAATGTAATAGGGAAGTAAAAGTCAGATTCCTACACTGGATTATCAGCATCACTCCTGACACTCCTGATCTCTTTCTCTCACGATGAGTGAGAATGCTATGTGGATCTTCTTACCTCTTGAAGTGGTCGTTGCTGTGGTGTGCTGCCTGGGCAATGCTCTGGTGATCTGGGCAGTGAGGGCAGGCGGCTCCCTCAGAAAACCTACATTCTGCTTCATCACAGCTCTCGCAGTGGCTGATTTTCTAGTGGGGTCGGTGGCCATTCCTCTGGGTGTGCTGGTGGACGTTGGTATGAAGATCTCCTTTTATGGCTGCCTTTTCATGTGCTGTAATGTATTAATGATAGAGATGGCATCCGTCACTTTACTCCTGGCCATCGCAGTGGACCGCTTTCTCCGTGTGCACATCCCTCTCACGTGAGTTATCAAGTAACAAAGTACAAATACTTTAATACATTACTTAAATAGAAATGTTAGTTATCTATACTTTACTAAAGTAATTCTTCTTCAGGTGATTTTTACTTCTACTTCTTACATTTTATGTCTTAAAAAAATAGCCTTTTTACTCCTATTTTATTTCAGCTTGTTTTCATTCCGGCTTCTTATTGCTAAAAAGAAACCCTATACAGATAAATCTCTCCATCCAGATAGAGTGAATCTGATTGTGGTTGGATGAGAAGTATAAACATATAGTGTTATGAAAAATAATCAGGGCAGTCTTGATTATTTTCATGATTTTCCTTTATAAATCATTGGTTGTTCGGATGAGCAATTTCAGTTAAATATATCATATATCTCAGAAAGCTGTAGGAGAGTGGAGGTGAGCTATTCAACAAGGGTAAGTACTTTTTATCATGCACCCAAAGTCCATTTTAAACCGGAGTTCTCCTTTAACTAGAACTCTGCCTGTGGTCTTCTATTTCGTCAATATGTTACTTACAGTGGAAACTGACAGCTGAAATCTCTGAGACTCCACACTCCAGCAAGAACACAGCAGATGTATGTAGCCTTGTATAAAGACGATCTGTCCAGAGACTCAAGAGAACTCCAAACAAACTCCAGTCCAACTAATCTTCTTTAATAAATTTACATTCTACTAAAATACATTCATTTGCAATCAGCATATATGCAGCTGAAACACTAGGGAGCCTAGTGCATCCCAAATTATATTATCAACATTAACATTTTAATGTGCCGCCAACCACCAGCAGAGGGCCTGGACACTGCAGTGGAATAGCTGGTGGATCTGGGGCAAAAAACTCAAAGTCCCAGAATCCCCAGCAGTAATTAGTGCAAATCAGGCTCAGCTGTGAACACTGCTTAAAAACCCCAGCCAAACCTCAGTTCACTGTAACACCTTTGTAGAGGGGTGACGGGTAACAGTGGGTAAAGAAAAAAGAGATTAGAAAAAAAAGAACTCTTAAAAGAAGCCACAAAAAAAATTATCTCAAAAGGAACAAAAGCTCACAAAAAAGAGAGATCTTAAAAGAAGCCACAAAAAAAAAGATTTTAAAGGAAACAAATGCTCACAAAATAGAGATCTTAAAAAAGCCACAAAAAAGAAGATCTCAAAAGAAACAAAGGCTCACAAAAAAAGAAAATCTTAAAAGAAGCCACAAAAAAAGAGAGACAAAAGATGTCAGTGTTTTTTTTTTTAGTTTTAGTTTTCAAGAAGCCTTTCCTAAGTTTCTTTAACTTTGATTTCATTTGCTTTGTTTGGGCCATGCCATGTGGCAGCAGGTACTTTGTTTGATTTTCCCGTCCTTTTTCTCCACTGCCACATTTAGTGGTAGCACACCCGTCTGCAGTTCCAAAGGTTGGGAGTTCAAACCCTGGTTCAACCACTCCATCCCAAATACAGTAAATCATCTACAGACGCACAAGTAATATAAAATATATTGATAAATAATAAATAAATAATAACAAATAATAATAAATAAATAAATAAAACAACTCTGCATCTGAGTCCACCTCACCCACTAAACTGTAACAGAGGGGGACAGTGCACTATATGGTGCAGCCTAAGCTTTTGTCCGTAATGGCTTTACTTTTTCCCCCTATATTACTTTTACTTTTATACTTAAATTAGTTTGAAACCAGTACTTTTACATTTTGCTGGCGTAAAAAGATTGAGTTAAGCATTTTTAAACCCTAGTATCTGTACTTATACCTGAGTAATACATGTTATTACTTTTAATCTTGTTAAAGTTGTTCTTGGTTTAAAGGATTGCTTTTTTAAAGTTTTTTCTTGGCATGAAAGTATCAGAACAAAAAATATTCTCTTTTTCCTTTCTTTAACAGGTATAAGACTACAGTCATTGTAAAACGCTCCTGGATCGTGGTCACACTCTGCTGGTTCATGGCTGCATTAATCAGTTTTGTTCCTATGTTTGGATGGAACAACTCGGACAACTTGGACAACTTGGACAGTACTGTTCATTCAAACTCCACCAGCTTTAAGTGTGGCTTCTTTGCTGTGGTTTCCACTTCATATCTAGTAAAACTCTGTTTCTTGAGCTGTTTCCTTCCTGTGTTGGCGATAGTGACCGGCTTGTACTGTTACATCTTCCTGACCACTAGAAGGCAGTTAAGAGCTCAAATCGGTGTTCGCAAAGAGTCCGGCACCAATTACCTAAAGGAACAGAGACTTGCTGCTTCACTGGCTCTGGTCTATGTTCTGTTTGCTGTTGGTTGGATTCCTGTGTTACTCATGCAAACTGTAAAACACTATTATGGAGTTGAAACAGTGCCCTCTTCTGTTATGCACGTTGGTGTCCTCTTATCTCATGCTAATTCAGCTGTAAATCCTGTAGTATATTCATTTAGGATCCCCATGATAAACAAGGCTTTTAGGAAGCTCTGGGTGAGATTATTCCACTGTAGAGCACAGCAAGATAATGATCCAAATAATGTACAGACAAATACAGACAACAGCACAAAAAACAGCACCACATAAAATACATAAAAAAGCAAAATCAAGAGCAGTAGACTAGGGCTGGGTATCGTCACTGTATCCCCAGTTCGATTCGATTCCGATTCACAAGGTCCTGGTTTGATCCATTTAGGAACGTTTTAGTTACAATAAAAATTGTAGTTTAAATATGAAATGTTATTATACGAGGAACACTCAAACTTTCATTATTAAAATATTAGTGTTTATATTATATAGATTTAGCTTAGCTAATTGCGACACTGGCCACTTTACTCAAATGTTATGTGTGGGTAAAACATAACGTGGTTCCAGAACATTAATGAGGCTTCAGAAGCCAACATTTTTAACAATGCTGTATAAATGTATATGCTGATATTTTAGTTACATAAAACATAAACATAACATGCTTCATACATTTCTTTTTTATTTGCAAATAAAAGTTTGAAATTTACTCACATCCACGAGTTCAGATGTGATAGTATAATAACAACAAGCAAAATGAAAATGATATAGTAATCTGAATCTGAAGTGATTTGGATAACTCGCTAATATAACAGTAGATTCAACCGGTCAGGTGGAAACAACACTGGAAAACAACACAAAACAATGTAAAATGTACTAGTTGGATGACCACATGCAGCAGTGAATGGAAATACAGGAGGAAATTACTTACATTTTTTACAGAAACTCCACCGCAGTGCTGACTCCTGGCCACTGTGCTCCAGCTTAACTGATCACCCAGCCAGAGGGCGGTGCTTGAAAATCAATCAATCAACCTTTATTTAAACTCGGAGTACATTGAGGGTGGCCCTCATTTACAATGCAGCCGAGCATTTACATAGGGAAGGGATTGACAGAAACAACAACAACAACAAAAAAATAGAATAAAATAAGTAATAAAAAAGCATTAAAAAACAGCATTATAAGAATTATAAAAAAAAGAAAAAATAATTAAAAACTAATCAAAATTCAACTACAGATGAATAAATAAAAAAAATAGACATAAAATAGTAAAATATAAACAAGCAATAACTATAATAAAAGAAAAAGTAAGAAACTAAAAATAAATAAGACCCGCTAAAACAAACCAACTAAAACAAAAAACTAAAAAGTTAACTAAAAAAAAAAAAAAAAAATCATAAATAAAGAAACTTAAAACATACCCAAGATCATAAAAAAATAAAATGAGCTAAAACAGTGGCAGGCTGTCTGAAGGTGGTTAGACATTAGGAGTTTAAAATGATTTAGTGAAAAAGGATGTTCTCGTGAGATAAAAGCAGAGGTGGAAAGTATCCAATTACATTTACTCACGTTACTGTAATTGAGAAGATTTTATGAGTAATTTTTTTACTCAAGTACATTTTGACACAAGTAATTTACTTTGCTACATTGGAAAACTTCCCGTTCCTGAATAAAAAATGAAATGCTGTGAAACAAAAATTGTCTGAATAAAAAAAAAAAAATTGAGTTTTGTTCTCCATGTTCACGCAGCTGAACTTTTTCATGCAGTGTTTATTACAGTTAGCGGGGAGACGCTGTGTAAATCAGCTGTGTTGCCTGGGGGTCTGTGTGCTTGGCTCGGGGAAAACTTTGTTCTGTCGAGTTATGCTACCTATCGATATGTGCTTCTTTACAGCACTGCGCATGCGCCAACCAACATTCTTTATATGATTTCATGTTTTTCATAATAATTCCTTAAGTTTTTATTGGGAACATTAAACAATCGGCTTGGATGTTAAAAAAAAAAAAAAAAAACATGTAAATAATAGTTAAAGCATAGCATCGGCAAGTTAAAAAATAATAATGTTACTCTAAAACTATGAAAATATGGTTTATAGTCACATATATTACCATATCTTTTTAACAGTAAAGAAAAAAAAATGGATCATAGAAACCTATGTCTCTTGTTCTTGAAAATGTTTTATGGGGTGTTCTTAACAAATACTGCCTGAAAGGTCCAAATTATTTAATTTAATAATTATTTAATGATTTGTACTTTTTTACATCAGATAAATAAAAGTAACTATGTAACTTTTATTCAAAGTAAATTTTAAATTTAGTACTTTTTTACTTTTACTCAAGTAGATTTTTTTAATTATTTTTTTTCCTGTATAGAATTTACAAAATGTGGTAAAAGTATTTTAATTGTCTGTCTATATTTTTTCATTTCAGTTGTAAAATGTATTTATATGTACAGTATATAAAATTGTATAAGAATAAATAAAATACAGTATAACTGCTATTTTGAAGATTTTTGTGTGACCCTTACAATATGTTTTATACTTACTTTCTCTGATTGCCCTAAGAGATGATGTGTTACAGTTTAAGGCTAAGTCTAAGGCCCTATTCTGAAAGGACAACTTTTTCATATGTGGTCAGGTGATCATCAGGAGATAAGGCTCCTCCTTGCTGTGGTCACATTTACAGCAGAGGAAAAAACATGAATATTTTGCATGTTTTAAAATGTCACACTCAAACCAGCCAGTCACATGTCTATTGGTTGATTCCTTCTGGATGTAGTTTGTATTTATACTGTATTAATTCTTGTATTTATGTCCTATTAAAAAGTGCTAAGGCGCTAAGGGTTGGTGTAGCCGGCCTCGCTCCTCACTGCAGGGGAGGTGAGGCTGGCAAGGACGCAGGTTGTGAGGAGTCTTACTTCTGGGACTATACTGAGTCCCTCACACCTGCGTCCAGCTCGGAGGAAGAGGACCCTTTCACTGCACCAGCCTGCGCTTGCCTGCCACTTCCTCCGGGGGCGGTCCTGCCTCCTGACTTCATGTGTCCTCCCTGGTTTACTGCGCTGCCCCGAAACCTCTACCCACTTCTACCGGCGGCCCCGTGCCGGATTCTACCGGCGGCACCGCGCCTCCCGCAAAGGGTTGTCCTGGCGGGCCCGCGCTCCCCGCATTCTCATATCCCGGCGGCTCTGCGCTTCCCACGTCGTCGAATCCCGGCGGCTCTGCGCTCACTGCATCGGTGAATCCCGGCGGCTCCGCGGCTGCAGCTCCGATCTCCATGTCCGAGGCGCCTGTACAGACAGCAGCAGTGCGGGTCCACATCTCTATGGCTCACGCCACACAGGATCCTGCATTCGCAGCACTCCGGTCTAGTCCCCGGTCTCATCCCTTGTCTTTCCTGGCCCCTCTCTTCCGTTGGCCCCCGGGGTTCGGTTTTACGAGCCTCGGGAGCTGCGCGTTTAGGGGAGGGACTTCTGTCATGTCCTTGCTCTGTTTCTCTGTTTCCTGTCTGTGCTTGTGTTTCTGTTTTTGTTTACCTGTTCCTCGTGCTCTGTCTGTGTTCATTTGTAGCTCTGCCCCAGTGTTGGTCCGCGTCTTTACCTTTACTGTTGTCATCTGTGTTCATTTGTAGCTCGGCCCCCTAGTCCCAGGCGTTTCCTGTTTCCCGTTTGTGTCCACCACTCCTTTCTCATTTGTCGGTCCTTGTTCATCTACCGTCTGTTTGGTTGTGTGGTTTCAAAGTCTCTCTGTACCCAGCCAAACCAGTGTTTCTATGTTTTGTTTTCCTCGTTTTGTTATTGGTTTTCTGTTTTGTAATAAATTTCTTGCATTTGCATCCGCTCTCCTCGTCCTGTCCTTGCTCTTGCACTACAACCCTGACGTAAGAAGTAAATGTAAAAAGTAGTATAGTTTTTTTTTTCTCCAGTAAAGTATAGATAAACAATATTTCTACTTAAAGGAGAACTCCAGTGTAAAATGGATTTTGATGTAGTAAAACATAATAAAAAGTTCTTACCTTTGATGAATAGCACACCTCCATCCTCCCACAGTGTTCTGAGATCCTGAAATTTTAACAGTTTGTCCAAACACCCTTCAGACTGAGTGACACGGGGCATAATTTTTCGCCTTTTCCACCGGTACCCAGCTCAAAGTAACTCCATACCTCCTTGCTGGAATCCAGAGAGCCCTGACATTTGAAACGAGGCATTAATAACTTACAAACTGCACAAGAAGCTCATTAAAAGCCACTGTTTGCATCCCATAATGCTAGCTTTCAGCTCTGAGCACCACATAGACATATATACATAGACTCCGCATAGCCTGCTTCCTAGTGTAGCAGCCGGCACCAGGAGGCATATATATGTACATATGTCTGTCATTTTCACTACAGTAATGGTGGCGCTCGGAGCTGAAAGCTAGCTTTAAAGGACATAATCAGTGTTTTTTAAATGCTTCTTGTGCACTTTTTAAGTTGTTAATGCTTCATTTTAAATGTCGGGTCTCTCTGGATTCTAGCAAGGAGGTGTAAAAATGGTCACCCAGTCTGAAGAGTGTTCGAACAAACTGTTAAAATATCTGAAAATTGGAACGCTGTGGGAGAACAGAGGTGGACTATTCATTAAAGGCAAGCACTTTTTATCATGTTTTATTACAACATGCTAAGTTTATTAACAGGCCAACAGCTGCTCTAAAAAATCAGATATTGATCATGATGGTAATCTGTCTCATCTGGTTCTCACACACGGTGCTTAAACCTCAAACCACTCTAATGACATTTCCTGTTTATGCTTACTAATGCTTTTTTCATATGTGGTCTTTACTTTGAAGTAATGTAATAGGGAAGTAAAGGTCAGATTCCTACACTGGATTAACAGCATCACTTCTGACACTCCTGATCTCTTTCTCTCACGATGAGTGAGAATGCTGTGTGGATCTTCTTACCTCTTGAAGTGGTCGTTGCTGTGGTGTGCTGCCTGGGCAATGCTCTGGTGATCTGGGCAGTGAGGGCAGGCGGCTCCCTCAGAAAACCTACATTCTGCTTCATCACAGCTCTCGCAGTGGCTGATTTTCTAGTGGGGTCGGTGGCCATTCCTCTGGGTGTGCTGGTGGACGTTGGTATGAAGATCTCCTTTTATGGCTGCCTTTTCATGTGCTGTAATCTAATAATGATAGAGACTGCATCCGTCATCTTACTCCTGGCCATCGCAGTGGACCGCTTTCTCCGTGTGCACATCCCTCTCACGTGAGTTATCAAGTAACAAAGTACAAATACTTTAATACTTTACTTAAATAGAAATGTTAGTTATCTATACTTTACTAAAGTAATTCTTCTTCAGGTGATTTTTACTTCTACTCCTTACATTTTACACAATTATCCGGTAATGCTTTATAATACAGCCCGTGTTTTAGAGGGCAAGATCCCTTTACTTAGGGTGTAACTTCTCTGGATGAACCAGTACATTCAAAATACCTACCGTGTCCTACAGGCAACCAGGAACAAGAGAGTAACAACTAGGTAACTTTCTGAAACTTACCTTGTACTTACCCAATTTAGGTACAAATGAAGCCCAGTAGAACCTGCAATTTCCCTAAGCTTGTGGTACAATTTTCATACAAAATAATATATAATAATATATTAATAATTTTGTCCTCATAATTTTATGAGTTTGAAAAAGAAGATGAGAATTTTATTTATACTTTTAAAACTGTCAAGGGTGGAGCAGCTAAAGACTAAAATACAATATATATATATATATATATATATATATGCGTCTGTATTAAGTAGTGTACAGTGTTGAACTGTATTATAAAGCCTTACCAATTGTTCTTACATATCTTAAAAAATAGCCTTGTTACTCCTATTTAATTTCAGCTTGTTTTCATTCCTGCTTCTTATTGTTAAAAAGAAACCCTATACAGATAAATCTCCCCATTCAGATAGAGTGAATCTGATAGTGGTTGGATAAGATGTATAAAAATACAGTGGTATGAAAAAGTTTGGGCACCCCTGATTATTTTCATGATTTTCCTTTATAAATCATTGGCTGTTCGGATGTGCAATTTCAGTTTAGATAGATAGGTAGGTAGATAGGTAGACAGACAGACAGATAGATAGATAGATAGATAGATAGATAGATAGATAGATAGATAGATAGATAGATAGATAGATAGATAGATAGATAGATAGATAGATAGATAGATAGATAGATAGATAGATAGATAGATACTTTATTTAACGAACACATTTATATTTGAGAAGTGAAATGAAGTTTATAGGATTTACAGACAGTGTGCAGTAATTATTTAAACTAAATTAGGCAGGTGCATAAATTTGGTCCCCAATTGAGAAATGACATCAATATTTAGTAGATCCTCCTTTTACAGAAATAACAGCCTCTAAACTCTGTCTGGCTTCTGGTTAAAAGTATTTTGGACGATTCTTCTTTACTAAATATCTCCAGTTCAGTCAGGTTTGATTCAGGTTCCTGATAATAAACAGCCTGCTTTAAATCACACCACAGATTATCAGTAATATTCAGGTCTGGGGACGGAGATGATCTGAGATGATCCTTCCAGAACGTTGTACTTCCTGTGTTCCTCAGCATGATGAATATTTTAGTGCTTTAGTAGATTTTGAGCAGAGTTTAGGGTGTTTAGGGTCATTGTCTTGTTAAAGTGTCCAACCCTGGCACTTTAACTTAAACTTTCTCACTGATTCTTGAACATTGTTCTTAAGAATCTGCTGATATTACAATACAATATCATAAAAGCCTCGTTTTAGGTGTGGAGATACTTTGATCTGTATAACGGTGTAAAAAGCAAAAATATGCCCTGAAATGGCAAAAAGCACAAATTTACTGGATCTCAGAATGCTGTTGGAGAGTGGAGGTGGGCTATTTAACAAAGAATTGTTTTATCATGTTTTACTACACCAAAAGTCTATTTTACACTGGAGTTCTCCTTTAACTAGAACTCTGCCTGTGGTCTTCTATTTCCTCATTATGTTCCTTACAGTGGAAACTGACAGCTGAAATCTCTGAGATAGCCTTCTGTATTCTTTCTCTAAACTGTGATGAATGCTATAAGATATATTTAACTGAAATTACTGATTTAAACAACCAATGATTTATAAAGAAATATCATGAAAATGCAGTGCACTATAGAACTCTGTGGTGAGGCCTAAGCTTTTGTCCTCAATGGCTTTACTTTGCCCCCCTTATATTACTTTTACTTTTATACTTAAAGTAGTTTTGAAACCAGTACTTTTACATTTTACTGGAGTAAAAAGTTTGAGTTGGGTACACTGTAAACATGTGCTGTGAAATTTACAGTAAGTAAATGGCAATAATTGACAAGTAATTCACTGTGAAATAAAATAACAGTACCTAACTGGCAGTAGTTAAACGGTAATTTACAGTAATTTACAAATATCACTGTAAAAAAAAAAAAAAAAAAACTGCCAGCAGCTGAACAGTAAATTAGTTTGTAAAAATGTTTCATGCATACTGTAATTTTTTGTGTATAGTTTTATTGATCAGACTTTAAAAAAAAAAAAAAATATATATATATATATATACATTAGTTTTTTTTTTACAACTGAATGATACCTTACTGCTTTATTTTACAGTCAGTATTAAATCACTGTTAAAAATAAGCATTTCTTTAATGCCGTGTGTCACGTGGTCCCTGTCTGTTCTCATGTTTCTGTGTTTATTTACCTTTTTCTGTGCCTGTCTCTGCTTGTGCCTGTGAGTGTGTCTCCCACGTGATCCGTGCTCCTCAGTGTTTCTTGCCCTCACCTGTGTATCATTTGTAACTCCGCCCCTTAGCCCCAGGTGTTCTCTGTTTCCCGTGTGTGTTACACTATTTATAGTCCGTGCTCCCTTTCCCTCGTGTCGGTTCTTGTGCTTTGTTAGCCTGTTGTGGTTGCGTCTCTGTTCTCCATGTTTCTTGTTTTCTGTTTGGTTTCCGTTTATTTGTTTATTTTTGTCTTTTGTTATTTGTATAATAAATACACTCGCATTTGCATCCGCTCTCCTCGTCCCTCCTTCACGCACCCTGACAGAAGAACCGACCGAACTATGGATGCAGCGAGTGGCGTCTACCTGGGTTCCAGATTGGCGATCCGCCGCACCTCCCTTTCTCGCGGCGTGCTGGAGGAGCAGCCTCCTCTCAACTCCTCAGCTAGCCGGCGCCGGAGGAGGAAAAGACGGCAGCGGCGTTCTCAGCGCTCCCGCTCGCCCGAGGAGGACCCTCTCAAGGGGGGAGCACTTTTTGGGGGGGCGCACCGTGTTGGCAGGGACGCAGGTTGTGAGGAGTCTTATTTCTGGGACTATGTAGACTTCCTCACACCTGCGTCCAGCTCGGAGGAGGAGGAGGGAGATTACCTCCCTACACCAGCCCGTCTGCCGTTGCCTCCAGGGGCAGTCCTGCCTCCCGCATGCCTTTGTCCGCCCTGGTTCCTGACCGGCGACCCAGCGCCCTCCGAGCCGGACTTCACCGGCGACCCAGCGCACTCCGAGCCGGATTTCACCGGCGACCCAGCGCACTCCGAGCCGGACTTCGGCAGCGACCCAGCGCACTCCGAGCCGGATTTCACCGGCGACCCAGCGCACTCCGAGCCGGACTTCGGCGGCGACCCAGCGCTCTCCGAGCCGGACTTCGGCGGCGGACCAGCGCTCCCCGCGCCGGACTTCGGCGGCGGACCAGCGCTCCCCGCGCCGGACTTCACCGGCGGACCAGCGCTCCCCGCGCCGGACTTCACCGGCGGACCAGCGCTCCCCGCGCCGGACTTCACCGGCGGACCAGCGCTCCCCGCGCCGGACTTCACCGGCGGACCAGCGCTCCCCGCGCCGGACTTAACCGGCGACCCAGCGCTCCCCGCGCCGGACTTCACCGGCGACCCAGCGCTCCCCGCGCCGGACTTCACCGGCGACCCAGCGCTCCCCGCGCCGGACTTCACCGGCGGACCAGCGCTATCCGCGCCGGATTTCACCGGCGGACCAGCGGTCTCTGCACCTACCCCTGTGCCCGTGGCTCCCGCCGCCACGCCCACTCCCAGGCCCCGCCTTTCCAGGCCTGCTCCGAGGCCCCCTGACTTTGCCTCCCATGGTGTACCCAGGCTACCCCCACAGACTTTGTCCAGCCCTGGGTACCCATCTATGTTTCTCGTACCCCTGTCTCTGCCTGTCATGGTTCCCGTCTCTGTCTATGTTCCAGTCTCTGTCACTCGTGGTTTTTTTGTTCCAGTCCCCGTCACCGTGTTTGTTTCTGTCCCCATTACTGTTTTCGTTCCGGTCCCTTTGCCCAGTCCAGTCCCCGTTTTCTGTTCAGTCTCCTCTCGGGTGTCCTCTGTTCTAGTCTTGTGTTTTGTTTTGTTTTTTGGTTTCCACCCTCTCCTGACCGGCTCCTGGGGGTTTGTTTTTCGCGCCCCAGGAGTTGCGCGTTAAGGGGTGGGTTCTGTCACGTGGTCCCTGTCTGTTCTCGTGTTTCTGTGTTTATTTACCTTTTTCTGTGCCTGTCTCTGCTTGTGCCTGTGAGTGTGTCTCCCACGTGATCCGTGCTCCTCAGTGTTTCTTGCCCTCACCTGTGTATCATTTGTAACTCCGCCCCTTAGCCCCAGGTGTTCTCTGTTTCCCGTGTGTGTTACACTATTTATAGTCCGTGCTCCCTTTCCCTCGTGTCGGTTCTTGTGCTTTGTTAGCCTGTTGTGGTTGCGTCTCTGTTCTCCATGTTTCTTGTTTTCTGTTTAGTTTCCGTTTATTTGTTTATTTTTGTCTTTTGTTATCTGTATAATAAATACACTCGCATTTGCATCCGCTCTCCTCGTCCCTCCTTCACGCACCCTGACACCGTGTACTGCATGACATTTTTTATTGTTTAACAAAATCTGCAGAGACACAGCAAACAATACTTTTTAACTATTTTTTTTTCTTCAGTATGTGAAGGTTGATCTAATTGGTTTGCCAGTCCAACTCTGAAGTCCCTTGTGAAAGAAATGATGCATGGGTTCATATCTGATGTTTTCCGCTTTACAGTTATTCCAGTTTTCTGGCTTTTCTTGAACTTTTCACTGCACTTGCTGGAGTCAGGATTCATTCTGACAAGAAATCAAACAGAAACGAAAATGAAAGTTAATTTACACAATCACAAAACTGGTTTGTTGAGCACATTATGTTAATTAGAGGCTCTTATGGAAAGTCATTTTTTTTGTTGAAAAAATATAGGACAAACACAAAACACTAAAGAGCAAGTTTTCAAAGTTAAACAGGCCAGGCTGGCAAATGTTTAAATCTAATTAGAATTTACCTTAGCTTAGTGCCTTTGACTACTTTGACATTAAAAATATGATTAGATTTAGATTTTAGTTAGTCCAGAGACAGCATTGTGCTATGTGATACTTTACCCACTTCAGTGCTGCTCCACTTTTCAAACTTCTTCTTCTTCTTCTTCTTCTTCTTCTTCTTCTTCTTCTTCTTCTTCTTCATCATCTTCTTCTTAATCTTCTTCTTCTTCTTCTTAATCTTCTTCTTCTTCTTCTTCTTCTTCTTCATCTTCTTCTTAATCTTCTTCTTCTTCTTAATCTTCTTCTTCTTAATCTTCTTCTTCTTCTTCTTCTTCTTCTTCTTCTTCTTCTTCTTCTTCTTCTTCTTCTTCAGGTTGAAAGTGAGTTGAATCTAAAATGAATCCAAATGACTTCTGCCCCCTTTTTATTGTCCATTAGTGGATTATTACAGTGTATTACTGTAATTGTCTACAGTAGTAGGATTAGTACTGTGATTTTATCATTTTCAAGATAATTACTGTGTTTTTTCGCTGCATTCAGAGTATAATACTGTTAAAGTATTTACAATATTTAATTGTGCTGGAACACAGTATACTACTACGGATTTTACAGCATTTTTTACAGTGTATTTTTAAACCCTAATTTCTCTACTTCTACCTGCGTAATGAATGTAATTACTTTGACACCTTTGCTCTAAGTTGTTCTTGGTGTAAAGGATTGCTTTTCTTAAACTTTTTTCTTGACATGAAAGAATCAGAACAAAAAATATTCAGTTTTTTCTTTCTTTAACAGGTATAAGACTACAGTCACTGTAAAACGCTCCTGGACGGTGGTTAAACTCTGCTGGTTCATGGCTGCATTAATCAGTTTTGTTCCTATGTTTGGATGGAACAAATCTGAAGACTTGGGCAACTTGGACAGTACTGTTCATTCAAACTCCACCAGCTTTAAATGCCACTTCTTATCTGTCGTCTCCTCTTCATATGTAGTAAAACTCTGTTTCTTCAGCTCTTTCCTTCCTGTGTTGGCGATAGTGACCGGCTTGTACTGTTACATCTTCCTGACCACTAGAAGGCGGTTAAGAGCTCAAATCGGTGTTCGCATAGAGTCCGGCACCAATTACCTAAAGGAACAGAGACTGGCTGCTTCACTGGCTCTGGTCTACGTTCTGTTTGCTGTTGGTTGGATCCCTCTGTTACTCATGCACACTGTAAAACTCTATTCTAAACCTGAAACAGTGCCCTCTTCTGTTATGCACGTTGGTGTCCTTCTGTCTCATGCTAGTTCAGCTCTAAATCCATTAGTATATTCATTCAGGATCCCCGTGATAAACAAGGCTTTTAGGGAGCTGTGGGTGAGATTCTTCCACTGTAGAGCACAGCAGCAGAATGATCCAAATAATGTACAGACAAATACAGACAGCAACACCAAAAACAGCACCACATAAAACACATGTACGGAGGATCTAACTAAATAATCCATCAAATGAACAGGCAAACACATGAGCAATAGACTGCCATTGACTGAAGTCTAAAAATGTCTGTATATATAGTACAGGCCAAAAGTTTGGACACCTTCTCTTTTTCAATGCGTTTTCTTTATTTTCATGACTATTTACATTGTAGATTCTCACTGAAGCATCAAAACTATGAATGAACACATGTGGAGTTTTATGTACTTAACAAAAAAAAAAAGGTGAAATAAAAAAGAATTTCTATTCTAGTTTCTTCAAAATAGCCACCCTTTGCTCTGATTACTGCTTTGCACACTCTTGGCATCATTCTCTCAATGAGCTTCAAGAGGTGGCCACCTGAAATGAAAAGTTTTCCAAGAGTCTTGAAGGAAGGAGTTCCCAGAGGTGTTTATTAGCACTTGTTGCCCCTTTGCCTTCTTCACTCTGTGCTCCAGCTCACCCCAAACCATCTGGATTGGGTTCAGGTCTGGTGACTGTGGAGGACAGCTCATTTTTTGTTAAATACATAAAACTCCACAAGTGTTCATTCATAGTTTTGATGCTTCAGTGAGAATCTACAATGTAAATAGTCATGGAAATAAAGAAAACACATTGAATGAGAAGGTGTCTCCAAACACAGAGTTTTCATCTGTGCAAATCCAAGTAGACAATATTTTTTGAAATGTTCAAAATCACAGTTTTAAACCAGTCAAACCAATTATAATCTGCCAGGATCAATCAGACCAGGAGGAGAAAAGTGTCTACACCATAAATGATGGATTTTATTGTAACCTGCCTTATCTTATTTCTATATATATATATATATATATATATATATATATATATATATATATATATATATACAGCTCTGGAAAACACTTAAAAATAATGAGTTTCTTTTATTGTATCAAATTGAAAACCTCTGGAATAAAATCAAGAGGAAGATGGATGATCACAAGGCATCAAACCAAACTGAACTGCTTGAATTTTTGCACCAGGAGTAAAGGCATAAAGTTATCCAAAAGCAGTGTGTAAGACTGGTGGAGGAGAACATGATGCCAAGATGCATGAAAAAAATGTGATTAAAAATCAGGGTTATTCCACCAAATATTGATTATTGGTAAACTCTTAAAACGTTATGAATATGAACTTGTTTTCTATGCATTATTTGTCTGAAAGCTCTGCATATTTTTTTGTTATCTCAGCTATTTCTTATTTTTTTGAAAATTTGGGAGAAATGCTGTCTGTAGTTTATAGAATAAAATGATATAAAGTTATGAATAGAACTTATTTTGGAAGTTTGAACCACGCCCTTTACTCCGCTCACTCTGCTCTATATATAAACCCTCACTTCCTCCCTACCTGCTTGTTGAACAACTTCGTACCCACTTCCTCCCTTTTCCTGTATCTTATGCAGCTTATGCCTAAAACCTCTGAGATCATCCTTCTCCTTTCAGTTCAAGGTGAAAAAAAATGTCAAATCAAATCAAACAAAGAGCAAGATGATTAAATCTGTACAGTTTTTGCATCTGAAGATCCTTCCCTCACTTTCTGCCTGTCCTTGCTGAGTATTGCACCTATTTATTTAACTTTCAAACAACATGTTTTCTTGTTTGCTTTCTTGTAACCAGTTTGTTTTGTTTATGAGTTCCCCTCTGCCTTGCCTGTTTTATTGCCTGCCATGTGTACGACCATTTTTTTAAAACTTGTCTAAGCCTTTCCTCTGATTTGGTTTTACTATGTTTGACCCTGGACTGCCTGACTTCCTTTTTTTGGTATGTGATTTGTCAGTGCTGTAGTTTTGTTATTGACCCTGCTTATCCCTCACTATCCCCTAATGCCTAATTACATTAATAATAATAAAAAAATAAAAAAATACTTTGTTTGGTATCTACAAGTGTCTGTCTTTTGCTTGGACTGTGTGACATTTAATTAATTTGTCATCATATGCCACTATGATCGCTGGTTCGAATCCCAGTCATGCTGCTTGCCATCAGCTGCCGGAGCCCTGATTGACCTTGCTCTCTTTGGGTGGGTACAGTAGATGGTACCCTTTTCCCCTCATCACTCCAAGAGAATGATGTCAATCAGCACAAGGCTGCGTCTGTGAGCTGATGTATCAGAACAGACAATGCAATGCATCAGTAGCAGCTCAAAAAGAGTGTGACTTAACATCTGTCGGAGGAGGTGTGTGCTAGTTTTAACCTGCCTTGTGTTTAGCCATCAATAATGATTGGGGATATAGCTGACAGCAGAATGGATGGGACAATTGGCCACATAAATTGGGGAGAAAAATGGGAGAAACATAGAAATATATATATATATATATATATTGTGTATATATATACACAACAGTTAGTTCCGACCTCACATCTGATTGGTTGATAAGTGTTCTAGCCGTGATGATATTCGTGATAACATCACAGCCTTCTCACACTAAACCTGTATCACTCCACCGACGCGTTGCCGAGCAACGGTGTATACACACAGTACAGTTTTGAACCATGGCCTCCACCGGCACCAACAGCAGCGTTAGCTTAGCACAGGCTAGCGCTCAGCCGCGGCACACTTGCCTGCAGCGCTGACTCGTGGAAAAAAGGGAAGGAAAATCGCTCGGCTAATGCCGTCTGACAGCCAGAAGGATAACTTAACCAGTCAGGCTAGGCTAAACTAAGTTAATGCTGAGCTTAAGCAAGCCAGGATGACTGTGAATTTCCAAAGCACGGATAGCTTGACTCCGGTCACCTACCCTACAGTCCAGCCACACCGGCAAGCTAACCAACACGACCCAGCAAAACAAACAGAAATGCTCAAAAAATACGCAGCATTCACCTGAAGATGACTCCATGGAGCAGGAGAGGAGAGTATTAGCATTATTTCATATTATTTAATATTTCCATATTAAAGCATATTCGAACTGAATTTCTTAAAGTTCTTTGATTTATTTTCTTCATTCATTTAGTAAAAAAGAAACTGTTGTATAAAAGCAATAGAACACTCGAGGTCGTGTGTTATCACGAATAACATCACGGCTGTGATGATCTACAGTACTCGCCTTCGGCTCGTGCCTACGACCGCATCACAGCCGTGATGTTATTCGTGATAACACACTCCCTCTCGTGTTCTATTGCTTAAATATATATATGTTTTTACTTTTTAAGAGTTTTCAATGTACAATGAATAGGGGACACAATCTAGAGTTTATTAAATGTTTAAAAATTTATATACTTTGTTGCAATATCAATGTTGATTCATCAATTAAAATCAAAACATTATTCAACACTTATTCAGCTGTGAATAAATGCTTAAATGACGGCTGGCGTAGATTTGCATTCTAGCCGTGTAGTATTTATATTGTTTATATTGTACAGGACTTTGAGTGGTATTGAGGAAGTCCTGCTTGTCTGTGGTTTGTGATTGTGACGATGCTTCTCAAAATATTTCACAATGATTCACTCTAACTAACAGCACTTCCCACGTCCGTTATCTACCCACTCTAGACTCTCACCAATTCCTGCTGTTCAGCTTTTTTACCTTTTTCTTCTTTTAATGGATGTTTATTTGAATTGGGCCATCTTACTTTTTGAAGTGGTCCTTGCCGTGGTGTGCTGCCTGGGCAATGCGCTGGTGATCTGGGCCGTGTGGACCTGTAGAGCTCTCAGACAGCCTGCCTTGTGCTTCATCGCAGCTCTCGCAGTGGCTGATTTCCTGGTGGGCTCGGTGACGATCCCTCTGGAGGGGGTGGTGGGCTTTCATTTCAACACCTCATTCTATGGCTGCCTTTTCATGTGCTGTGTTTTCACACTGGTAGAAGTTGCTTCTGTATTATTGCTCCTGGCCATCGCAGTGGACCGATATCTCCGTGTGCTCATCCCTCTCCTGTGAGTTGTCCTGTGAGCTGTTTTTATGTCTGTAGAAGTGGAAAAAGTACTGAAAAATTGTAATTAAGAAAAAGTACCTTTATGTTGATAAATTCTACTCAAGTAAAAGTAGAAGTACCCATCTAAAAATCTACTTGAGTAAAAGATAGATAGATAGATAGATAGATAGATAGATAGATAGATAGATAGATAGATAGATAGATAGATAGATAGATAGATAGATAGATAGATAGAGACATACAGGCAGATAGACTACATAGATAGACATACAGATGGATGGTTAGACAGACAGACAGACAGACAGATCGATAGATAGATAGATAGATACAGGCAGACAGATAGATTGATACACGTAGATAGAAAGCTACATAGATAGACAGATGGACAGAGAGACAGATAGATAGATAGATAGATAGATAGATAGATAGATAGATAGATAGATAGATAGATAGATAGATAGATAGATAGATAGATACACATAGATAGAAAGCTAGATAAACGGAGCGACAGACAGACAGTCAGACAGACAGACAAGCAGAGAGATAGATAGATAGATAGATAGATAGATAGATAGATAGATAGATAGATAGATAGATAGATAGATAGATAGATAGATAGATAGATAGATAGATACACGTAGATAGAAAGCTAGATAAACGGAGCGACAGACAGACAGTCAGACAGACAGGCAGAGAGATAGATAGATAGATAGATAGATAGATAGATAGATAGATAGATAGATAGATAGATAGATAGATAGATAGATAGATAGATAGATAGATAGATACTTTATTGATCCCCAAGGGGAAATTCTAGGCATCCAGCAGCAGATATGTATAGTACACAAAGTTACAAAAAGATAAGATATAACAATACACATAAATACAATAAAATATAGTACAGTCTTTAGTGTGTGTGTGTGTGTGTGTGTAATGGAGAATGGAGATGTACAGTTGAACACAATAGACAGTGAACACCAGTTGATGTGCAAAAAGTAAGGATAACTGATGTCAGCCATACAGAAAGTGCAAATACACATAATAATTTAAATTTAGCAGTGAAAAAGATAAGTAAACAGTAAATGAATGAACTACTAGTGAAAAATAGGGTAGAACTGGGCAATGGGCAAAAGCAAAAAAGTACTCAATTTAAAATGTACTTTGAGTAAAAGTTACATAGTTACTTTTAATTATTTTATGTAAAAAATACACCAAATCATAAATTAATTATTATTCATTAATATATAAGACCCTGGTCTTTCTGTGTGGAGTTTGCACGTTCTCCCTGTGGGTTTCCTCCGGGTTCTCCGGTTTCCTCCCACAGTCCAAAGACGGCACGTTTAGGCTAATTGGAACTTGATTGAAATTGCCCCTTAGGTGTGAGTGTGTGAGTGAATGTGTCTGTGTGTCTGTCTGTGTCTGTCTGCCCTGCGATGGATTGGCGGCCTGTCCAGGGTGTATCCTGCCTTCCGCCCGATGCCTGCTGGCGGAATCTTAATCTTAATGCCTGCAAAGCAGTATAAGTTAAAAAGTAATTGTTACTGATGGCCCAGGTTCTCAGTTCTAGAGACACCTGGGCACACCTGTGTTTTATTGCTCATTACTCTGTGTATAAATAGGTGTCACACCTGGATCCTGGTGCGATGTCTTGTCTGGTTATTCTAGTATTACGAAGCATTTTGTGGATCTTGTCTTTTCTGGTTATTCTATCTCTACTTTTGTTTTTTTGACCTTGATTTTTGGAATTCCCCTGTCTGCTTTTGTCTGCCTGGATTAGTTACAGGGGTTGGACAATGAAACTGAAACACCTGTCATCATTTTAGTGTGGGAGGTTTCATGGCTAAATTGGAGCAGCCTGGTGGTCAATCTTCATTAATTGCACATTGCACCAGTAAGAGCAGAGTGTGAAGGTTCAATCAGCAGGGTAAGAGCAAAGTTCTGCTCAAAATATTGCAATGCAAACAACATTATGGGTGACATACCAGAGTTCAAAAGAGGACAAATTGTTGGTGCACGTCTTGCTGGAGCATCTGTGACCAAGACAGCAAGTCTTTGTGATGCATCAAGAGCCACGGTATCCAGGGTAATGTCAGCAAACCACCAAGAAGGACCAACCACATCCAACAGGATTAACTGTGGACGCTGTAAGAGGAAGCTGTCTGAAAGGGATGTTTGGGTGCTAACCCGGATTGTATCCAAAAAACATAAAACCACGGCTGATCAAATCACGGCAGAATTCAATGTGCACCTCAACTCTCCTGTTTCCACCAGAACTGTCTGTCACCGCAATAAATTATTGTGCTCTAAAACCAGGTTTCAGTTTCATTGTCCAACCCCTGTATTTTAGTAAAATAAACCTGCTTTTGGATCCTTACCCTGGTCTTGTGCAACAATAATCAACTCAACTCAACTCAACTTTATTCATAAAGTACTTTAGAAACAACAACAGCTGAAATAAAGTGCTGTACATAAATAATCATATAACAATAAAAAACACTAAATAAATAAGACAAAAAGCCAAAGAATAAAAATGATTTTGAAGACAATTAAAAAAAACAGACAGTTAAGAGGTCTGTCTAATGTGTAAGGGTAGGTTGTTTTGACGTAAAACAAAAGCAATCATTTAGCATATTTTGTATTTATACCCTTTTTTTCCCTTTTTTCTGTACAGGTATAAGTCTACAGTCACCCAGAAGAGATCATGGATTGTTGTCGCTCTTTGCTGGTTCACTGCTGCTGTTCTGAGTTTTATTCCTATGTTTGGATGGAACAATCAAAAGACTTTAAATGGTACAACTTCTGGAAACTCCATCATCAAATGCAGCTTCTTCACTGTGATCCCCACTTCATATCTAGTGAACTTCATATTCCTCAGCTGTTTCCTCCCTCCATTGGCCATAATGATCGGACTGTACTCTTACATCTTCCTGACCACTAGAAGGCAGTTAAGAGCACAAATAGCCAATGATTCCACCATAAATTATCATAGAGAGCACAAGCTGGCCTCTTCACTGGCTCTGGTCTTGGTTCTCTTTATTGTCTGTTGGCTTCCTCTTTTTTTTATGGTCACTATAAGATTCTATTGTAAGAATATCAACGTGACCTCCTCCGTGATTGATGTAGGTGTACTTCTGTCTCACTGTAATTCAGCTATTAACCCCATAGTATACGCATTCAAAATCCCCAAGATAAAAGAGACTTTTATAAAGCTGTGGCTGAGACTTAGTCAGAAACAGAGCAAACCGAATGATGCAATAAAAAATGAAAACAGCAATAAAAACAACCCAGAGAAAAACACTGCTGTAACCAGCAGTACAGTATCTGAATCAGTTGTGTAATATTTCTGCTGCCAGTGACCTTTTAAACAAATAGTATGGGTCAGTTTTTCAACAGGTATTAAGCCTAGTCTTAGACTACACAGCAGTATCAATGAATCAATGAATCAATGAATCAACCAATCAATGAATCAATCAATCAATCAGTCAATCAATTAACCAATCAACCTTTATATTGGCTGGGAAGTACATTGTTTATTTTCAGTGTAGCTGATCATTTACACATACAAGGATTGGCATGACAAAGAAAATTATAGAAATATTGTATTTATATTTAAAATAACAGTTAATAACTGCTGAAATATTGTATTTATATTTAAAATAACAGTTAATAACAGATAAAAATTGATACTAATAATCAAAAGAAGATAAGATGAATACACCAAAAAAGCAATTAAAGTTAAGCTAAAACTAACTTTTATATATTTTATATAATAATAATAATAATAATAATAATAATAATAATAATAATAATAATAATAAGAAGAAGAAGAAGAAGAAGAAGAAGAAGAAACTAATGTAACTGATTTCAGACCACAACCCCCTTCCTTCTCTTTCAACCCCCAATGCCCAATATATATGTAAGGGCTAAGTGCTGCCACTATGATCAGGAGATCATTGGTTCGAATCCTGGTCCTGCATCTAACCATCAGCTGCCGGAGCCTTGAGAGAGCACAGTCGGCCTTGCTCTCTCTGGGTGGGTACTGTAGATGACGCTCTTTCCCCCTTACCACTCCTAGGGTGATGTGGATCAGCACAAGGCTGCGTCTGTGAGCTGATGTATCCAAACCGAGTTGCTGCGCTTTCCTCCGAGCGTTAGCGCTGTGATGCTACTCGGTAATGCTGCATCAGCAGCAGCTCGAAAAGAGGCAGAGTCTGACTTTACATGTGTCAGAGAAGGCATGTGTTAGTCTTCACCCTCCTGGTGTTGGGGTATCACTAGTGATAAGGGGAGTCCTGAAGAGAGGGTTGGGTAGTTGGCCGTGTAAATTGTTGAGAAAATGGGAAAAAAATAGTAAGAATATTATAAAAATAAAAAAAGATATGTGAGCACTGTCAACGTTAAATTGGTAACACACACAATTAATTTCTGTAATGCATTTTTTATTTATGTTTTTTATGTAATCTGTCCCACCCTCCCCCAATGCCTGATTAATTTTTTTTTTTCTAGAGCGGTTCGCTTGTGGCTAGAATGTGATCTGCCCTCAATCTGACCCAGCTAATAAATATACTTCCTTTTAATAGAGCTAAACTGCTGATAAGGAACAGTTTTTAATCTGATATATTAGACAGATAATATACTGTAATGAGCAAACGCTGTCTCTGCTGCTGCTCCATTCTATTTACACACTATACGTTTATATATGTTTACACAGTTTATATTTTTAGCATTGTGTGTTAAAGCAGCTTCACACTGCACAGCTATACTCAGTTTAACACAGAATCTTCACTGTTCACTGTTCCATGTTTTCACCATTTGTGGATAATGGCTCTCACTGTTGTCAGCTGGAGTCCTATAACTTTAGAAATGGCTTTATAACATTTTCCAGACTGATAGACCTCAATTACTTTTTTTCTTGTTTGTTCCTGAATTTCTTTTGATATAAGCATGATGTCTAGCTTTTGAGCATCTTTTGGCCTACTTTGCTTTGTCAGGCAGATTCTATTTAAGTGATTTCTTGATTGAGAACAGGTGTGGCGGTAATCAGGTCTGGATGTGGTTAGAGAAATTGAATTTAGGTGTCAGAAACCGCAGTTAAGGAACAACCCCTTTTTCACACAGGATCATGTAGGTTTGGATTTTTTTTCTCCCTTAATAATGAAATCCTTAATTTATGCTTATTTATGTAATTTATGAAAGGTTTAAGAGAGAAAAACTTGCAAAAAAATTAAAAATCATGAAAGGGCGAAACACATTTTCACATCACTGGATATGTACCTTATTGTATATGAGAAAAAAGTGAGGTAAAACTGTTTTTTACCTAAAGGACTGTAATGTATTAAGAGTGGGTATGTGTTATTATTTGCTGAATAGAAGGTAATCTCCTATGTGAGGCTTTTTATTTATTTTTATTTTTGATGCATTTTTTGTTGTATCATTTTCTATATGTCATATTTTAGATTGAAGTTTTGAAAACTGCCCATGGACTACACATTAAAATATAAATATATATATATATATATATATATATATATATATATATATATGAAAAAATAAAGAGTATATGTTCAATTCAGTTTTAACCTGTAGTAAATGCATTGAAAAAATCCACTCACTGGCTACTTTATTAAAGTCAAGAGGCTTTTATTGTCATTACATCTGAGTACAGGTACACAGTGTAGTGAAATTACTTTCCTCCAGGACCATGGTGCAACATAGAACAACAAGCAATAAACAACATAAAGTGCAGGAGTGACGATAAAACTATAACACTAAATAACAATAAATACAATAAATACAAAAGACGAGACAATTTAAAGACAGGACAGTGCAGTACCGATACGGTATATTAATGTGTATAGTGAGGACAAGGTGCAGAGATGTGTAACATACTGTAACATATAGAACATATATAATCACAGCAGTTTCTAAGGTACAGAGTTTATAGTTTTTGGGAGTAGCAGCAAATATTGCTAATAGGGATAAAGACATTTCGTACACCTGTCCAACTGCTCATTGACGCAAATGTTGAATCAGCCAAGGACATGGCAGCAACTTAATGCATTTAGGCATGTAGACATGGCCAAGACGATCTGCTGCAGTTCAAACCATCAAAGCATCAGAATGGGGGGAAGAAAGATGATTTTAGTGATTTTGAACGTGGCATGGTTGGTTGTTGGTGTCAGATGGGCTGATCTGAGTATTTCAGAAACTGCTGATCTACTGGGATTTTCACACACAACCATCTCTAGGGTTTACAGAGAATTATCCAAAAAAGAGAAAATATCCAGTGAGCTGCAGTTCAGTTCTGTGTGAGCAAATGCCTTGTTGATGCCAGAGGTCAGAGGAGAACTGCCAGACTGGTTTCAGCTGATAGAACAACAACAGTAACTCAAATATCCACTCGTTACAACCGAGGTCTGCAGAAGAGCATCTCTGAACATCAGCACAACACGTCCAACCTTGAGGCGGATGATGATCTACAGCAGCAGAAGATCACACCGGGTGCAGCTCCTGCAGCTAAGAACAGGAAACTGAGGCTACAATTCACACAGAATCACCAAAACTGGACAATAGAAGATTGAAAAAATGTTACCTGGTCTGATTAGTCTCTGATGATTTCTGCTGCTACATTCAGATGGTTGGGTCAGAATTTGGCATCAACAACATGAAAGCATGAATCCATCCTGAATCCATCCACCAACAGCTGGTTCAGGCTGGTGGTGGTGCTGAAATGGTGTGGGGGATATTTTCCTGCCACACTTTGAGCCCATTAATACCAATTGAACATCGTGTCGCATCAACGCCGCAGCCTACCTGAGTATTATTGCTGACCATGTCCTTTATCCCTTTATGACCACAGTGTACCTGTATCTTCTGATGCTACTTCCAGCAGGATAATGCACCATGTCATAAAGCGCTAGAGAATCATCTCAGTTTTTTTTTTTTTCTTTAACACGACAATCAGAGAGTTCACTGTACTCTAATGTCCTCCAGTCAGCAGATCTCAATCCAATAGAGCGGCTTTGGGATGTGGTGGAACGTTCAGGAGATTTGCATCATGGATGTGCAGCTGATAAATCTGCAGCAACTGAATGATGCTCTCATGTTAATATGGACCAGAATCTCTTAAGAACGTTTCCAGCACCTTGTTGAATCTGTGCCATAAAGGATTAAGGCACTTCTGAAGCCAAAAGTGGGTCCAATTCGGTATTAGTAAGGTGTACCTAATTAAGTGGCCGGTCAGTGTAGTTGTGATGGAACATGTAGCTTTACTTTTTGTCCACAAAACAGTCCCTTATATTTAAATAGAATGTAAAGGAAGGCTTAAGCAGGGTAATTTAATATGCCCCCCGGTGAAGTTTACTCAGGGCACATTAGGTCTTTTCCTGTATGTGGCTTTAGCATCTGATTGTGGTTTTCACAACCTTCCACCTCTGAGATGCATCGAAAAAGTTCTAAACGTGCAATCGTTTACTTGCCAATTCAAATAATGGATCCTTAACTACTTTTTTTACGTTACATTTTAATATGGATGTGCTAATATTAATAAAAAAATCTTTTAAAAAATGTAGTAGTCCATGTTTTATAAACAATATTTTTATATGACAGTTTCCATGCACTGTGTTTTATTCAGACCTGGCCCTTTGCATTAGATCACTTCCTTTAGTCTTTGCAGGCGTGGGGCATCTGCATCTGGTCTCTGCATAGATGCTGAAGAGATCTCTTTGCTTGTTCTGCAAAGTCCTCCTGTGGTGTTTTCTGATGGCTGCTGGTTCAATGTGGATCTTCATACTCTTAGAAGTGTTCATAGTTGTGGCGTGCTGCCTGGGCAATGCGCTGGTGATCTGGGTGGTGTGGAGAAGTGGAGCCCTCAGGCAGCCGTCCTTCTGCTTCATCGCTTCCCTGGCTGTGGCTGATTTCTTGGTGGGGTCTGTGGCTATCCCTGTGGCTGTGCTGTGGGACGCTCGTGCGAAGACTTCCTTCCATGGCTGCCTTTTCATGTGCTGTGTGTTCATCATGCTACAGCTGACATCTGGTGCATTACTCCTGGCCATCGCAGTAGATCGTTTTCTCCGTGTGCGCATCCCTCTCACGTAAGTAACGATAAATTATTTCATATTTTAATTTGGCTACACCTTTTGTTTGAGGTTTAGTATGATACAGTATGGGCCCAATCTTACAACCTGCTTAAGGTGCGTTGCGATGCTTTTATTATCTTACACCACTTCAACAGTCTATTTTCATGTCTTGTGCCCACACCGTTAATATAGTGCCTGAGTTAAGGAATAAATCTACACTGATGTGCATGGTGGTTAGTAAATCTTACGGAGAAAATATGTCTTACCCCATTCGTAGATTTTTTGTTTTGCTTAATATAAGCACATATGTCTAAATTTACACATTTTTTGCAGTGTTAAGATTGCTCAACCAATTACCTCATTTTCTTTTATTTAGCATTTTATTAAATCATCTGAATTGTTTAAATGGTTGGAACAGATCTATAAAATCAATAAATCTACTTTTAAAAAGAGCTAGTTTTATCTCACGCACTAACCCAGCACTCCTAACAGTCTGAAAATAAGGTCTCTCTCCTGTGATGCTTTCAGGATATTCAGTTTATGTCACTGAGGGACTTCATGAGTTAAAGTGAATTTCACAAGAAACAACAAAAAGCTTCCCAAGTTTCTCAATACTTTTTTTGTCCATATTTATCTATCATTAATTTTATGTTACTTGAGTATACTAAACCCTGTAAAAATGAAAAAGTTGAGAAATCTCACAATTTTGCCACACTAGAATTTTGAGTTTTGAGGCCAAATCAAACTTTTAAGTTTGGAAGAAAAAAAAAAATATCAACAAGA